>NC_048415.1:23508755-23628767 GCF_013103735.1 Etheostoma cragini
CACACACACACACACACACACACACACACACACACACACACACACACACACACACACACACACACAAGTACTCTATAGTCGACACGTGCACAGCTTGGAGCAGCCACACAGCCCACGTGAGCAGCGGGACGTGTCTGTGTCGGCTGCGGTACATCTAGAGATTCTAGCTGTCTCGTTTTCTGTGTGACGCGATTCACAGCTACAAGAAACAGTGACAATGATCTTTTGAAAATCATATTTATATGCAAACGAGTCACAGACATGAAAAAAAACTTCCTCTATTTCAAATTAAAAGCCTTCTAGGGTGTATGTGGACAGAATCCCTCCATTTCTTAACAAATGGCTATTTTTGTGAAATATATAAGGACAAACTTAATGTAGAAAGAGAGCTGGCAGCAGCAGCAGTCTGTGGCATGGGCGTCATCCTCCCTCCTTGACGCCTGGGTCTTTCATTTATAGCACACAATGTTACATTTATTCTTACATTTAGGGTGCGGGGTAGTTAGTTTTCAAAGCTTTCGAGCCTCAAAAGTATATTCTACAACCATATTTTAAATGTCGTTCAATTTGAGGTCAATGGAAACCAGAGTTATCCTGTTTATGAAACATTTTATTCCCCCCCCCCCATTTCATTATATCCATGACCGAAAGAGGAAACCATGCAAGGAGCTTTATTTAATCCTGCCTCTCCCTACTTGGCAACACAGAGCCCTGGATGGTCCTGATTATATGAACAACCACCTAAATTCACGGCGCGCCCGGCAGGCAGCTGGTAAACCCACAGCAAAAAACCAGGAGAGGAAAGCTTTAATGGATCCGGAGCTTAGGACACAACTACATTTAAATAACTGACGTTCTACAGTATGTCTACTTTGCAGTAAAGAAAGGCAATTTAGATTTTATAACATGACAGTGCAAGGCTTTTTGGGTTGCTGTGAAAACGAGGGTATAGGAGCCAAAAGCCTCCAAGTCCATTATTTCTCAAAAATGAAAAGGAGAACATGTCCGAGGGTGAGCGCGCGGTCGGTGGGTGTTTCTGGGTTTAAATTATCAGAGCGTAGAGGCTTTCAGAACAGTGATCATCATTGAGGTGGCACTGAAAAGGGCCTTTTGTGCCCTTTGAATGCAAAAAAGCTTCTCAACTGTCCATTTTTCCCTCTAGCTGAAGCGTTGCGCTTTGTGTGTCACTGGCAGGCCCTGAGAAGACTTTGATAATATTACTGTTTTCCTGAGAGAAGAAGCTTCAGTATTCACAGAGGGCCTTTGCAACTGATCAACTAATTGGAAATTTGTAGTTGACAAATTGATCATTTGCCTCATGGTTTTGCTATACTATTTATTTGCGATACTATTTATTTACTATACTATTTATTTGCTTCCACATTGCAGAACAGATTCCTGTGGCCTCTGATTTACGGAGATATCATTTGCAGCTTTTGCATTTCTGATCTCTTTAGTAACACAATTTCTTTAGACCTTTGTATACAGCCACGTCATTATTTGAGAAGCCTCTAATCGCAGTTCGTAGAGCTAGATATCTTTGTTTCAGAAGTTCTCGAATTGACTTTTTTAAGGAAGGACAATTTCCTGTTTGAGTTTGTTCCCAAAAATCCCTTCCACTATATTCATACATTCATCAGAACAATCATGTACATTATCTTTATCCATAAATGTATCCCACTGCATTTGATTTAGTTCACTCTCCAGAGTTGGAAGATCCCGTTAGTGCAAACCGTACACCAGTCAGGGCGCCTGACGGTGTTGGAAAATTGCTGCTTGAGTCAATATGTAAGCTCTAATAAAGTGTATTAAATTAATATTTAATCACAGGTTACCTACAGTATTACTGGTGAACACTGGAGGGGTAGTAGGCTACACCTGTCCTTACATTCAGGTGCAATCCTGCGAGCGGAGTAGTAAACCATATTATCCCATTATGAAGTTGCAGCACCATCAATGACAGAATTATGATTTATAGTCATTTATTTGTTTTTAATGTCTCTTACAGGTTAATGTCCAGGGAACACTACGAAAACATTAAAAACATGTTTGAGAGCGAGTCACACTCTTCTGACGGCGCTTTGCTTTACAGTGGCTTCACTGATATGATCCGCATCAACAGCGTTGGAAAGAAATCCGCCGTTTGCAAAGAAACAAAAGGATGTGCTGGGATGTAGCGCGTGTCCACAACGGCTGGCGTTAGTGATACGAGGACGGAGAGCGTTATGTTGGCTACATATCTGATCGACTGGGAAGAAAAACAATTCCAGTCAAATAGGTAGTTCTCTGGAAATGAAAAATATATCTGTAGTCGGGGCCTCAAAATCATCTCCTGACCTAGGTTTACCTCCCTGAGAAGTAATCCAGCTTCTTGGCATGTAGATGAAAAAACGTTTTATAGTCTGTTAATAAACCAACATGTATTTTTATTATTCATGCAGATTACAAAGTGAGCTAAAACGGGCCTGATACAGACTGAATGAGGAAATGGAAGAGCGCCATGTCAGCTCCCGACCAGGTTGGGTTCCCAGACTCTTAACTGAGGTTAAGTTCCCTCTTTTTCTGAAACAGGCTGGAGTTACCATAGTAACTGACTCTGAGGTTAAGTTCCCTCTTTTTCTGAAACGGGCTCCCCGGCAATGTCAGTCCCCCTCTCTCTCCTTTTTCAGGTCTTCAGCTGTTCTATATAAATAAAAGGTCTACAATATGCCCCCAAAAATCTAAAAAAAAGAAAAAAAAGTAGAAGACATGCCAGGAAATTATGACTTAAGTTTTTGTTCCTTCCTGTTGGAGAAAATCAGTGTGTGATCTGGTAGACTTGGTGTAGCACCTTCAGGAATTCGGTTGAAGTCAAACTTACTCATCAACATGTTGAGTGTTTTTCTTTTGCTTATATCTAACCAGTCAATGTTGGAATCACCAACAATCTAAACAGATTTATGGGAGATTGTTTTAAGTAATTTCTCTAGATTAACATAAATTGTCCTGTCACAAGCAGGTAGATTATATAAAACTATAATCCCAAAGTGCCTACGAGGCAATAGAGAAACATTAAGACAGAGATATTTAACTTGCACATCGTAATCTAATGTCAATGAGAATTTAAATGAATCTCTCATGTAGATTACAACTCCCCCGCCTGTACCGGTGTTCTTGCACTTGTACCCAGTAACCACCCTGGAGATTTTGACAATTTGAATTTTTCTCAGTCAGTTACTCTTGTGTATGGTTTTGGTCAATTCTGATTGCTTATGTTTTATTTGATGCTTTTTTATTTCATTTATTTGTGTTGGTTGTTTGAGATAAATAACAAAATGAAAATGTAATGGTGTTTTTAGAAACAAATTGTTGGTGTCGCTTTCTCAGGTTAGCTCACCCTCTTGTCACCTGTGCAGGTGGTAGGGTCCAATTAGGGGAGGCGGAGTTAAAAGGGCTTCAGGAGAAGGGAAGATAGACAGGACTTGGTGGCTAGCTTGTAAGGTTGCCATTTTGTTGTAATTTTTGCACGGATCCAGCTTCCTGTCTGCTTCCTAAAATCCCTTTTCAAAGTTTCGGGGGCCCCTTGGAAGGATGTGGGGATGACACGGACTGGATAACATGCAGTGGAAATATTTTCTACAATATGAACCTGCATCATGTAGGAGTGTCACTGTGTATTTGCTGTGTGCATACTGTTATTTGAGTGCATGTGGACACTCACCTCATATGCCTGGGGGCTGGTCAGACAGCTCGCCAGGGGCCCACAGTAGGCGGGCAGAGTGGAGGTGAGAGGCGGGCCGCTGTGTGTCAGAATGGGCTTCAGGTAACTGGGCAGTTGTTAAGTGACAATGACACAAAGGCTGGTTCAAGTGTGAGTATAGTTAATATAATTCATATCCTATGGCTGTCCCACTTCTATGACATTCTTATTTGACTTCTTACTGATCTATTAAGCATTAGTACATCTATTATTAACCATTACTAAATCCATTAGTTACAGCTTATAGAGGCATTATATAAAAAGTTGTCCCATAATAACTGATAAAACACAGTTTGCAGAAGCTAATTCCAGTACAAAACAGCTTAGTCTAGCAGTCGACCTCTAAAAAAAAAAAAAAACAGTCAGTCAGTCCTGAGCAGAGCGGCCGGCAGCAGCAGGTCAAAGAGTTCAAGAGCCCACCGTTGCTTAGTTCCCTATGCACATGCATGATAGATCTTGAACTCTTGTAGCTCTGCAGGCTCCACTGTGGTGTCAGGTTACAGCCTGTTTCTACATAGTCATAAAATACATTTTGGAATACTGGATTGTGTGAGTTTGACAATCTACTAGTGTGGACCTCACCGGAAAACAGGAAATAAACAGCCATGTGGCTTAACACAACTTTTCTGCCTTTCTGTCACATCTACTGCAGTCAGATTCACCGTGTTCACTTGGAAGGAATCACTGCACATGTTAGGCACTGGAAAAGACATCTCAAACTCAGACTAAAAACCCATTTATTACTTGCCCAGTTGAAGCCTGCTGGGTGCTAACTCTAGCAGGAGGATAACTCGGTGTAGGCAGCACGGATTGGTTAGTTTTTCTCTCTATTGACAGACCTCCAAAGTTAAAGACAACAGAGCTACGGGTTGGAATCGACCAGAATTCTCCTTTAAGAAGTTCTCCTCCTGCACTAACTAACCATAAACGTAGATGAAAGCTTTCTGGGAGTTTGTGAGCAGCTATAGGGTAAAGTCATTTTATGATGCGTTTTGGGCAGGGAGTCTGCTCCCTGTCAGAACAAAAATCCACCTCAGTTGTTGAGATCAGCAGTCCATTGCGCAGTTGGCCACCTAGAAATAAAGTCCCTACGCTCCCTGCACCTAGCCCTGTGTCATGTGTGTTCACCTCAGCCTCCGCAGCGCTGGGACTAGACAGAAATCCACTCTGCTTGCCTCAGCTGCGTCTAGCACATGTCACCAGGGAGAAAGGGCCCGCTGTAAAACACAGCAGCTCTGCTCAAAAGCAGGTACACAACCAGCCACCTGGGAAGGCAGTTGTTCCTGAGAGAGGGAACGAGGGAGGAGAACACATCCTCCCTCCTTCTAAACAAATTTACCCAAGCCTGTTTTTGCAATCAGTCTGAGCAGCAAAAGCAAATTTGATGGATCCATGTATATCATTTTAATCCCATAATCCAGGATGATCCAATAAAGACACTGGTTGTGACTGTTACTTTGATGGGTTGTATAGTGTACTAAGGGGAACTAGCCCTGGACAATCATCCCATGCACCAGTTCAAACAATGAGTTACCTTTAAAGCAAACCACACACATATTTTCTTTGGTTCTGTACAGCAGGGCCCAGTAAGGATACTTATGATCAAAGGTGTACCAAAGTCTGAAGAGCCACGCACTCTCCTGTTTGGTTTTACTTTGTCCTTCAGCCTGGGGGCCATCCTGGGGAAAGACATGGAAAAATCAACATGTTTTCATATTAAGATTTGTTTCATGAAAAAGATTTTAATTCTTATCACAATCAGGTTGATTGCAGTAATTCTTATCCAGTAAATGTGGTTCCTTTGGTTGAGTTTTGTTTTGCTTCTCATCTTAAAGCTCAATTATTCAAACATTTTATCGCTCTCAGAAAATGATTTTTTGTTTCATATAGTTTTTGACAACCAAAATATTTCCATGTCTTCAGACTTGCTGACATTGCACCGCACTTACATACGATTGCAGAAGTAAAACTGTTTCTATATCCACGACATTCCGCTTACGGGATCGGAGTTTTCTGTTGACGACTAAAACTACTTCAGAACGTACTCATGTTCCACCAAAACCACTTCCTTCCACTAGCTATTTTACAGTGGCAACGTGGCTCTACTCGGCGCCTAGCAGCGCCCATTAAGATTATGACTGGTTTAAAGAAATGCCAATAAACCCGTTTTAAGCATATTTTTCAGAATGACGTGCCAGACCCCCCTCCACAGCACTGTGGAGGGGGGTCTGGCAAAGCGAGACTAGCGTCTCGAGATAACTCATGTAATGAATTGATACTATAATTAAAATTGAATAAAACTAAATTGAATTGACCTAAAATGGATATTAAATAAGTTCTGAATAAGAGCCTCACCCCCTGTAAGACCTGGAAGCTGTCTCCACATGGCCCTGGGTCTTGATCCGGGTCAACACCAACACTGGAACACAGGAACAAAGTAGAAAACAATTATTAAAAATGTATTTCATCTCTAACTAAATTACTACAAACACTACAAATGTGGTTAAAAAGTGGTTAGAAGCCAATCAGCAGTTATTTCCAGCCCTTACTCCATACTCTATGCTTGGAATTTCCCTTTTTGTGAGCTCTGCTGTTTTCAACATGATGTTTGGACTGTTCACTTCGAAACAGAAATAATCTTCTATCTTTATGCTGCTACTGCACCTGCAGAATGCAGATTTGTTCTCTTTGTGGCTCCGACACATGTCACATGATTCCTCACACATCAACGTTCTGACTGTTAGACCTTATAATGGCTGAAAAAAAGGCTGGAAATTAGCATTTAACCCAAGACAAACAGAAAGAAACTGAAAAGCCCAAGGATATTTCACAGTCTGTGTAATTCAGTGTATTGCAGATGAGGGAGAGATTTGGAATAGCAAATAACTTTTTGGCTTGTGATGCAGTACAAAAAACTAGAAGTGTATACTATACTATAAATGTAAGGCAAGCTAGATTTTCACCAATAGGGGAACGCAGTTATGTAAGACTGTGTCATCAAAACCATGCTCCATTTTCATTTTTTCCCCTCAAACTAAACCAGAATTACCAACAATTGGTAGAACAAGCGGCCATATATAGATACAGTTTGCTCCTTGACGCAGCAGGCCCAGGTTCGACTCCAACCTGTGGACCTTTGCTGCATGTCATCCCCCCCCCCATGTCTTCAGCTGTCCTGTCAAATAAAGGCCTAAAAATGAAAAAATTCCCTGGGTCAAAATGGACCCATTTTGGCTCAATGTCACATCGACGCAATACTGGGTTAGTTCTACCCAGTAGGCTACCCATGGGTAAAAAAAACATTGGTAATAAATAAAACCAATCAGTGCATTGTCGTAACCCACTGTTTGTTTTTTTTTCTATCACGGTACTGAAAACCCATTGTCTTGAGTTTACTTGGTGCTATATAAGAACAAAGTAGTGTCTGTTGACATTAAATGGGTCAATTTTGTCCCAGTCATTTTAGTGTATAATACATTCATTATATTTCTATTTAACGGAATAGTTTGACATTTTGGAAAACCACGTATTCCCTTTCTTCCCGAGGGTAAGATGAGAAGATTGATTCCACTGCAAGATCTTTAAATATAAAGCCACAGCCAGCAGGCAGATAGCTTAGCTGAAAGACTGGGAGCAGTGGGGTAAACAGAGCAACAACAATGATGATGATGGTCCACAACGTTAACCTCTTTAAAACTGGGTCCTGTACATTCTGTGGTTCAGATACGAGGATCCAAAATGATTCTGTGGGTCGTATTTCCTGCCACGGCTAGGGGCGTAGTTTTAGAGGGTAGGAATAAACTACCTGTGTCGTTGTATGGATTAGAAGACTGGTGGAGGGTAAGCAGCTAGCCTGGTTCTTTCATGGGGGGTTATATGCATTTTATTGGCCAGGTGCAGTCACTTACTAGCCGTTTCTATTCAGTGTAAACTAAAACTAACCACCTGCTGATGGTTAGATTTACCAATTCCTTTTATAGTTATTCAGCACATATTTTCAGTCGTCAAAGCTGGACATAATCCTACCCCCCGGTTTCTCTTACCGGACCAAAAGGATTAAACTCAACACAAGCGGATTTTACAGGGGGACTTTTAATTCACATAAGCTCTGAGTGGAGCCGTCAAGTCTAATTCTGGTGGACAGAGGCCAAGGCAGAGACGTGTAGCCTTTCACGGTGATCCATCTGAAACCACAACGGACACTGGGCAGTAGGAGGTGGAACTCGTGTGCGTGGTTATATTTAGTCTTTTCCATGACAGCCACGCAGAGGCGATATCTCTTCTGAGGGAATGAGGAACAGCCCTTCTGCTTCTCACCTTAGCAGTTTGAAAAGGAGCAGGGTATGCAAGACTTTCTCCTCTCAAACCTACACACACACACTTAGTGGCCATCCACACGGAAACGCGTTTTGGAGTAAATGAACATTTTGCATTGTTTTAACCCATCGTCCAAACAAATCCTGTTCCTACAGCACTGCCTGTAAAACGCAATTTTTTTAAACCTGGTGAAAAAAAAATTGAAAACGTCACCCTTGAGACTTTGTTTGGACAGCGATGCTGCGTTTGGGTATCGATGATGTCATCGCTACACCCCTCAACCTGTAGCCTCCGACCTCTTACCCATAGCTCTTACCCCGCGACAACGTCTAATAACAACCACCACCCCCACGGCGGACCACATGCTTGTGTTCCTGCTGGAGAAGATATTGAGCCCACCAGGGTTACTAGGATAAAATCTACTGTCTGTTTGTATTCAAGCTTCACGCGCCGCCTCTTCTTCTCCATTTGTTGGTGAATTTCCTAAACTATGAAGTAGCGTGTTGAGTCTTTCACAAAGGGATCCATTTGGACGCAAATATTCTTGACACGATGCTAGGGAAGACGGAGAAAATAAAGATTGCTTTGGTAGGTGTGGACGTGGCCTTGTACACACCCAATCTTTAGGGGGTGGAGGTTGCATGAAAGCCGAGGAAACTGCAAAAACAAAAAGGGGCAAAGCCTCCTAGCGCTGCATCAAGAAGGATCTGTGAGGAAATGACTTGAGTAAGACAAAACTGCTGGGGGGGGGCAGAAGAGACAAACGCACCCCAGCAAACACCTCCTCTGATAAGAACCTGTGTAGACCCACACACCCGCACCCCTTTAAAATCCTAATCCTAAATAGCATTCCCTGCTACATGGAAGAACAGCTCTTAGTGGCACAGCTCTGTTTATTTTCTACCTTTCTCTTTTCAGATCAGTTCACACAGGTCTGTCAAGTTGTGTTTTGCACTGCTGTGTGAAAAACTGGTGGACACATCACCCAGAGAATGGGCAGCACCTCCACCACAGCGTGGCTGGTGTGTGACGCAGTAGTGTTTCTGCTCAGTGGATTTCAAAACCTGCTTTCCTAAAATATTGCTTCTTAAGAATCGTATCTATGTTGATTTTTTTCTGTCAATAACCATCCAATGTAGTCTCTGAAAAAAAGCCATGTTCTTAACAGTCTCAACTTTTCCCTTCACCAAAAAACAGAAGTGAACAGTGAAAAGAAAGAGTCCCATCTGAAGCAAGCACACACTTCCCCAACACCAGTTACTGCCGAAACAAATGTATACACAATCAGATACAGCACCTGAAGTACTTCCACTTTCCATGCTGGCGTCGCTCTTCCTGCAATGCTTTGCTGTCCCCAACACTTTCACATCATAAACATATAAACTCAGTATCAAGCACATTACAGTCAAGGTATTACGTGGTTTATTTAGCTTCTTCTATGCAAGGAATATGCATATTAGATGCTCATATGAGGAGCTGGAATGGTTGTAACAGTGTAACAAATCTCTGAACTCAGGTTTGAGGTTAAAATCAGATTCAAATGGGGATTAAGATATTTCTCAAAATCAAGATATTTGTACACATTAGTCATTAGATAGAAGTGTATTATCTACACCGTTTAGGGGAGCAGAAGCCATGTTGAAGTCAGTATTTTAGACAGAAATGTGAGTGTGAGCGGATTGCAGTGACCGTTCAGTGTAAAGCAATCGCAAAAGGTAATTGGGAACAGTTTCCACCAAATATGGTCCTCTGTTCTGGGGACATGCAATAATCCTTTGACTTGGCGCAGAGGTTCCGCTGATATTCAGGCCACATACAGCTAAAAAAAACTATATAAATAACAAAAAATAATGGAAGCCAAGCCAAGTCATTGTATATACAATATATAAAGAATTTAAATAAACTCAGTAGTACATTTACTTAAGAACTGCACAAGTAAAAGTTGAAGGTACTTGTACTTTACATGAGTAATACCATTTTCTGCTTTATACTTCTGTTCCACATTTCAAAGTATTATACTTTTTCACCTAACCTATTATTCAGGTTAATAATGCTAATACAATCAACAAATACATTATAATGTAGTATTATAGGTTAAGATAAAGGCAGGAAGTTACAGTGATTACCTTTGGTACATTAAGTATACTATGTAAAATGCAGGACTTTTAACTGAAACAAAGTATTTCTAAGCTCTGAGTACTGTTTATACCACTCAGCACACGTTTCTATGGATACTATAAGTGCACCCAAAACTTTCTGCAGTTGAGTTGCCAGTTTGGCTTCCCTGGTTCAGCCGGAGCACATTGGGATGTCCTCTTTTGATGGCTGCACGGCCGGGCTCGGTGATAAGCTGCCACCTGCCTGCTCACGAACCATCCCTCAAAACCCGCTAACAGAACCCAGCAGCGCCCCAAAACACCAGACGCTTTCTGTCCCAGCACCAGTCCTCCATCACATCACGCCTCATCGCAGCTTCTTCGTTTTGACTCATCAGCCAGAGCATTGTGTCCCAAAAACTATAATTAACACCTTGCAAATTCATCTTCAGTATTAAACACAGGGGATTTTTGTTTCATATTTTTAAATGCCTTATGTAATGTGATGTCTACCGACTACTCCTCTGGACTTCAAGTGTCCCCCCTAAAGACAAAAAACGTTTGCACATATCCAGAGAGTGATCCCACGATTGCAGAACCCGGCTGATACCCGCCTGCCATGCAGCACATATCACCGGTTACCATGGCATTGAGGTAATGGTAGAGATATTGGCAGTGCTCTAAACCACCACCTAACATAATGGTTCCGGCTTTTTCTGAGAGGGCATTACTCATATTAAACAGAGCCTGTTTGCTGTCGCACACAACCAGCCGATAATCCGTTTAATCATGACAAATGGAAGCTAGCTCCCAGTGCATCATGGTCAGACACAAATAAGTGAGGCTGGGCTCAAAACAGACAAATATAGCCATACAAACAAAAAGCCCCGCTAAAGCACCACTTTTACCCCTGATAACATGTCAAGCAGCTTGTGGTGTGGCAGCTCTTTCAACTGCAGATTCAGCCTCCCCTCTGGCTCTGGAATGATCTGGATTCTAAGAGTTAGTGCTGAATCTGACAGGGAAGTAGCCATGCCAATATTTCTTAAAAGATGAAACAAATGCCTCTGTGACTTCAAAGCTCTGGATGACAGAACATGGGAGATGGAAAGTAAGCAGCAGTGGAGAACTCTGGCCCCATCTGCTGGACAACACCACCAGACAGCACAAGATTCATTTAATAATGTCAACTGGACAGACATTTTATATTATATATGCACCATCTACAGACAAAATATGCTCTTCCAACTTGTTTTGTCTATGTTAACTAATTTGTCTATAAAATAGACAAATTAGTCTATAAAATAATCTTATGATTATTTACAGTCCGTGTCTAGGTAAATGTACACCATTTCTGTTTTCCTCAGTGTCTGTCCTTTCTATTATTTTTTTACACTGAAAACATAACACAGTAATTCCCAATGTAATACATTCGAATGTGTGATTTCAAAGTACCCTACCCAAAACAAATAGCATTATTCCATCAAAAGTTGAGATGTTGATTACTGCTTTTCTGCTAACGTTCAACGGGGAGCTTGCCTTTGTTCCCACATTTCTAAGATCCCAATCTTAGAAATAAACTTGATCCCAATTTGGGGTTACCCTTATTTTCAGAAAATTCTTAGAAAGTGGGACAATAGGGCTGTGGGACCACTGGGCTGCGGGACCACTGGGACCACTGGGCTGTGGGACCACTGGGCTGTTGGACCACTGGGACCACTGGGACCACTGGGCTGTGGTACCACTGGGCTGTGGGACCACTGGGCTGTGGGACCACTGGGACCACTGGGCTGTGGGACCACTGGGACCACTGGGCTGTGGGACCACTGGGCTGTGGGACCACTGGGCTGTGGGACCACTGGGACCACTGGGCTGTGGGACCACTGGGCTGACCCCAGTCAACGTTAGCTTAAGCAGGAGATTCTAACTGTTTTCCCTTATGATGGATGCTGAATTTAGTCAAACATTGCCTCATTTTGTCCAACAGCTAGGGTAATATTAAGAAGCATAAAATTGTTTTGTCACCTGATATGTAGCCAGGACAGCATGGGTGTCGTCCCACCGCCAAACACCCAGACAGTGAAGAAGACAATGAGCAGCGTGGTGGTGAACATCATCTGGCGGGCGTAGGTGGCCGTGTCCCGGATGGCCAAAGCGAACGCCATCGCTCCACGCAGACCTGCAGAGGATCACACCCAAAAGTCAGCCCATCACAGTAGAGCTATAACAATAGGTCGATTAATCGATCAACTTCTTGATATAATATATGATGACGGGGAGAAAAATCGCCCTACCTGCAAACATCATCATATGCTGGAAGTTTCCTTTGATCTTGTGCCTTCTGCCGAGGTTGAGAAGGAAGGACAGGGGGTAAATGTTGAAAGCTCTTCCAATGAATATGGCAAGCTGACAGGCAGGTTAAGAAGTCTTTGACTGAACAAGTAAATGCGGGACAGATTCAGGGAGCAGGGTGTCCTCACAAAAGTAAAATATGTGTGAGAACTTCATGGTGAAGCAGGAAAATATGGGTTAGAACAAGGGCAAATCTCAGGCCCGCCTACAGGGACATCAATAATCCTATCCAAGAGGTATAGTCCTAAATGGAAACAGAAAAAAGCATGCTTGTTGTGCCCCAAAAGGATACAAAAGCCCCTATGATGAAAATAGGGCTGAAAATGTGATTCTGGAAGGTGAACAGAGCCAAGCCCATGTAGGAGAAGATGAAGTTCTCAGCCAGGAAGTGAAGGACCTCAAAGAGCTGCATGGAAAATATAGTATACATCATGAATTTGAGTTAGGAATGTATAAATACAAGAAGCACTAATACAACTTCACAACTTAAAATCCACAGAAAGAGCCTTAAAATGTCCAGGCTCAGTAAGGGAATTCAACAGAAAGCTTCCCACACAGCACTGCTTTGTCCTCTGAGCTAAGCGCCTCGTCTAGTCCCTCAGAATCCAGAAAAGTTTTGGGAGTTGTTTTTTCATCAGAAAAGATGGCGGACGGTCCTTAGTTATGACGTCATATTGTTTTATATCTATAGTTGACTGCATCTATGTTGCTCTGAGCTGGAGCCACAGGAGGAGGGCAAACGATAATTGAAATGCAGGAAGAAGACTTGTCACCATTTCTGTTTTAATCTAAGCGAAGGCACTTTAACCTTGCCATTGCAATTAGCATGTGGCGCTATCTTTGACACAGTCACAACAGCCTGCTGGGATACTTGGAACACTGATCCCCAAATGTGTCACATCTACGTGCTAATCTGCACCCTGTCCTTAAGACTGAACCCCCTCTGGGAAACAGTCCTGACAGGAGGGGATGTCCTCGGACAACCCTGATTAAGGTCACAGCAGGCTGATAACTGGGCCATCTGGCTCCCTGGCCGAGCTTTCGCACTACCAGGGGATTCAAAACAGTCCAAAAGAAAGAGGGCTGCGTGTGCAGGGAGGGGTCCGATGCTACCTGCTTGGTGCGCTTTGTGGACTCCGCAGAGAGGTTGTTGTAGGTGTAGTGAGCCTGCGTGATGCCACAGAACAGCACAGCCACAACGCCTGTGGGAGACACACACACACACACACACACACACACACACACACACACACACGCACAAGCACACGCACACGCACACTTTAATTCAACGACACAAACAGATAGAGTGCACTGCACAGTGAGGGCTGCATCAATCCAATAAACTATTAACAATTCACATATTTTGAAACATCAGAGCCAAAGATAAGCTTCTCAGTCCTTTGCTGCTTTGCGGCTGTGTATTTTTTTTTATTCTTTATTGATCCCCTATGGGGAATTATAGTATCTGTTGATTTCATCTGCTGCACATCTGCTACTTAAGTCTCTGTCACATGTCATTTGTGTACCAGACAGATTCAGTTCTCTAAGGATGGTTTACCAGCATTTAGTTTAAACTGCTTATAATTAAATTATTCGGCATAAGCAACAGCTTGAAATTAAAATCCAAATAAGATGAACTTTATAGATGCACTAAATAAACATCAAAATTATAAGATCTATCCATCTATCCAACCATCAATCCATCCATCTCAGGCTCTCTTTTAAATGGAGCACTTCAGTTCACATAAGGGCCGGTTTACTGTTCACAGGAACAACTGCTTGGACAGATAATCTGTGTCATAACCTGGTATGGCATTCAACAGAGGAGGCCATTTAACAGGTAGAGGAAGGATCTAATCAAAAGTGGGAAATTAGTTGCATTGTGGGAAAAGTAGGCTCCAGAGATTTTTGAGGTTGACCCTGACTACGGCCAAAATGTAAGTGTGAATCTGTCTCTGCTGTTTCAGAATTTGAATATTCTTTTCTTAATCTGTCTCTTGAAAGTCTCCCAATTTACAATACTAAATCACCAGACTTGCTTTTGGAGATTGAAGAATTTCCAGAATCTAAAGTAGGTACAATTGTTTTTACCTACCATTTTAAACATAGACCACTGAGAAGCTCCACAATATTTAATTAATTTAAAGACAGGGTTGGTAACTATTTCCAATATACACTTTATTATATATTGTTTGAAATGGTCTTTAGACCCCGACAGCAATAACACAATGACTTATCGGCTCTGACGGAGCCCCGAGGAGATGTTACTTTCAAATCTTGCTAGCTTTTATACATGACCAACTCTGCCTTTAAGTCAGGTAGAAGTCAGACATCTTTTTGGCATCCTGACCACAGCTGTCTCGAGCCTACTCACCTGTGAAGCCGCAGGCTTCGGCTAGCAGGAAGGTGCTCCAAGACATGAGGAAGAAGAGGGCCGTCTCCAGCAACGGGAAACAGTGCAGCTTGGTGAACTTGGTGACGTGGGAAAGGAGTTAAAGACAAAAACACTTTTTTGAATCCTAGAACACGTCTTGTGTTGCAAGAAATGTGAATCAATCCGGAAATCTAGACTTTCTATATGTACTATTACTTCAAAGTAGGTATTAGAGAAGGATATGAGAGCGGTGACGACTCCTGTGGCTGCACCCATCACAAAGGAGCCGCTGAAAATACCCAGGAAAACCCCCACAGACTTGAAGAAGGCTGAGGCATCAAACATGTGCGTGTTTGCTCCACTGGGCTGGTAGGCCACAATAGACCTGAAATACAGAAACAAAAAGACATGAAGAGCCAGGGATTTTCAGTATTTGACATAAATACACAATTTTCCAACGATGTCTCAAATTGATTCACACATGTGTCTGATTTGGGCTCTTTTTGAAGAATAATGCACACGTCAATTTCCTAAGACAAATCTAATATTAGGTGATTTGTAATCTTCCAGTAGAGGGAGGCAGAGTGCTGTCTGTCAGTCACAAAGGATCAGGGATGCAAAGTGGTGCTGCTCGGTCACACTTCACTGTTGAATTTCAACATCAGAAGGGAAAAGGAGTGAAGAAACCATGCAGGAAGAGAGCTGTACCTGGTGTAGAAGGGAGAAAATGTTTCCCAGGGGTAGGTTTGATAAGGCAGAAATCTGACTTACGAGGAAAGCACAATGGCCACTGCGTCATTCATAACACTTTCTCCAAACAGCAGAGCGTACAGATCCCCATCTGCGTGGAGCTCATTGAATATGGCCAACACCGTCACTACACACAGGAGAAAGAAAGGAAAATCATTCGACCATCTTAGTTTATATCAGGGCTGTGCAGTTAATCACATTTGGAGTTGGCACCTAATGATCACAAAAACAAGGTAATCGTGAAAAACATTATTTTGCACATTACATATTGCAAGTACACAGCTTGTCTAATCAATGCTGGCTAGCCTATCAATTAAAAAGGCATTAAAGCCTTTTACTTTTTTTGAACTCTTATTTTGAGTTGTGTTGAATGACGCACACGTCCACTTATCCCGACAGCTAAACTCACTAAGCAAACATTTGAATATTTATTTTTTGAAGACAATTTTTTTTGTACTTTAGGCCTTTATCTTTTTTTTAAGGGGAATTAAAAAGTTCAAATGGAAAAAGATTTTTTACTGTTGATTTGTTTAACTGTTTTTATTTGAGTTCAATAAATGCAACATCATTCCAAAAGTCAATGCGTAATCTTGGTAAATAATGTGATTAACCAAAATAATTGTGATTAGGATTTTATTTCCATAACTGAGCAGGCCTGATTTATATAGAGCCATAAACTGCACCACATAGCCGTGTCTGGGCGTCGTACCTGGATCCGTGGCCGAGATGATGGCACCAAAGAAAAGGCAGTCGGTGTAGTAGAACTTGTCAGTTAGCTGTCCGACCACTTGCATCAGTTTGACCACCCCGTACATCAGGTTCCTGGAGACCAACGTCCAGGGGAGAGGAGAACATTATGGATCAAACAACATTTAATAACAGCAGGGTCAGGTCTCTAACAATTTTTACATAATTGTCAAACTGTAAATTTCTTTATACATAACCGCAGCTTCTTTGCTTAACCGCAATTAATTGCTAACATTAGCCAAGGTCTTAAGGCGTATTACTTGTAATTGTTGATTTTGTTTAGATATGCCAAATTGTAATTTTAATTAGTAGTTGTTGGCCCTTGATCCCATAGGTTTACTCCATAGGATGTGTATTTGTGTTACTACATTATCTGGGTCACTTAACAGTGATTTAACCAAAAACTGTATCCTGGAATCCATACAAAACTTGAATTTGTTTTAAAAGTCTTTTAAAATTTGATTGAAAGAGACTATTAAATCTTTAATTGCAACTATTTCTGAGACACTTAATTGTGCAGCAAAATTTGGATTTGATCATTAAGTTCTTGACATCTCATAAACAGAAGGTGGAAAACTCACCCAATGACGAAACATGAGATGGCAGTCCCAAGAAAGGCATAGGTTATGATGGAGCCCAGATTCCTGAAGAAGTGTCTCTGGGAAAAGGAAAAAGGGCGAATAAGAGAAGGAAAAACACATGGTTACAAGTTTAACAAAACCATGTCCAAAGTTAGTATTACACACTCGACTTTCCTTAGACAAGACAAATGTCTTCAACACTTAAGGATTCAACAATGCTTCGGGTCAGCGACGGCCACGGGGGGGCCAGTAACTCGCCGGCAGACAAGGCTAGAAACACAAACACATGTTCAGCGGTTTGTCAGGAGTGGGTTTGTCAAAGAAATACATTTTTAAAAATGACAGAAAAGAGTCAAATAGTTGTGGCAGCACGGTTAGATGACACCCAGCTATCTAATTATGATCTGAAGCAGATGACTAACTAAATCGACACGTTTACAACCAAAGAGCCACACAAACGGAGCCATGCACTGCAACTTTCTCTCTCTAAAGCTGTTACCACTGTGCTTAAAATTAACTCCCACTGCAACGGATGATTACAAAAAACAGGCCTTCCTTTCCAAGGCTTCCTCTTTCCTGGGGCCGGTTATTTGACTCAGCAAATTCCATGTCCAAACACAATTTGAGTAGAAAAACAAAAGCCTGTTAATATATACTTGTGCAGTATAAACGGTCACAGAAAGATTCTAGATCACTGGGAGTTGAACACCTTTGTTTTTGAGACTGTTGAGTGTGAGGTCATCTTTGGCTTTGGCATTTTCTGTATTTTGGTATATTTTAAAGAACTAATAGATTCCTTCATTTGTAATGGCATTAATCATCTGCTGCAGCCCTATAGTACATATACACTCATCGGCCACTTTATTGTTAACACCGGGTAGGAACCCTTTAATTCTTCATTTCATAAAATTTCAAACGTTGCAGGAAGCATTGCTCAAAGATTTTGGTCTACATTCACAAGATAGCATCACACAATTGCAGCCAATTTGTCGGATGCGCATCCATGTTGCAAATTTCATGCTTTACCACATCTCAAAGCTGCTCTATTGGATTTAGATCTGAGGACATTTGAGTTCAGTAGGAGATGATTTGCGATTTTTGGCACATTTCTGCCGGAAGTTGCCTTTAAAAGATGGGTACACTGTGGTCATAAAGTCAGTAAGTAAGTGAACTTAATTTATAACGCACCTTTCACAGACAAGAAGGGTCACAAAGTGCTTTACAGTAAAAACAAATAATAACTCAAATACTAAGCAATATTGCTAGTGAAAAGCTTGTCTAAAAAGATGTGTCTTGAGTTTTTTTTTTTTAAGTTTCCACAGAATAAAAAGCTCCCAAGGCTACAGGGAGAGAGTTCCAGAGCCTTGGAGCCACCACAGAAAAAGCTTGATGGTTTAAAGCGTGTTCTGGGGACAGTTAAAAGGTCTTGGTCTGAAGACCTCAGAGAGCGACCAGAAGAGTGGGCGTGTAAGAGATCCTGGATGTAAGCTGGAGCTTGACCATGCAAGGCTCTTTAAGTAGTGATTCAAATTTTAAATGCATAAAGGAATTGGTCTTGCTATGCCAGACCCTCCTCCAAAGCACGCTGAAGGAGGGTCTTCTGGCTGCTCCACATGGTATTCAGGGATAGGAGGAATAGGTGCTCCCGGTTGAATTGCACCGGCACTCCTGGATCCAGCCAGGTCTTGGAGAAAGGACACCGGCTCCCGCTGGAGACTGACGCAGGCACGGAGGCCCGCCAGCTCACCATCCGACAGCTGCACATTGGCCAGCAGGATGCCCAGCAGAGAAGTTACAGTTCATGTCCTCCATCTTGCAGCCATAGGTCGTTTGCTACATAGCATAAGCAAATTGCAACCAACCAACACTGCAATCCCAGGGGCAACGCCGCTAGAAGGGTTACAAACTGAATTAAAAACTCAACCACTTCACTGTAACCCCTGGGTCGGATCTTTATAAGATGCTCTTCACAGCAGCAAAGCACAAGGCCATTTCCCCTCAATTATCTGATGTCTCCTTGCTTGGTAATACTTATTAGTGTATAACTGGATAAGGCTGAAGAACAGCCTCACTATAACAGAGATCAGATGTCACCATCAGATGCAAACACATTTCATTCTCCATTATTTCAATGATCAGAGCGCTAAGGTTCCTGTACTGGAGAGCTAGTACAACCCACAATTCTCATCAATAAAAATGGACCACCTGCTGTAGTGCAAACTGTAAATATGGTGATGAATTAAAAAGGAAAAAGCACATGGCCATCTCAAGAATTCCCCAATTACAACAAAGCTTTTTCACAATCAAAAGCAGAAGCTGCTCGTGTTGTCAGCGTCAGACAGTTTTTATTTGCCAGTTCAAAAACCAGAGAAGAAATGAAAGACATCTGCTCTGGACTTCCCCTCAATAGTGCCAATTATGTTCAGTAACCACAGAACGCTCTCTGTGTGCCAATGAGGGTTTTCTTAGCTTACCACCTGTCCAACAAGACAGCAGTTTGTGATTAGCAGATATATACATATATATATATATACTGTATATATATGTATATATACCTGGCCAACAGCAGCAGCATCTCTAGCTACTGTGGCTCATGCAAATTCAGCCTCACAAATCCTGAATTTGACATGCCGCACCTCACCTTCTTTAGACTGTATCCAGCATGGAAAATAATTGGAGGCAGCAATATGTTGAAGAATACTTCAGGGTCAAATGTCACCTGGAAAAGATGAGAAATCAAACGAGTTAACAGGGTCAATCTGACAAGATGGGGACTGAAGTATGATGTTTCTTTCTGACTGTTACCTTGCGCAGCATATCATTCTGCTCCACATTGTGAATCTCTCTGGAGTTGATTTCGCCTTTGAGGGTGTACTCAAAGAACTTGCCGCTGACATTAAGCAGCAAGGTGCTGACAGGTCCTTCCTTCAGCAAACAGCTCGGGGGTGTCTTGTTGTGGTAGCTGGTGGCGGGGATGCCGTACCGCAGAATCACACCTACCAGCAAACCTTAGGGAACCAGAGGAGAGAAACAAAAAGACCAAAAATGTTGTGAAATGTATGGCTTTAGATATGTTGTCATGGGTATGGCCTCAGCTCATGCATGTGATAAATAACCTAAAATAAGAAGTGTGCAAATGTTGAAATTTGAATTGCGATTTTGGATCCTAGCGATCTCAAAACCAATGTAATCAAGAAAAACGATTATTTTGCACATTTTGTAAGTAAACTCTTTTTTGTGTTTTGTTCTGAAGAGGAATTCAAAAAGTTAAAGGGGTAAAGCAGTATTAAGGGAAATTTCAGAGTTCAAGGTGTTTTCACTGTTGATGTAACTGATTCACTGTTTCAAACTGCTTTTTCACGGTTTAAAATAAGTGTGATTATGATTTATTTTTATGTTTGGTTATATTTATTTTGCATACTTGTGCAGCCCTACCTAAAATGACCCATACGTCACCAAGATAAAAATCCGGTCGATTGCTCAACATTAGATCATTTCCAAGGGAACAGGCAGTGACACACAGACATCATCAGAGCAGACGGATGAGACGGGCGATGGAAAGCAGAAGCTCGTGGGGACAGCTAAAGCCAGGAAGAAAGGAACGAGGCAGGGAGTTAGAGGACATACGTCCTCTGATCAGACAGCAGTTATCTGCAAAAGACAAGGCAAAGCAAAGCTGCCAGAACTGCACTCACTTCCTAACAGAGGAGCTTAACCCACAGACACATACACAAAAATAGGGTTAACGTTGACTGTTACTTGAAAATGAAACCGCCCGTCTCAATTTCTGGCCAAAAAGTAGTTCACAAAGTTTGGGTTCTTTCCAGCTGCTACAGGGGGAGGTTTGCAGTTATTATTTGAACTAGGAAGTTCCATAAAAAGGTAGTCTAGGTAAGAGATCTCATCCTGGATGTTGATGGGTGCGCTATCTGCCCATCCTCTGAGGTCCGCAACCTTGGTGTAATCCTGGACTCCACCCTCTTTCCATACTGACATCAAATCTATCCCTAAATCATCAGCTTTTTCATCTCAAAAACATCTCAAGACTCCGGCCATCACTCTCTGACTCCGTAGCAGAAACCCTCATTCATGCTTTCATAACCACCCATTTGGACTATTGGAATGGAGTCCTGTCTGGGGTCCTCAGCAAAACCCTAGACAGGCTACAGTATGTCCAAAACCCTGTCGTGATACTCTCATCCACCTTCACTGGCTCCCAATTAAGTCCTGCATCACATATAAAATCCTTCTTCTCCCCTACAAATCCCGCCATGCTCCTGGCCCAGCAGTACCTCATTGACCTCCTCCATCCATACACCCCACCCTGAAACTTGAGGTCCTCAGACGCTGGCCTGCTCTCCATTCCCCACACCAGGCTCTGTACATTTGGAGACAGAGCCTTTAGTGTTGCTGCCCCACCCTTCTCCAACACCCTCCCTGCAAATGTTACATCCCTGGACATCTTTAAAAACAACTCCTGAAAGACCACGTGATTACCACAACCTACAACCTCCCTTAGCTTAGAAACAGTACTTCTGTAAAGTGTCTTCCGGTTTCTCAAAAGGCGCTATATAAATGAAAATTATTATTATTATTATTATATCCTTGATGTTCCACTTCCAGGATTTCTCCGTTGCCGCCCGAAAATCAGCCGGATTTCACCTATTTAGTTGCTTTGGGCTTCCTTTGTGTTGGCGTTCTAACCTCCAGTGGATTTATAAGGATGGTTAACCTATTCTCAGATCTCTGCAGGGTAAATCCAGACAGCTAGCTAGACTATCTGTCCAATCTGAGGACTGCGGTTACCTGGTCCTCAGATCTCTGCAGGGTGAATCCAGACAGCTAGCTAGACTATCTGTCCAATCTGAGGACTATGGTTACCTGGTCCTCAGATCGCTGCAGGGTAAATCCAGACAGCTAGCTAGACTATCTGTCCAATCTGAGGACTGCGGTTACCTGGTCCTCAGATCTCTGCAGGGTAAATCCAGACAGCTAGCTAGACTATCTGTCCAATCTGAGGACTATGGTTACCTGGTCCTCAGATCTCTGCAGGGTAAATCCAGACGGCTAGCTAGACTATCTGTCCAATCTGGGGACTATGGTTACCTGGTCCTCAGATCTCTGCAGGGTAAATCCAGAGAGCTAGCTAGACTGTCTGTCCAATCAGAATTTTTGTTGCACAAATCAAAAAAAAATATGTTCAGCCAGAACAAGTTCCTTTCCTGAGACTATTTAGCGGAGGCACCGTGGCTTCATCTGGAGCTTAACCCCGCCCGTGACGACTGATTGGTTTAAAAAAAATGCCAATAAACCAGAGCATGTTTTTCTACTTAGGGGACTAGCCAGACCCTCCTCCTGAACGCTTTGGAGGAGGGTCCGGCAAAGCGAGACAACATAAAAAGGTATGGGAGCATTTGATAAGATGCTTGTCCTGCATGTTCTCCTTTTAAATTGACACCAAAAACACATTTAACATATTCTGAATCACCGATTGGTCTAGATTGCCATGCCACAACCACCAACTGAATACACCAACTGAAAACACAAGGTTTCCTGTAGCGTTCGCTCTTTACACAGCAAATCAATATTGGGACAAGGTTTCCACTTGGCAGCACTTTTATACTAGAGAGAGTCCAAAAACAGTGTGCTCTAAAACAATGTAAATTTTTACTTATTCATATCATACTTAGTTGACCAAAATACTATGTATAAAAGGATGGGAGTTTTAACCACTCAACAGAGATAATGATATACGTTTAATATACTATATACTTAGTCCAGCGGTTTTCATTTTCAGCTTAAAAAAAACAAATCAAAGTCTATGTTCTTCATGTGACATCTGTAACACCGACTGAGACAATTTTGATAAACTATGATGGAAAAGATACACATGTGGTTCTGAAACATTATTACTGAAATAGTTCAGTTCAGCATTACCCAGCACACCTTGCAACATTAATCATCTACTGGTCATGTTATTGCATAATGTAGTCAGATGATAAAAGGCCGACTTTGTTTTTCTTTGTATCTGTCACCTTTCTGCTGCTAGTTAAGTAGATGGACCACTGCTCAGGCTATGTAGCAGTGTATTCTATCCAGTGAACATCCTGTGCTCCTGTGGATGAATTATGGGAATAAACATAAAACTCACAAAAACAGGCCTACATGCAGATGACTAGGATTACCCAGCTCCCCCATCGGGGATCAATAAAGTAGACTGATGAATGGGACTAACTCTGATTTTGTTACCTCTCGTTTTCTGATTCTGTAGCCTTATACAACTAAAGACCAAGGGAATCGTTTTTAAATGCATTATTATGCTGGTTACATATACAGTAGTATTGTGTTGACTGCACTTTGAGCCGCCAATTAATGTGGAGAGTGAGTACATATGCAAAACATGCTTTTTATATATTTTTCTTCAACAAAATGTGTAGGCCTACCCTCTTTTCCCCATTGTCCTGTTAAGTGCTTTGAACGCTTGAAGATGTATCAAATACTGTATTTAAATAATTTAAAAAAACATAGTGGTTGTAATAGGAGTGGGTGATCTGGAGAAAAATCAGATATCACAATATTCTTTCCCAAATATATTGATATCCATATTGCGTCGAGATTTCATGGGAAGATTGAGTTAGTATGTGCTTATTATTATCACTTTAGACAACGTAATAGTATATCACGATGTCTCGATATGTGATTTCATCACGATATGATTCCATAGACATTTTTTATCACGATAAATGATCATATTGAAATATAGCCCAGCCCTATAGGTTGTATTACGCATTTTAAAAGGAGACCCTAACAACAACAATTGCATAAGATATTTTATAACTTATTATAATCATAGGAGATAAATTAATAGGCTATAGGCCTAGTGCGAACGCTGTAATCTAATGGGTTAGCCCACATTTCAGATATCAGGCTAAGGATTCCCAGGCAGTCAAGGATAAAGCTGCACATGCAGTAGCCAGCCTGGTGAAGAGAAGACGAGGCTGAGCAACCGACACACAGCACCTTCTAGAAATTAGCACCGGCCCAGCCAATTAGGAGCCATGGGAGCTGGTGGAGGCGCCTCGGTGCATCAGTTCAGCTTCAAACCACCTTCAGCTGGGCTTATCTGCTCGCCGGACAACCACCAGGGACACTGACTAAGCATGCAAAGGCTGCGGGAAGGAGGTCGTGGAGGGAGGCTAGTTGTGAAGGATTCAGTGGGTACGTGTCTTTGTATTCAATAAGCGCCTCACCGTAAATCATCGCCAGTCCGGTTTCGTGAAGGAAACGGACCCGTCTGTGCTTAAAGAGCCATATGGTGAGAATCGTTAAGGTCAGCAGTAAAATGAATGTCAGTAAATTAACGCTGTCTTGTCGGTGACTTTCCTCAGCCTCCTTCTCGGTGGTAAGTTCTTCCATCGCGCCGTCCTCCGCCTTCAGTCCTGACACCGCGCTCAGTAAGATCCACACGGGCATCAGGGTGTCCAGTGCGGCGAAGGCTCCGCTCCGCTTCGACTGTCGGAGAGCGTCCATGGTGCAGGATGCTGCTGCTGACAGCTCACCGCCTCTGTGCCATGTCACTGCTGGAAGGTGGTCGGAGCCGACTGGGAAAACAGTCCAGTGTTCGTAGACCGTAGACGGCCGAGCTCAACCTTTTAAAGGTACACTGCACGATGGGATAAGTCGAGGAGCCGCCGCTGCGGAGACTGCTGCCCATGTGCAGGAGACCAAATCACAGCCTCCAAATCGGCCGATTTCAAGCTGCTAAGTCATCGTTCTGAGACTTTGATGAATTTGCATTTTAGTGCTTGGTCCACTTCAAAACAGGAAGCTCACATGAGCTGTGCTTGGGCGTCAAAGGTTCAGCCTTTTGCAAGAAAAGCAGACTAGATGGAATTTGCCACAGCTAGAGGTGGGGCCAAAAGGGAACCAAAAGGGAACCATGGGTATGAGTCTGCTGCTGAAGGAGCTGCTCAGGGACCCTACAGTGTCACCTGGGGGGGGGGGGGGGGGGGGGGGGGGGGGGGGGAGCCCTGTTGTCCATGATCTCTCCCCCAGTCCTGCCTGGTGCCAGCCTGTGTGCTGGTTTCACACTGCTCCACTGCCTTTTTCCAATATAATTTCCCACTGTGGTCCCCTGCTATCAGTTCTGCTGTGAGTTAGGAAGCCTTGCGGATGAATAAAGAGAATTGATTTCTTCAAATGAATTTAAAACTAAGTGACTGACAGGACCAGCTGTTGTTATGGGGCCATGTTCACAAGATATCAAGCAACTTACCTCTATCTATGAGGTTCTGTTTGGGCCAAAATTAAGTCAACATGCTAATTGTCTATGGGTCGTCTTCCATGTTTATGTTTCCACTAACTGTCTATGTAAATGCCATGTAGCTGTGTTTTTTTCTTTAATCTTTCCTCTTATGTAGGCTAAAGTGTATGTTATTTAATATCCGTGTGCTCCTTTAATAGAGCCTTTGTTATATACCACAAGTTCAGCAACATTAGTATTTTGTAATTCGACATTACGTAGGTCACCTAATGGTCATGGGGTTACACAGAATGAAAAGGGGATGTACAGAAAGACCTGGCTCCAGAGCATCTCTTAAAGAGGCATGATGGGGGATTACCTATTATTAGAGTGGCCTAGGGGTTTAAATTGCAAGCTAATCTGATTCTGGTTTGACATGGTTACATGTTGCTTGTGGTTTGTTGTGCATGATTGTGTTCTTTTCATCTATGGCCTGTTAACACTTAAATACTGGAGAAATACTGCAAACACATAAACCTGGCTGGTGCACACTTGTAAAACACACTTGCATTGTATTACATGATTTGATTTGGCACTCTTTTCAGTCATTTTATTTAATCCCATGATAGTATTGTTGTATTTAAGATATTTTACTGGCGCTGGTGAGTCTGTATTAGCAGCTTTTTCTGACACAGAGAACACCCATCGAGGTGGAGATAACGGTGCATTCGTAGTACTCTGGAAAGTAACAGTTTTTTTATTTTACCTGGGTGGTCCCACTCCCTCAAGAGTATAGTCAATCTAATTGGTGGCCACCCTACTTTAATATATGTGGCTTGTAATGATATTTTGCCACAGAAGAAAAAAGAGGAGCAATTCATTTCATCATCTATCAAACGCCATTGCATTTTAAAGTAGTAGCTATTATATTATTATATCCGCTAGATGAAGTAAGCATATTTAACTGAAGTTGGAAATTGTGTATTGTGTGTCTGTGTTATTATAATGTGCAATAAATACGCGTTAAATTATGTTAAAATAAAATCTATTTTTGTACGTGTACTCAAACGCCTCATGAGTGCACACCTCTTCTACGTAATCCTTTCATCCTATCCAAGCCTGTGATTGGTTGTGGTAACGCACGGTACCAATTGGTTGTGAAACGAAGCTGGGGAAACAGGAAGCCCAAAAAAATCTTATCAACTCAAGAGTGTACGTAAGCCTCCGCCTGACTGCCACTGCCTCACAGTTTATCGCGTTCGTCCAACTAACGTTACGATCTTATCTGGTCGCCACTGAAAGACCAAATGGGGTGCTTCTTTTCGAAAAAATCCAAAAGAAAGTCATCCGAAAAAGATGACCGTACACCGACAACAACGACTGTCGAAACGACGACAAGCAACGCTGTTCCCCTTGGCAACAACACCGACGAGGCACCGAAGCAATACAGCTGGGATAAGAGAGAAAAGGTAGCTAACGCGTAGGACATGTAAAACGCAAACTTGTGTGTGTTAAGTCGCTTCCAGATAACGTAAGCTAACGTAACGTGACTGTACAATTTCACTAAAGGTGCAGCTGGCTACTTTTACGCCTTTTAAAAGCGTTTGTGCAACTTATCGAGACGTATATCATTAGCGGTGTGTCTAAGGGTGTTAGCTAGTGACCCTGTTGTACCAACCAGTAACGTTACCATGTGTCTGGCTAGTTATATTTGTACTTCTTCTAACCTGAGTGCTACAGCCGCGAAGGTAAACGAACTGTGTCTAGTTCCTCCTGAGATTGATTGCGCAGCAGCATTTTCTTTTCTTTTTTTATCGCGGCGGTACCCATTCTCCAAATATTCAGCCTTAACTTACATGTTAATTGTTTCTTAACTAACGTTGGCCAGGTCATGCATGTAACGCTCGTTATATGTTGACCCTTGAGTTTTAGGCTCAGAGCCTCGCCCTCGCCGCCATGTATCCAGCCTTATCTCATTATCGGATTGTGTTAGTAGTTCACTGTACCACAGCTGACCCACGGAACAAACTTCAGGCGTTGACTAAGCTGTGGTTCAACTTCCGGTTTGACTCATGGGCTGTTGCACCTTTGGTCTACCTAATCCTAGATCGATGCATATCATGCAGGTTATGTTGTCCGAAAAAAAACATGATATACCTGCAAGTTATCAAATATCATTCTCGCATTGAAAAGCCAAACAATTGTTGTGATTTAGGAGACGGAAACTGAGAAAAGTGAGGACTAGTGTAAAATATAGTTGTGTTTCTGTTGTAGGGGTTGCATTATGGAATTAACTTAATGATGAGTTGAAAAAGTGTATCTGTCTATTGAGTTTCAGAAATGCTATTAGATCTAAAATAATTAAGGGTTATGAAGTCATTTGATTAAAATGGAAAAATTACCAGGATTGTACTCAAGTACAGTAGTTTCATTCAGTTTAGTAGGATTTCTAGGTGATTCAAATGGGACTATGACTTTCCCGTTAGCTACAGTGACAAATTTTGGGAATGAATTGTTTCTTTCATGTATGTTAACCATAATAAAATATTCCTTATCAAATATATCCAATACCGGTTTGTTACATCTCTAAATATATTGTTCGCATACTCATGCTCAGTCACCTTTCTCTTTGCTCAGGTTGATCCAAAGGACTACATGCTGTCAGGGCTCAAAGATGTCACGGTGGGCCGTCTGCCTGGCAAACTGAACGGGCAACAGTTTGTCATCCAGGAGTGCGAGAATTGCAACATCTACGTGTTCGACCACTCAGCAACTATCACTATCGATGACTGTGTCAATTGCCGCATTGTTCTAGGACCTATCAAGGGCAGTGTATTTTTCAGAGACTGTAAAGACATCAAGTGCGTGGTGGCCTGTCAGCAGTTTCGCACCCGAGACTGTAAAAAGATGGAGGTGTTCTTGTGCTGTGCCACCCAGCCCATCATTGAGTCATCTACGGGTATGAAGTTTGGCTGCTTTCAGTACTTCTACCCCGAGCTGGCCTTCCACTTCAAAGATGCCGGGCTCAGCATATTCAACAACAACTGGAGCAACATCCACGACTTCACGCCGGTGTCCGGAGAGAACAACTGGAGCTTGTTGCCAGAGACTTCATCGGTTCTGGATTATATACCAATCCCAGACCCTGAGTCTGAATTCAAATCTGTTCGAATCTCCACTGAACCCCAACGCAGCATCGTGCCTTTGACTAAGGGAGGCAGGCGTAAGGACAGTGAAGAGTCCTGCCTCTTTGTTTTCTTCTCAGGAGAATACACCACTGCAAATGCCCGCAAACTGATCGATGAGGTGAGAAATATAAACAGGACAGGAGCGTGAAGAGGTCTAGTGTAGGTTTACACCAATTGTTAAAAAGGAGGAAGTCTATCAGAGATTACTCACTGATGCCACACTGATATAGCTTTGTGTGCACTCAGCCTTGCTCTAACTGTTCTTTTAGAAGGTTACAGAATGAATTGGATGAAAAGCACAACCAGTGTTTTGACTATCGCAGTCTGTAACATTGTATACAAGCAACCAGGGTTCAACATTAGCACCGTCCATCAGCCAAATGCTGGTAAAATATGCACGTGGCTGTTAGATTTGTACACTAACTTGCCATTTGGCTTGTGGTAGAAAAAGTTAATTTTGAGCCCTGCAAGGAACAAAAGTGTAAAGAATTCTAATTGAGGTTTAATATCGAGTAAATGTAATCTAAGGACTCATCCATAACAAGTAGAGCAGTCTGAAGCTGGTTATTGGTCAGTTGCATCATGAAGTTTACATTATTAAAATCCTAAAAAAGTGGGTCGTAAAATGGACTGTCTTATCCAACCACCCAATCATGTCTTCTGACATACAGTATATGACTTGAAGTTTCAAATTGTGGTTTCTCCTCAACTGAGGCTGTTTTACGTCACTGCAAGATATTCCATTAATTAGTAGCCACATACGCATCATTTTATGTGTAGTATTCCTTAAGAATTCCCAAAGTTATAATCTTTTTAAACTTTTTGTTTAGCTGACTATGAAGTCGTAGAATGCTGTATCTGAAATGCTAAACTGGCTTTGTCGCTACTTAAACATTCCTGTGATGTGTGGGCTGTCTCCAAAATATGCATTACTCTATCACCAAAGCATGAAATTGGATCCATGTGGGGAAGTTAAGAAGTTTACAGTTCCTCTCCTCTGTGCCGATAGATGATTCTTTCAACACTTGTTTTTTATTATGAACTTCTTTCGTCTCATTTCCACAGGCCACCGCTAAAGGTTTTGTGCTGATCCAGACAAAAGAAGTGTCAATGCGACCTGAAGATGTGAAGAGAGTGTTTCAGAACAGTGCAGAGGATCTTGTGGAGTGGATCACCAAAGGTACTTTCTTTGTCATCTTTTTTGTTTTGCTGTTATTTCTCTAAGATATCTGCTCCGTTGTTCAGAAACTGTGTCCGATCCTACCCGACAAAGTAGTTTCAAAAGCCAACACAGCTTGTTCATACTTGTATTAACATGTATACATACTACAGCAGTGGAGAGTGCAACACACACTGTGTCTTAAAGTGTCAAAACTGACAAAAGAGGTCTGTTTATAAGCTTCCAATATCCATAATGCTATTAATAGTGACAATGATAAATAATAATAAACATCTCTGTTTCTTTTGGATGCCTTCTTCCACCCAAATACTTAAAAGCGACTATTTCCTCTGAGACCACAGTTTGCAGTTGCTTCATGCTCACATGATTTTGATTATGACAACATCAGCTGACTCTAGTTTTCCACCACTGTTGTGGTAGACGTCGCAGACATCAACTGAATCATCGCTCCCATTTAGTAGTCAATACTTGTGGCTTCTTATTTCGCTAGAAATCAGTTTCTGTTTCATAACCAAAGTGTGTGTGTGTTAAAATAACAGGATTTAGGACTGTTGTTGTACTGTCTGTGACTTTCATATCTTCCTACTCAAAGGTCCTGTCATTGCCCTCGAGCTGAACGGGGACGGAGTTGTAGCAGCCTGCAAGAACATCGCTAATGAAGTGTTCAGTGGAACCAAGGTAATGCAGTTGTGGCATGTGTCTTTTCTAGTTTAACAGATGAGTTCTCTTTTTGTAACACATTTCTCCCCCCCCACAGGTCTTTGTCTCTGATAACAAAAATACGTCCTCTCAAGATGTGGATAGCTTCTTCAATTTTGCTGACATGCAGATGGGCTTGTAAATGATCAAGTATCACCTGAATCAAAACAAACTGCTCATCAAACATGGAATCTGATCTTTAAAACCCCCCGCCATCCAGTTGGGGATGAGTATGAGTAGTGTTTGATTATTGGACTGTGTTTCTCCTCAAGCATAGAATCGCAATTTAAAATATTAAGGACTTGAGTTTTATAAAGCTTTGGATAAAACAGTTCATTTCCTCAATCAAAATCTGTCCCCTTATCATCTAAAATCATTAGCTGTAACCCATTAGTTGCGATAGTACTGTGAATATTTATATTTCTATGGATGTATTCTGTTGCTTTTATCGAATGTAGCTCTTTGCTGTATATGTAAGTTGATTCAATGTAAAGCTTTGTTTTTCTTGGTGGAAAAACCCATGTGCACACGAATGCCTGAAGGGAATTATTGTATGTATATAAACCATATTCCTATTTCTTGTGTATGTGGATTAGATAATGGATTTGTTTGAAATGTGTATATTTGAGATATGCTGTGTAGGTGTAACTACATCTTTAATGTGTTAATCTGTTAGGCCAAAGTTTGTATCTTACCGTTGCAGATGGGCTGACCTGTAAACACTTGTGAAATTGCTGTTTTTTTCAACAAAGCACCTAATGTGATGATCATTTCTATTTTGTAATATTTGTTTTATACTCTACTGAATGTTTTTGTACGGACACAAACTAATGCTCTTTATCATTTTTTAGTGAAAGTTTTATGTGTGACTTCTTTTTGTCATAAGGCTTTTGAGACCATTATAGGGTTATGCCCAGTTATAGCGTGACACTTGAGCCAACGGTAACAACCGGCTATAACCACAGTATGGTAAAGAATCCGTCCTCCTGAGTTAGTGTACTTCCTCTAGTCACTATGAACAGCAAACCACTTGGGTTTAAGGTTTAGATTTACAATAAAAGACATAGAGAACTGTCAAGGTTGACTTTTTTTTAACCCAGCCAGCCTGTTATTTATTTGTAAAGAGCTACCAAAGTTCAACTTGAGATAGCTATTTGAAATGTTAAACAAGCTGTAAATGGAAATACTCCTGACTGACTGCATGTCTTTCGTGTTGAGCTGGTAAAAAAAAAAAAAGTTATTTTCCTTGGTGTTGTTACAGAAGCACATTGCATAGTTATTACAGATTGCTTTCATTTTTTGAGGTGAAAACATTAATTCCCTGCATTTTTCTGGATCATGTGAGTTCATTGTGCTGTCTTCCTTAGTGATACACATTTAGCAGCTTTCACTTCAGCTATTTGACTTTCACCTACTTAAACTTCATCACCATTTTTATCATTTGGTTTGCTAATGATTGTACCAGTCGATGCTATAACAGCTCCACTCAGTCTGTGTTGGGACATATCAGTTATTAATTAATCAGTAATAACATGCAACACATTGCAATTTTAGTTAAAGCTAAATTTTGCCTGATATGTATCAAATTGTTTTCTACAGTTGCCTTTAAGGGAATATACATTGGGATTTATTGTGATGTACTTTGTATTTATAAACATTTTGTATTTCAGCATACCGTTTTTGTAGTATAATTTGTCTTTATGAATGCACATTTGTCTGTAATTTGTTGTTTCGACACTTCAAATTACACTCTGTCAGATCCACATTAAAAGCCGTAGACTTTGAAAGCACACTGGTGGTGAGTGACTGGTTATTTAATATCTGTGTTTGTATAATCCGTGGTGAGTTAAAGTGTGGGCAAATCGAGCGCACCCAGGTTGGAGGGAAAGCGGCGGGGTTTAGGACCCGGCGGGATGCGTGGTACAATAGAGCTGTTGTGCCTATCGTGGTGGTGGACAGATTGCAGCCAACCCTGGAGATTCCCACTGACTGTGTGGAGGAATACAACATTCCCAAATTGAATCTAAAGCTAGAACAAGAGCCTCTGTTTTTATTGGTGAATGTTTCGTCTGGACTCATATGTGGTTGGACTAAAGCGGATAGCAGCGCGTGGACTGAAGGTAAAACGGGAGGAATGTGAACAATATGCCCGTGTGTTCAGTGGGGCTCAGTGTGCCAGGATTTGCCCTGGATGGTTTATCCAGGCCACGGGGCCTGCTCCTTTTTCGCTTTCGTTTTTCTGCTTATTTACTACATTAATGTTAGCGACTACCAAGTAACGTATTTTTGGCAGTTCCCTGTTTCCTACTCTGAATAATGAACCCAGTTGAGCTGTATGAATATCCGTCTTAATGGCTCTAGGAAGTGACATCTTTGTATGATGGTGGCGCCCATGTTTGATTTCTCTACAGCCTGCAGTGCCGCCTGCTAGCCGCTGCAGGCCTGTGTGTGTGTGTGTGTGTGTGTGTGTGTGTGTGTGTGTGTGTGTGTTTGGCGCCAACAACGCTCCTTGGGCAGGGCAGACACTTGGTAGTTACGGTTTTATTTTTCCAAAAGCCCAGAGTCTAATTGTAGCTCAGTCTACTCACAGTTAGCACCCAAAAATAAGTACATGTACGACAATGCAATATGCGAGGAATACATGTAAACAATGCGGAAACCGCAATTTAGTCAATGTTTCCTGTTCCCCAGAAACCTTCCAGTGTGATGTCATATCCGTGCACATTCATAGCCTGCACCCCCCGCTAGTTCATGCCCTGATGTTTTAAGAGAGCTCCTACACTGGATGTAGCTTTATAAGTTTTCTCTGGGCTCTAGTCCAGTCCATATCCTTTAGTGGAGCCGGAGTTGTCTGTTCACAAACTGTAATGCATGCACGTTAATGTTAGCAGCAGTATTAGTAAGGTGTGTGTGGTGGTCTGTCTACTTTCTGTCTGCAGGACCACTGCCTGTTAACCTTTTAATGCAGTTGTCTCCCACAACACTAGCCACAGGCTGCTTGTTGGATGTACGAGATGGTAGACCAACCCACACTCACTTTTTCCATGTTGCTGTCTGACAAAAACTCCCCACCACTCCCCCACTCATTGTGCAAAAAGCCCAAACAGGTATCATATTGAAATAAAAACACAAAGAGATTATCAGTCCTCTTTTTAGGTCGGGCACATCTTCAGGCTGCTTGTTTTGTCTGACCAACAGTCCAGAAACCAAAGCTATTTAGTTTTTAATTAGGGCTGGGCAATATATTTATTGGATTCATATATGAGGCTAGATGTTACATTTTGGATATTGTTATATGACACAAGTTTTTCTGGTTTTAAAGGCTGCATTAAAGTTTACTGTCATTTTCTGAACTTACCAGACTTGCTAGCTGTAATAGTTGCTTTTACCCACTTGATAGATAGATAGATAGATAGATAGGTAGGTAGGTAGGTAGGTAGGTAGGTAGGTATTTTCCAAACTACAATGCACACATTGACGTCCAAAATATGCTAAAAATGTAATTTTATAATTGTATAAAACCGAGAAAAGTACCAAATCCACATGCTTGACATGCTGTAACCAGGCACGTGTCTGGGATTTTTGCTTTTAAATGAATCGATAATTAATTTTCAGACAGTCCGCTGGCCTAATCGCTTCATTGCTAGAGTACTTTAAAGACACAAAAAGAATGAGAAAACAAAGTCGTGCATTTTTATAAAGAAGTGACAACACAAAATGGAAACACAGCGATTATAGGTAACACTATATGTTTATCTTGTTCCAGTTAGAATTGTAGCTCTATCTTTAAAAAAACCAAACACATTTTTCATAATTTTACCCTCTGCTTCTGTATCACTCTTTAGAAAACTGAACGCACAGAGTTAGCTGCGTTCAGAGATGGAATCACTCCTGTCAGTAACAGATGCCAGGCGTTGTGAGTGGCGCTGCAACAGGCTCTGCTGCTCTGCTGTGGAGGGGAACAAGCACACTGTGGTGTGTGTGGGGTTTGCACACTGTGGTGTGTGTGGGGTTTGCACACTGTGGTGTGCTTGTGTTCTGTGATTTTTATCTTAAAAACAGTTAGCGCTAGTCAAGAAACATCCTGGAGTGACTGATGATGGTCCAGTCGTGATATAAAAGTTTCATTGTGATTTACTGAGGTGGTGTTGGGATCAAGCTGAATAATGTCTATGACCCCAGTTTGGACATTTGAACCACTACCACACTGCCTGTCCCACATCTCCAGGCAGTTGTCAATAATGTCTTTTACTTACACTATAGTACAGAGTGGAATTGGCTTGATGCTTTTTCCCTTACTACCCCTCCTACCCCTCCTGCCCTCATGGGGAATGTGAGGCATGTCCTGTCTGTTGAAACAGCGTACTGTATTTGCTGGCTCTGGCTTTGAGTCCCTCAGTATTTTAAAACCTTTTAATGGGTCGCCCCAGTAGTTCAGTAGTCTAAAGGCACACACTGTGAACCTGTAGTGTCTGTCTGCTCTGCTTGCCTTCACTTTAAACTGTCAAAAATATTAATGTAAAAACAAAATCAGAAAAATGAGGAGCTTATCACATTGCATTAATGTTAAACAATGATTTTCTGCTAATTAATGTTTTTATAATTATTTACCGATACCATTCATAGTAGGTCAAAATACAGGATATTGCACCGTAATGTCTATGGCCAAACTATAACATTTAGCAAATGCAGACCCAAAGACGTAGTCTCAATGAACAAATCTTTGTGACACAGACTTCTTTTTTTTAACACCTTTTTATATTTGTCTTGTTGGGTTGGTGTATGAGAAAAATATATTTCAAAAGTTGCATTCATAATGCATTCATTCATCTCAAGTTTTTTTTCTTTCTAAAAACGTAATTCCCTAATGTGCATGTTTTCTCTGTGTGTTCTGTCCTCTTCCTCAGGATGTTACAGGATGAAACGTCTCAGGTCTTCAAGCAGCAGCGACAGTTCTGACAATGAGAGTGAGTCATCTGTCTAGAGGACCCCATACCATAAAATCAGCACTTCTAAATTCCCCTGCTGCTCTTTTATTCACACCCTCTTTCTTTCTTTCTTTAGGTCCTTCTACCTCGTTCTGCTCCTCCAACAAGTATGGCGGCAAACCGGAAACCCCCGCCTCCAACCCGAAGAAACCGGCTGAAGTAAGTGTCCATCGTTGTCTTGGCAGTGCTCTGTGCGGAGTGTTGTTAAACGTGAGGAGCGGTGTCTAAATGACTGCGTGCCACGACCTCTCCCACAGGTGTTCAGAAAAGACCTGATCAGTGCCATGAAGCTGCCTGACTCCCACCATGTGTCCCCAGAGGACTACTACCTGCTGGCAGACACCTGGAAGCAGGAGTGGGAGAAGGGAGTCCAGGTCCCGGCGAGTCCAGATACCATCCCGGAGCCGTCAGTCAGGTAACTCTATCTCCTTCCCACAGGTCTGACTGTGGACAAAGCAACGCAACTGATATACCAAATCCATCACTCAGAGCTTTGCCGCGCTGACAGGTTTTGATTGTGTCTTCTGTTTTTAGAGTTATTGCGGAGAAGCCCAAGGAGGTGCTTTACAACCACCAGAGGAAGTACGTCCAGTGCTCGGGCCAGGAGTCAACAGAACCAGGTTATGTCAACATCAAAGAGCTGGCAGAGGCCATGTGTCGCTACGATCTGGACGACATGGACCTTTACTGGCTGCATGCACTCAACAGAGAGCTCCACCGCATGGGTAAGCACCAGGATCAGGAGCAGGGGATACTCCACCTTAAAAGTGACACTGTGCTGTTTGTTGGACAGTAATGTCAGTATCTACGAACATGGACATCTGTCTCTCTAAGATTTGGACTGATGAGATCTCAACAATCTGCTGGGGTTCTCTGACCGTGTGGGGTTTGTCTTCCAGGAGAGGAGCCCATAGACGAGCTGACAATGGAGCGCACCATGGAGGCCCTGGAGAGTCAGTGCTATGACAACATGAACCACGCCATTGAGACGGTGGAAGGCCTGGGAATTGAATACGACGAGGACGTTATCTGTGACGTGTGCCGATCCCCCGACAGTGAAGAAGGGAACGACATGGTGTTCTGCGACAAGTGCAACATCTGTGTGCATCAGGTAAACCCGAGTGTCTCATACAGGCAACATGTCGGCTAGTATTCAAATCTTAGTATTTGAATACATCTGTCAGCATCGGACTTCTTTTTTCTTTTCTTTAAGGAAGGAATTCTGAGCACAAGCTTGTGCCTGAGTTTGGTGCAATTTCCAGAAACACCATGTTGGGGTACAATGAGACAAAGAGAAAGCCTAGACAACATCATGATATTCATAGCTCACAGGTCAGGGGATGAGAAATACTTGGCCTTTCTCTAATAACCAGACCTGATCATGTGTAATTATGTTCATTTTGAGAGAATCAGGGAATATAGGCAGCAGCATGATAAGGTCTCCTTTTGGAAGGTGGGCCTGTCACACTTTAGCATACATTCTGTCAAATTCAAACTGTATTGTCTTCTAAATTGTCTCCTTAATGGAGTGTCTATTAAATGCTTCTGTGTAAGTCCTCAAGGTCTCCCAAACCTTTTTCACACATGTGTAATGAGTTGTGCTGCTCCTGAGTTTTTCCTAAACACTGAGCATTTGATTTTAAGATGCACATTTGACTATTTCTCCTAAAGTCAATCAGTATTTGGTGTTAACACGTGAATGATGCCTCTGACTTGTCTCACGTTGTCTGACCAGTCTCCACAGCTCTATGGATTAAAGTATGGCTACACCACACGTACATTCTGGGATAGGAGGAATAACGTTGGGTTGTTTGCATGTCTTTGAACCAATCACAATCTCTTGGGCGGTACTAAGTTCCAGACACAGCGACACTGGCTCGGCTAAATTGGAACTCGTTCAGGTGGAACATTTGAATCTTGAACATTTGCACCCTGCAAAAGGAAACCTTCAAAATGAAACTAGGTGTTCGCACAATACAAACATGGTAGAATTGCAATCCAGACAAGTCAGTCCCAAAACGTCCCAGTAAGAGTGTAAATGCCGTAAAATGAGTCCTTGTACATCTTTACAATCACTCCTGGAAAGAACTAAGCAGGCCCGCCTTTGTGTGTGTGTAGCTTGCTGTCGGGAAGTTTGTTTTCCAAAGCGAAAGGATTTTGAGAATAGCAACACAAACGGAGCGGAAGGTGAGGGACATCCTGGAAATGTACGTCTGTTGATCCAGACTACACACGGACAAGTTCAAAGTAGTCACAAAATACTCTGGCTGCTGTTTTCTCCACAGGCATGTTACGGCATAGTCAAAGTGCCTGTTGGAAACTGGCTGTGTAGGACGTGTGTCCTCGGCATCGACCCGCAGTGCCTCCTGTGTCCTCAGAAGGGTGGTGCCATGAAGGCCACACGAGCCGGCACCAAGTGGGCACATGTGAGCTGTGCCCTGTGGATACCAGAGGTAAATAAACAGGCTGCCCGTGGCCTCTTTATATTGTTCTACACTAAGTGTTAGAAAACCTCTCACCATGCCGCACATTTTCCTCTGCTGTAGGTGAGCATTGCTTGTCCCGAGAGGATGGAGCCCATCACCAAGGTGTCCCACATCCCACCCAGCCGCTGGTCTCTCATCTGCAGTCTGTGTAAATGGAAGACCGGTGCTTGTATCCAGGTGAGTGTGGATCCTTTGCTTTTGTGCCATTTCACGTTTGCAACTAACAGTGCAAGTAACAATAGGTACATTGAAGCAATCGTGGGGCATTTTGGGTAATACACTTATTGGCTTTCTTGCCAAGAGTTAGATGAGATGTCAGGCTACAGCCAGCAGCTAGTTAGCTTAGCTTAGCATAAAGATTGGAAACGGGGCAGCCTGGTTGTCACTGCCAAGACCACCCTGTAAAACCAAAACAACTTTTGGTATTTGTACAGATTAAACACACAAGATATAATAAAATGTCTTAAGTCTTTGTGTTAAGCTAAGCTAACTGATTGCTTACTGCAACTTCATACTTAGCGTACAGTCATAACAATCTTATCTGAACAAATATTTCCCAAAATGACTATTTCTCAAAAGTGCTGTGTAAATTCAAGAAGGGTATTTGTCAAACAAGATGACAAATAACCATTATGAGTACCCTTTTATGAGCTTTCTCTTTCTTACTAAGATATTTTCTGAGGAATTCCACACAGCCATCCAGGTAGTAACCAAATTCTGAAATGAATCATGTAAAGTCAAGTTAATGGGAAATTAGGTGTCTGCAAAATATGTGATGTGAATTCTTGTTATCCACAGTAGTTGGGTTCTAGTCCATGTACACACATTAACCTGCCCCCCCCTCCTCCTGCCTCTCAGTGCTCTGTAAAGAACTGCACTACTCCTTTCCATGTGACATGCGCCTTTGAGCACAGCCTGGAGATGAAGACCATCCTGGATGAAGGGGACGAAGTCAAGTTCAAGTCTTACTGCCTCAAGCACAGCCAGTCTAAAGCTGGGGAGACGGGCCTGAGCCCAGCCCGCTCCAAACCCCCCGCAGAGGCAGAGAAGGTGGGTCTGCGGGCCCAGAGACTGCAGGAGCTGGAGGAGGAGTTCTACACTCTGATCCAGCCGGAGGAGCTGGCCCGGGCCCTCGGGCTGTCCGCGCGCCTCGTGGACTTCATCTCTCAGTACTGGAAGCTAAAGAGGAGAGCTAACTTTAACAAAGCTCTGCTGCCCCCTAAAGAGGAGGAGAACCTGGTGCTGCAGCCGCAGGAGCACAGCATCCACACACGCATGCGGATGTTCATGCACCTGCGCCAGGATTTGGAGAGGGTTGGCGCTTTTATTATTTTTTTCCATGACAGTAGAATCATTTTTTAGTGCTGAGTCATGGTATTTCTGGGTACACAGTATTGCACTCAGTATTTGTTAACCTAAATGAATTAATTGAATTGCTTAATGGACATTGTTTTTCTAAGGAACCAGACAGTGTATGTGCTGAATTCACATGTTGGCCCATACACTCAAAGTTCACATTGTTTTAGTCAGCTTCCTGTGGTCTTTGAAGACCACTTGAGCTCTGTATCATATCAGTTTCAGTATAGCACATTTTAACATATTTTAATATATTGTTATTCATAATATTACCATGTCTATCTCAGTAATCTCCCATGATCCAGTGTGCATATAACACAACCCTAAGGCACTGCAAGTGGTTTAGGTCTGGTCTTATAAAATCATCATAGATTATTGAGTAAGTGTTCACCTTCAGTTTTTTTAGTTTTTCCTTGTTTTACCACATGGAATTGCTGTCAATGCAGACCTGCAGCAGGACATGGAGGACGTGGAGGTAGAGAGTAAAATGGATGCAAAGTAGATTTATTTTCCAACAACACAGACACAAAGCCAATGCGACACACACATGGCTTCAAAACCATCTATTACCGTCCTGGGTCAGACCTCAAGCCATGCACGACTTGGGGAAAATTGTGAAAACTCCTAAAGCCCAAGGTGACGTCTTTTTTTTGTCAGACCAACAGTCCAAAACCGCAAAATATTTGGTGTTTTAATCATAAAAGGCAACAAAAAGCAATCTAGCTCACATTGGAGAAGCTGGAAAATAATTATCTAAACAGTTGCGGAAACATTCTGTCAATAAATTACTTGCACTCTTGTTTAATTTGGATACGTAACTTAGGTCAGTCTGTAAAGATTGTTTTCTTTAACATGTCTTTCTTAAAAAATATCTCAATAACTACATTTCGTTATTTATCTTGGTAAGCGTCATAAAACTTAACTGATACCAAGTTGTAAAACAATCAAATCTGTGTCCACATGGTGAATGCTTTTATAAGAACTGTACATGCAGAATATGTATGGCCAGTCATTAATACTGCCAGGTCAGTGTAGTCTTACAGGTAGCAGCGAGTAGGAAAGAGCTTTACAGACCTAATACAGTTGTTTTTATTGAACAATCTTCTCCTTGTGCAGGTGAGGAATTTGTGTTACATGGTGAGTCGGCGGGAGAAGCTGAAGGTGTTGCAGAGCAAAGCCCAGGAGCAGATGTTCAACTTGCATGTGAAGCTCTTGAACCAGGAGCTCTCTGCTGGTGAGCCATCTTTTGTGCTTCAGCGTGCCAGTCATTTGCTTCTTTTTTTGCTAATATTTGTTTGGAATAATTGAATCATAGTGTATAGAGTCTTGAACATGTCTTGTCTTTCTTTGTCGTCAGGTCTTCCTGCTTCATCGCCAGTGGAGAGTATGCTGTTCCGGCCTCCTCCAAGGATAACTCTCAAGCTGAAAATGCCCAAATCCTCAAGTCTTGGAAATGGAAATTCCAGCTCTAAATCTGGTAATGGGCCGCTCTGCCCCGACAATAGTGGCAATGTTTCTGAACATGCAGGGGAAGGGCTGGGTCAAGGGAAGCCTCAGCTGCACGGACGCGGTCGGAGAGAGGAGCGCTCTAACGGACGGCTGTCTGCCTCCAGCCACTCGCGCAGCCCAGCGCTGCCTGTAAAACCCACTGGCAAACCTTTAGCCCTGCACGCGGCGCTCCACGGCCACTCGTCCAACAGTAACGGAAAACTGGACCACCGGCCGTGCAGCGCTAAATCTAACGGCCACTTAGAGAAGTTTGTGGCTCAGAAGGACGGTTCTTGCCAGACGCCCAGTGACCAGGACGCTTCAAATCAGGCTTTGGACAAGAACAGCTATCGCAAGTCTGCCATGGAGCACTTTGGTAGGTCCTTTAAAGAGGCGACCATTAACTTGGTACGGACCACAGAGGGCCTGCGGGCCTCCGACAAACTGTCCCGAAAGGGCTCAGCCAAGGAGAGACTATGGGCTAAACCTGTGACTGAACACAAAGTGAAAAGTGCTAGATCGTACCAGGACAGCGACGGATACTGTCCCGACCTGGAGCTCAGTGACTCAGAGCCAGAGTCCAAAGGGAGGCACAGGCAGCGGGCCGAGCCGCCTCAGCCAGATGCTCCAAGGAAAGGGGTTAGTCGTGGAAAACAGTCGCTGGGCTCCAGGCACCCCATAAAAAGGTGACAGCCGTTTTGTTTACGCCGCTCACTACCGCCGTCCTCCCCTGACCTTGTGGCAGTCTTCCCAAGTGCCAGGCAGTCTCAGTGAACATGTCTCTACCAGGGACCAGACCGAGAGCCAGCACTGATGGTGCTGTATACATAGTAGATGCAGAAGATGCATGAAGGGTGCTGTGGTGAAGAACATCTCCCAGTGGGATTCATGAAGAAGCGTAGCCCCGTGTCATGGTACGTGTCCACTGGCAAGCGCCACTTCCACGCTACCCATTCATTGTCTATGTGAGCACCCATGCAATGCATTCTGGTAACATTGCAGCAACTCTGCATAAAGCGGAGGCCCCGGCTACCTTTTGCAAATCTGGGGCATCCAGTTCAACTCGCTGCCTATCCAAAACTCATGAAAATCATTTCAAACTGACCGTTGTCGATCTCAGATGAAGACGGATTCAGCAACTGCAGAGAGTATTTTCTTTGCATAAAATGTTTTAAGAAACATATTTTGGTGAACTATTTTCGTAAAGTAAGGAAAAGTTTCTAAACAAGAGCCATGTTGATCTGTTCTGGAATTCAGGGAGCAGACATCCCCTATGTGAGAAGCGTTCGTCCAATCAGGTGCAGCAGGCACGTTTGTGGGGGGTGTTTTCTTTGCTTGTCAGTGGTCATTAAGGAGAAACTGATAACTGCTAGTGGCAAGCCCACCAAGCATTAATGCTGAGAATGGGGGGGGGGGGGTGTGTCCCCTGCCATCAAAAACCGCCACAGTGGACATGTACCATTAAATGTTGGTTAGAGAGGACCAAACCTGTCAGTCTTCTGAGATTATCATGCTTGCCTTTCGTTGTGGCTAGAATTACATACTGTACTCTACACAACTTGATCTTAAACACCCCTGTTCCCAACACACAAGCTCAATTTGCCTTTGACCAAAACTGCTGTACATAACATGTTCAAACTGGGATGTAAATAATGTTAAGCCAAATCACAAATTTCCACTTTAATTGAATTTAATCAAATTTGTCGCAGAAATTAAAACTGACACCCCAGATGGGACTTCTGTAGTGAATTCTAGCGTATACTGCACCTGTTTTCTTGCACATTGTCTGTTACAGTTCACCTGTTTTCCCGCAGGTGATAAACTGACTTGGTGACCTTTTTACATTTGTTAAGTAGTGGGGTCATTTTTGTCAACAGAAATGCCTTTTTGTGTGTAGGAATTCAGTTTCACACTATTAGTACACCCAGGGTTGCAGGTTGCATGTCCTGGTTAGACGAAAGGATAGTAATCCCGTCCGAATGGGCAGAGATGTGTGGGACGAAGTATAATTAATACATTCCCTGGTGTATACTTCAGTAACGTAGTTCTGAATCTGAAAGCTGATGCAGAAAAGCAAAAACTGAGTACAGGTATGTCATTTCTTGCGGTCAGGTTGCCTTCGTGATCCCAGACTGATTCCCTGATAATGACCTTTTGGAACTCTGCAGTCTGATCTGTTACTTGTGTCACCTGTATTTGATAATAAATGACTTGGAATAACTGGTTTAGTAGTGCCGGACGTTGTTGGGATTCTTTTCATACGGATGCCCGTTTGGTACTTTTAGTGATATGTTACTTTGCATTCACTCATTTTTACCACAACAAGCTATAATATAAAATTGACAAAATCTGGGTTTAAATAAGGATATCTGATCCAATGAATAAACAATCTGACATTTTATTTGGTGTCATCTTTCGACCCAGTATTAATTTTTATTCATAATTATTCAAGTATAATGCCAGTTCTGTGTCTGACTTTGACCAAAATGCAATTATTAACCATTTTAAAATATTGTAATGACAGTTTTTGTAATGACGTGACACTTTGCTACGTCATTGTAATTATGATTTTTCAGTGTATCCCGGGTCTGAAATTAAAGGAGGAAAAGGGGAAAAATGCCCCTGCAGGATAGTACCATGGTTAACCATTGAGTGTACCTTAGTTATTTGGCAGAGAAGCTAGATGGCAGCATAGCCACACTCATCACCTCATCCACCACACACACACACACACACACACTCTGTTTTAACTGGAGGGAGGCTGTATTAAGTGTACAGGCTTTTTCATAGCCATAATGAATGATGGCTCTTTGCTCCATAATAGCAGTCATAATTACTGTGTGATCAAACCTGTGCTTTCACTGAGGATTGAGAGAGAGAGAGGGAGAGCAGGCATAGCTCTGGTTCAGTGTGATCTAGTTTCACAACACTGGTTAGTGCTGTTTCAGGGTTTATTGACCTGCTGAAGAAGCTGAGAAAGACCTCTGACCAGTCAGATAATCACAACCAGACAGACAACTTAATCCATCCCCTCTGGGAAGCCTGTGTTAGTACAAAGTAGGGCTTCTAAAATCAGTACTTGTTTACAACATTGAGGTCAATTTGAGGAAATAAAAATCGCTGACACTGTACGGCATATTTCACATCTAAAAATAAGCAAACATCAGACCATCAGAATCTGTGCAGCAGAAATGCATCTTTTAAAGGTTCCCTGTGCGGCCTTGGATTGTTTTTAAATGTGGATCCCCATTTTTTTTTATCATCTATTATCCTTATCTACGAGTGAGCATGTGGCCATCACAGCGACGCCAATAAAACGCAGCAATGTGCCAACAAAGGCAAAGAAGAAGAAACCATAAGTTAGCCAATGGCAGTTCTAAAGGGTGACTAGAGGGGGCCAGTGCCCTCTAGCCCCCTAATGAGACTGTCTCTAATGGCCATTACATGGTACCTGCTCCACTCTACTCGCCTGGCAGCTACTCTATTTAGCAGGGTCCAAGCGAGCTGAGGCGATACCAAAAGGTGACGTGAAAACCTGCAGACTGCTGATTGGTTGGAGAGAATCGTCACGGGGGGGCATATGACAATATACAGAAAAGTCCACTACAGGTACAGAAGAAGGCACAGTGCCCCTCCTCCAGCATCCCCCCTGCAATCAAATGTTTCACTCCAAAACCAAGAGAGCGAATACGGGAAGGAGGGAGACACAACAAGAACACAACAGCAAGAATGATGTCTGCAGCTCACAGACCAGACACACAGACACACACAGACACACACACAGCGGCATTGACAGGGAGACCGGCATTAGGGACCAAATGCATGAGTTGATTTGAAATCTGAGACTCTTTTGATGATAACAATTGTATTTACGTGTGAAGAAACCATCTCACTGTGGTGAGACTATTCTTTTTAAAACTTGACCCCACTGTGTAAAATGATCTCTTCTGACCTTTAAGATGACCTCAGCCTAACCACAAACCAAAGACCTGGGACATTGAGAGGATGGTATTTTGACAATAAGGGGGTTTTCTCAGTTTTTTTGCTTGCCAGTTGCCCAAAGATGCAATTCCTTACAAAAATCTTCAAATTTCAAAATTGTTTGATACTCATCACAGCCTGGATGTTTTATGGTGTCCCTCAAGGTCTTGGTGTGGGGTCTTGGAGAGATTTCTCACCATTACATTCTCAAGTGATCACAATCTGTGTAGCGAGTAACAATTGTATCAACCCCACAACAAATTGGGGTTTACATGTATACAGGCCAGGCGAACATGGATGTAAAGATTATACTATTTAAAATATAGATATTTTTTAATCTGATTTGTAAACTATTGTTGAGGAAGCTTCATGCCCCCCCCTACAGCTCTACTACACATCTGTACCTCCAACCGATCAGATGAGTATCTATTTAGTTCTTTTTTAGCTAAATGCCAACAGATGTTGGAGCAAAGAGTCGCAGCTCTGAATTGAACCCGCGACCACTGCGGCAAGGACCGCGCCTCTGCACATGGGGGGGGGAGGCATGCGCTACCAGGTGAGTTCCCCACGCGCCCGGTCTTATCATGTGTTTTTTTCTCTAGCAACGGTTGATGGGAAGCATCACTCTCCTCGCCCCCTCTATCTATCCATCTCTCTCTCTCCGTATCTCGGGGACATTTCAGTGGGCTCTTTAAGAGGAGAGCCGCTCTGCGTCTGCTGATCTGTCAGTAGGCGCGGTGCCGCCCTCCCCGCGCGCACTCTGCTGCTGCTGCACCTCCGGGACTGACACACACCCGGCCGGTGCACGGAGGACCTCCTTGAAGCCGTCTGCGGATCATACGTGGATACGATATTCGATCGTCATGGATAATCGATAATTGAAGCTAAAATGCGCCGATGCCACCGTCCCTGTGATGCCGGGCTATGTGCAGGTGTAAAGGGTAACCAGACTGAGAGCTGCTGACTGGGGAGGGACACGCGCCCACACATTTACATGTCTGATGTTGAGCCATGAACGCTTCGGGGTGGACTTCTTCTGGCGCGCGCCTTTAGCTGGAGTCATCGTGTTCGCCCTGTTCGGCCCGCCCGGTTCAGCGGGTTTGGCGGGGGGAGGAAGAATATTCAGAAAGCAGCAGCAGTTTGATCAAGTAAGAGACACGGGACTCCCATTACTGGCTGGGCTACTGAACACGACACACAAGTTTTCTATGTGATATGATCAGAATTAACCTTCTTCCCCCTATAGCTGCTGATGTAACTCATTTCATATTTAATAATCTCAGTCCTTAAATGTCCTCAGTATGTCCTCCGTGGGGGGGTCCGGAGTGGGTGAGCTGAGCCTGGGAGAGCTGCCCATGGAGAGCTGGATGTCCCACCTGCCCTGCGCGCTGTGGGACACCCCCCTGTACCAGCTGGCCATCCCGGGTAGGCTGACACAATCCAGCACACTAGGGACCGGTGAAGTGGTTGTTAGTGGATAGTCTCGTGTTACCAGACCACAGCGCCGGGGGGGCTGCACAGTCGTGTGGGCGGGGCTAATCTCCGGACGCAGCGACGGTGGCTCTCTACAGGAAGGAAGTTGTTCTGGTGGAACATTTGCATCCTCAAAAGAAACAGCCACATCCAAAATTAACCCTTGTGTTGTCCTCCCGGGTCAAAAACAGACAAAAAAATCTACTAAAAAGTTTTACTACTTTTTGGAATTCACGGTCTACAACCTTTATTTATATAGAATTATACCTCATGTTTGAGTTAAAAAAAGCCAAAATTATGAATTATTTTGACTAATAGTTAAGATCAGAGGAATTAAAGTGATTGTAATTACAAAGAGCGTTGTAAGGAATCCAATCAATTTTTGTGTTAATTTAGTTAAAAAGCAACTCATATTTCAGATATAGACATTTTTTAAAGGATCAGATTTGACCCGAGGACGACAGGTGGGGTAAAAGAAGTTAACTGTGGACACAATACAGTAATGTGAGCTATTTAAATGAGCTGATACACGGTTAAATGGGATTTGCTCCTACCAGCGTATGGTGCTGTGGTCCCAGGTCACAGTCCTTCCCCAGAAAGAACCATGTGACCTACCTTGTTGCACAATCCAAATTTTCTTCAAAATTTGCCATTTTCAGCGTGTAGCTTGCTAGCTGAACGTTTGTCTGTCTGCTGAAAGCGAGTAGTGTTTGAGAACGACCCCACGCAGGCAGCGGGCGAGGGACATCACGCTCATGGCCCTTCCAGGGCATCATCCTGGAAATGTACTTCTGTTGATCCACACTGAACGTTATTCATAGAAATGTGTGTGTATGGTTTCAGTGTAGCCTCTAAAAAACTCTAAACACATTATAAGAGTAACCTAAACAGTAACAAAGATGTCTTCTTCATTTGCTTGTCTTTTTTCAGTTGCATGTATTTCCCTCAGTAATTTGAGCTCTCAGGGCCACCATAGCTATTACGTGAAGCAATCAAATGTCTAGTGATGATTATGTGTATTATCTCTTCCCCATTAGGCAGCCACAACGCAATAACCTACTGTCTGGATATGAATGACCGGTCCCCTGTGGACCTCACCCAGCCAGACATGCTTCAAAAGCTGGACAAGTACATGAAGCCTCTTATCCGCCCCTTTGTTTACAAGTGGGCAATAACCCAGGTAATAGATCACAGTAATACATGCAATATTACTCATTGTCAGACCTAAACCAAAACTGCAGATTTCTTTTACAGTTTTCCACTGTGATCCAGAATGAGAATCTGCAGACTGGTTTTCCTGCTTGGGGTGGAGATGTGTTTAAATGCCATTTTTGTCTGAGGAACATTCTGTGTAATTCTGCTTCATTGTTAATAAAATAAGGAGAAGGTTTTAAGATGGAGTTGGTGTAACGAACCCCGTGTCTTGCAGGAGTACACGATAAAGCAGCAGCTGGACTGCGGGGTCAGATACTGTGACTTGAGAATTGCACACAGGCCCAACGACAGCTCCACGGATCTGTACTTCTACCACGGTGTCTACACCACGCTCACTGTGGAGGTGAAGTACTGGCATGCACACACATTATGTCCACCAGGATGTTGCCACGGTAACATTTGCATCTACAATAATAATGACAAAGATTAGAGTACGGTTGTGCTCAGTAAGCAGTCATTACTGCAGTGAGATGGTAAATCCTCTCGTTACTGCGTTTTAAGACTTTAATTAGATTGGTTTAGTCATCACTGTCCAAACAAATCACTCTGAAAACAGTTTTAAGGTTATTGTAGCAGGAACGCATCGTTTTTATGTAAAATAGGCCACCATAAACTAGTGGTCCAACAAAGGCTTTTTATTGCTTATGAATTTAACACTCCTATGCAAGAAAGAGGAAGTAGGTGTTATTTCTTCTTTTTAAAGTGACATAGTCACACTTTTAGCCCCCTCCTTTCTCACATGCACCATAATTCATACAATTTCTGGCAATATTCATGTGGCTACAGGACAGGACGTTTCTGTGGTACTGAGCTGCAGAACAAGCATAACTAGTCTAGATGAAGATCAATCCAAACACTCTTCACTCCCTGTTTCATTAGGTGTTAAGAGGAAAAAAGGAACGTGTCTGTCTAAAACAGATCTGGCCAGTTGTTTTCCATCATATTGGAGTCATGTGGTATGCTTTAAGGCTGTAAATTGTCCATGACATCATTGAGTTTGGCAGTAGAAGCAGACTAACTTGTGTTTTTCCTGGCAGACGGTTCTAATGGAGATACGAGAGTGGCTGGATGCTCATCCCAAAGAGCTGGTCATCCTCTCTTTCAGCCACTTCCTCTGCCTGAGCCAGGAGCTCCACATGCTGCTGCTCACCACCATACGCAACGTATTCACCTCCAAACTCTGTCCCAAAACGGTACAACTTCTCCTCCAGCTTTGAATTAATGCTTAAGGCCTTCCTATTGTCAATGAATGAATTTTTTTTTAAACAACAATGAATTGATCCCAGGAACAAGTAGTATTTTCTGTGTAGCCAAATCTTGATATATCTCTTTCCTTTATGCAATAGATCTCAATTATTGTCTAAAACGTATTGAAAACACGTCAGTGGGCTATTCTTAGGAACCGTTTGTACATATAGGTACAAAAAGTAATGCCCTGTAATTCGTATGTATTCCACGTATAAATGCCTGCATGCACCACATCGACTGCTGCTGGATGGGAATGCTGTGGACCCCGTAGGGAGGAGGTCAGGCTGGATGGATGGTCATAAAACACAGGGCTTTCATGTTGGGGAGCTGCAGACCCCCCCCCCCTCTCCCCCAAAGGGACATGGGGATTCTTTCTTCTTCTCTTCAACCCTGGTCACTATCAAAAACACTATTTACTCCTGTAGGAGTCACGTTGGCTAAAAACTACAGTGCCCTGCTGTTGGCACTGTAAATTTAAAGATTTGAATCTTCAGTTAAAACCAGTAGGAAACCAGTTTTTGTTTTGTAATAACTCATTCAATTTTCCAATGCTTTGTATCTATGCTAATAACAATAATTACAGCCTTGGAACAGAGCCTCTCTCAACAGTAGGCTGTTCATATGTTTAGGTAAGGGGGAGAGTTTTAGCCAGTGAGATGCTTTAAATAACATAAAAAAATACTCGACAGAAAATGAAACACAGCCTGTTATATTCTGCTGATTTCAGGAAGTGTTAACTCTTCGAAACCTGTGGGCTTTAGGCTACCAAGTGATGGTGTCCTATGAACACAGCATCGCCAGCTACCACAGCGACCTGTGGCCACATATTCCTTACTGGTGGGCCAATAAATGCAAAGCTGAGGCTCTTATTGAAGACTTTGAACACCGTAAACAACATGGCAGACCAGGTGATCTAAACACAGCCTGGGGATATAATTGAGGATTTTGAATTAAAGCTGTATTTGGCCCACACCACTCATTAAAATTAACTGTGTGTCTTTTTGGGTTTTAGGAGGTTTTTTCGTCACGGGAATGAATCTGACCGAGGACCTGAAATACATCTGCACACACCCGACAGAGTCCCTGAAGGACTTGGTGATGTCCACGTATCCCACACTGCTCAGCTGGGTTAAGGAGCAGACTCCCGGCTCCAAAGTCGGCTCTCTCAACATCATTGCCGGGGACTTTATTGCAGAGAGCCAGTTTGTTCCCACTGTCGTTAAACTGAATGAGAAACTACTAAAATGGTCCTCATGACTTCTCACCAATTTGAGTTATTCTCCAAAAAAAGTGAACCACAGCATGAAATACTCATGAGCTTGTTTTGTTAAGAGTGACAGAAAAAAAGTACTTGAATTATTCCTTTGAATATAAATGCACTTATTTGGAGGCTGTGAAATGTATATTTCAGTCTTCAGGGTAACTTAAGGTTTTGGATCCTATTTTCTTATTTTTTCATAGTTTTTATGTCCGAGTGACTGATGGGAGCAACAATCTTTGAAAGTGGTCCAGTATGAAGCAAGACCGCTGCATTTGGTTTTGAAAAAAAACTCTAATTTAAATTATTATTAACATTTTGAGTAATGACAACAACACTGTCGGAGCATCCACATGATGCAAGCCTTCTGTGATCGCGCACCCCCCCACCCCTCCTCCATGCAGTGGCTAGCATCGCTCGTCTGTCAAATCAAGGAGGACACCAAGGATTAAAGAAGAGGTCATTAGTAGTTTTCACAGTTTTAAAGTATTGCTTAATTTAATGGAGCTTAAACATAAAGGATTTAACTACTACTTTTGCCGGTTACAACGTTCTCGCTCGATACTGGACCAACTTAAAAGATTTATGTTCACGTTAGTCAGTCATCAGTCTATATGCACGATGTTCCACTTTTGGGATTTCTTCGATGCTGACAGAAATCCCCCCGGATTTCACTCATTTCTGCCAGATGTCTGTCCCTTTCCTCTTTCTGTGTTGGCGTTCTAACCTGCGGCGGATTTCTGAGGACTATGGTTACCTGTTCCTCAGATCTCTGCAGGGTAAATCCAGACTGCTAGCTAGACTATCTGTCCAATCTGAGGACTATGGTTACCTGGTCCTCAGATCTCTGCAGGGTAAATCCAGACAGCTAGCTAGACTATCTGTCCAATCTGAGGACTATGGTTACCTGGTCCTCAGATCTCTGCAGGGTAAATCCAGACAGCTAGCTAGACTATCTGTCCAATCTGAGGACTATGGTTACCTGGTCCTCAGGTCTCTGCAGGGTAAATCCAGACAGCTAGCTAGACTATCTGTCCAATCTGAGGACTATGGTTACCTGGTCCTCAGGTCTCTGCAGGGTAAATCCAGACAGCTAGCTAGACTATCTGTGAGTTTTCTGTTGCATGTTGCATATGGTCGAGGTAAAAAAATACCGAAATGACCCTTTAAAGCTCCTGCACTATTTTATTTACAATCAGTTTACTATTTATGCAATGTACTGGAGCAGTTTTCACCAGTCAGCAACGGTGGCCAGTTTTATGTTGTAGTGGCCAGAGCAATAATAATAACCACTTATCTCACCTTGACGTAGACCTTTTAGATGAGTAAGCACAATGTATTTAATGAACACATATGACTGTCATATAGGTCAAGAACTTTTAATTGTGACATGTGGGCAGCAAGTTAAAGAAATAGCTAAACTGTAACCTACACCTACAACACGTGTATTTAGCCATAGAGAACACATGAAACTTATGCAAAATGCATGGAAATCATATTTGCATGAACCCAGCCTTGTTTTACTTATACTAGACTTGAGCCAACAGGTGGGGCCTCGTTTTAAAATAATGCTGCACCGCTGTGCCTGTGGAGATGAGCTTTTCCAATAAACATGAGCATTTTTAAGCAAATGACCTCACTTTATTCCCCGCCCGCTCCGATGGACCACACATGTTTCCTCCTGAGATCCCTGTGCTGCTCACCAAGGCCTTTAGTCAGTTCCACAAAAGAAGTGAGCGTGTAGGGAATGTCAAACTAGGGAGTCCAAAGTAAAGGGCCACAGTGGGGGGAAGCCTTTGTGTTGCAGTTGGCTACTTGTTCCATTTCACTGCTTTTGCATTCACTCACAATAGTTTGTGTTACATCATCGGTCTGAAACTCTGCAGTACTGGGATCAGTTGGGTGCAGTCCTTTTCCCTCAAAGGTGAAAAACAGGCATATAATTCATGTAAAGCTCTGTTATACAGATGTGTTTAAAGCCACAAAACATTTCATTTTCTCTTGTCACTTTTCAAAAACAAGAAAAGAATGTCATGGTCCATAAGACCTTTAGCCCAGTCCACAGTCGATGGAAATGGAGACAACACGTTGACAATCTGTCCTATATCAGGACAAAGCTGTGTATGCTCCTACTGATGAGCTTTAAATTAAAATGGTCTTTAAATGCCAACCAATCCCATCCAAGTTAACCATTCTTTGACATTATACTGTTTATTTTTGAACCCTCATGCTGTCCTCAGGTCAAATTTGACCCGTTTTCTGTTTTTTTTATCAGTAAAAAAGGGTCTTCGAAATAAGCACTGAAAATGTCAACATTAGAAATATCAAATAACTTCAATCAAAAAAGCACCCACGACACTGAAATATGTCAAAAAAGCAACACTAGTGTGGATTTTTTTTTTCATGGTTGATGGGAAGACAACACAAAGGTTGAAATCTTTTTCATTTAATAAATAAGCTCTATTTAATGTAAAGATATGTAAACTGACAAATTGAATGATTTTTTTATTACTGGGATGATTGAAAAGCACAGGAGATGAAGAATAAATAAAATATCCAAAGGGTTTAATTTGTCCCATTTATCAAAGTGTTTCCTATAATATTCTCTCATACTGTGTCTAATACTTTCCCCCACAGGTCAACATACTTATACATAGAACAGAAGTTCTCAGTGTTGTAGGCCAAAAGAATTCTCTTATCAGCACTTATTTGGAAATCTATCAATTGAAGTCATCAGTAATTATAATCAATCACTGAGATGTCAATAATTGTTCCAGTAACAGTGTCTCCCAAAACGACTTCCTAACCCTTCCACTCAGAGAGCTCAGGTGTGGTTTTTAATGTTCTCTGTGATGTTTTTGTATTTCCCGACCTTTAATCAGGGACTCTGTGTTGTTCTTCTCCTTCTTCTTAGTGGTGGCTGTGTTTTTGTGAGCTGTGTAAATGACATGTTGCTAATGTGGTGGGGGGGATTGCATGCTTCAATGTCACGTGATGACTCATTTGCTACTTTAAAACACAATAGAACACGATACGATATACTTTAATGTCCCCTTAGGGAAATTCATTTTGGACTGCACACTTCAATAAACCCATTGACACATGAACAAACAACACAGCGCCATCTGCACCAGTCACAACAACAACTTGCTCATGAAGTATTACACTCATCCTACAAACATGTTACACGTAACACATATTTCTCTCACTACACACCATGGAACTATTTCACAGTCTGTCTACAGCCTAGGGCAGCATTGTTAAACCTGTTCCTGCGGGGGGGGGGGGGGGGGGGGGGGGGGGGGGGGGGGGGGGGGGGGGGGTACTGTGAGTGACTCTGTATCGCCCGGAGCCAAGAGCTGCTGTTCTGTGTGGATGACATGTGATGGTACAGTCACTGTCCTCACTATCCTAGCTCAGGACATGTCTCACATTTACCCCTCCTGTTGTCCTCGGGTCAAATTTGACCCTTTAAAAAATGTCTGTGTCTGAAATATGAGTAGATTTTTAACCAAAGTACCATAAAAAATGGATTGGATTCCAACCATATGATATGTCACCCATAAACATATGATGATAAAACGTTTAAGTACATGTGTATACAGTGTTGGGATTGAGGTTTTGCCTTAGATTTGAATATGTTACCAGAAGATATCTTTTTGTTTTGTGTGTCTTCCAACCCCACGTGGGCCAAAGATTCGCCACAACACAGAAATAACTTAAAAAGTGTTACATTGTCTTCATGGTTTCATTTACATTTACACTCTAACACAGGAGGTACAGAAAATACAATATCAGATCATCAATGCAAAAAAGAAAATACATATGCAGCCAAATGATCATCACAAAAAAGAGTAAAGAACAGCAAAAAACACAATACTAAAATATAAGTGCACCTTTTTAATAGTTAAATTTAGAGATATAGCTTGCAAAAAAGCTTAAAAATCAATGTGAAGACTAAAACTCCTGATTGATTTGCTTAAAATGTTACTTTTTTCTTTTCTAAATATTGTTTAACAGGGTTGTGGTTTTCACAAGCAACTGCCGCATTTTATGGATATGGAACATTTTTTATCATATGGAATCATGATATGATTTATTAGCTCAACTTCCTGTTTGATATTTACTCCGCCCCCTTTCCTAACGTCATAGCAACGACGCTGCTTTGATGTGTTGTGTTTGGAGACACGTATGCATAAAATGACAAGTGGTCTGATGGTCCTGAAGTGTCCCTAAACAGCGCAACACAGCTTTGAGAGCTACGCTTTGACACGGTGTAGCGTTCAATCAACACAGAAGAATCGGGAAATCCAAGTGTCATCCCCCTCTTCCTCCCCCCTTACACCCCCTCCTCCTCCCCCTGCGGTCGAAAGGAATTAGATAAAGGAAGAGGACAGGATGACTAACTTTAACAGCTGGTTTCAGTGAGCGAGCGTCCTGCAGGCGTGTGACCGGCCGTGCGACATGGATCTCGGCTGCCAGGACTGGATGTCCGCCCTACCCGCGGAGCTGTGGGACGTCCCGCTCACGGACCTGGCCATACCCGGTATGAACACCACCAACTCACTTCCTAAATGCACTGCTTAAATGGGCCTGAATGGGAATAGTTGCTGCTATTCTCCTATCATAGTAAACTAAATACAATCTTTTATTATCATTCTTTTCTTTTTATTTCACTTTTTTTGCCTTGTCCGTCTTATTATTTTATGATCACCTGTGTTGGTTTAGTCAATTTGTTGGATGAGTCTCACTGAGACCTGAGAACACATTACACATCCCTATACACTTCTACAGGCCTATTCTGTAACACACACACACACACACACACACACATATATATACTGTATAGAAACTATATAAACCCTGGATACACTGTATGGTGTCTACTGTTTAGGTGTAAAAGTACATATACTGTGTTTATGCAGCAACAATATACATAAAGTATATAGTCAAGTGGTTAGGTGTATAGTAGTATAGTATTTTATATATATATATATATATATATATATACACATACACACACTATGCAGTATATATAATATATAGTCTAGGGGTTAGATATTAAAGTATATATACACTATACTGTGTATATACATATATACATAGTATATAGTCTAGTGGACTATATACAAGTATATGTACACTATACAGTTTGTGTGTATATATACTATATGTATATATATATATATATATATATATACATAATATATATATAGTCTAGTTGTTAAGGTGTATTGTAGGCCAAGCAGAAACTAAACAGTCGTTCCCACTTCAGAGTTAGCAACTTTGAGGAACTTTGAGGAACTTTGAGGAACTTGTACCTCTTTAACGTGTCTGTCCACACGTGTCTGTCCAGGGAGCCATGATGCCATGAGTTACTGTCTGGACATAAACTCGCCCTTGGTCCCGTCTGAGTCCGACCTCTTCTGGCTCCTGGACCGGCTCTTCTCCTGCTTCACCAGACCGGCCATTTTTAGATGGGCTACAACTCAGGTATGTATGCTGGGATAGGGGACTGTGTCACAGTGGCTGGATGGACCCCCATGGGACTCAGAAGCTATTGCTGTGGTGTAAGACACAATTACAGAAGCATTTTTTTTATATTCCTCCCAAGGACAAAAGCATCGAGGAGCAACTCTCGATGGGGATTCGCTTCTTTGACCTCCGCGTGGCACACAAACCCGACGACTCCTCCAGCCACCTGTACTTCACACACGTGATCTACACACACCTCACTGTTCTGGTGAGTAGAATCCTCCTAATGGGAAGTCTCAGCAGAGCTAGAAAGTGTACACAAATACTCTATTCTTCAGTAAAAGTACTATTACTTTGAACAGTAGGAAAAAGTTACCAGTATTAAAATCTACTAGAGTAAAGGTAAAAAGGTAACTCATTTAAAATGAACTCAGTGGAAAAGTTACTCAGTTACTTTTTAACAGCAGGGGGAGATGTACTTTTTATATTTATTCTTCTTTAATAAAGTCACAGTCTTTGAGATTTGATAGGACGCAAAGCCACTTTGAGATCTTTTATATTTCCTTTTTCACAACTCAGTGAGGGATGTGATTTAAAGTCTAGACAAGTACAATACTGCAAACAAAACAAATTTAAAGGTAAAATTACAGATTTTAAAAACTACTTTTAAAAAGTAAAAATACAAAAATAAAACCTACTCAATTACAATATTATGAGATATTATAATTGGATATTAATATTATACCTTTGAATAAATGTCTCCTTTTCCAGGAGACCCTGGCGTGCGTCTCCACCTGGCTCGACGCCCACCCAAAGGAGATCGTTATTCTTGCTTGCAGCCATTTTGAGGGAATCGATGAAAAACTCCATCAGCTGTTCATTTTCTCCCTTAAGAAGCTGTTTGGCTCTAAGCTGTGCCCCCAGAAGGTCAGCCTTCTCCACGTCCAGCTCATTTACGTACGAAAACCCCAGTCTGCCTTAAACAACCTCACCTGCCCCCCCACAGGAATCCGTCCTGACCCTGCGGAGCCTGTGGGCATCTGGTTACCAGGTCATCCTGTCCTACGACTCCCAGAGTGCAGCGAGACATCCGGAGCTGTGGCCTGCCATCCCTTACTGGTGGGCCAACCAGCGCACGGCCCAAGGTGTGATCCGCTACCTGGACTGGAACCGAGACCTGGGACGTCCAGGTGAGGACGTCTGGCTCAAGTCCCAGAGAGGACAGTGGCAAGCTCAAGACCAGTAGAGACTAGAAGCCACTATTTATTGCCCCTACCCGAAGGGGTCATTGTCATTAAAATTGTTAGCTTTTATCAGATTTTCTTGTTGGTGGACTTTTTTTTCATACTTATTATCGTTATTGTTTTAACACGGTTGCTTGCTTCTTAGATTATTTGAGATTTCTTTAAAGATTATTTTTTGGGGCTTTTTGGCCTTTAATTGATAATACTGTTGTAGACAGGAAGGGGCGGGGGGGTCAGATTTGGGCTTGTAGAGTGAGTGAAGCATAGCGCTGCATAGATTGATCAATTATTTGATTAACTGTCAACTCTTCAATTAATCGCCAATTATTTAGATAATCGGTCATTTTTTTAAACAAAAAAAGTAAAAATTCTCAGATTCCAGCTTGTTAAATGTGAATATGTTGTAGTTTCTTCTCTGTGACAGCCCACTGAATATCTTTGAGTTGTGGACAGGTTTTGGGGAAAACACTGATCAACATTTTTCACAATTTTCTGACATTTTATGGACTAACCAACAACTAATCAAGAAAATTATCCACAGATGAAAATAACTGTGAACTCATAGTAACGTGTCTTCCCAGAGGGCTTCTTCGTCTCTGGCCTGAACCTGACAGCTGATCGCAGTTACATCACCGAGAACCCGAAGCAGTCCCTGCGGACGCTGACCTTCAGTAACTGGGGGTGTTTGAGGAAGTGGCTGGAGGAGCAGGAGCCTGGGTCCGACCCCAAGAGTCTCAACATCATCGCGGGGGACTTTGTGGGTCCACTTCCCCTCTGCTCCCTGGTCATTGCACTGAATAAAAAACTTCTACAGAAGAAGGCCGTCAGAGAGGACTAACAAAAGTGAATCCTAAAAATGCTACGACATACCTCATCTCCTCTTTTCCATACTATTTCTATGCACTTTTGTCGTCGTTATACAAAGACGAGGAGGGCCACGTGTGAAAAATGTATTTGAGTTCTTACTTTAATCTCAGAATTTTGACTTTAAACATGTTTTCCCATGTGGCCCTAGTCCTCTTCCATCTCATTAAGACCTCTAACAGTTTAGAACCAAATCTGTATGTTACAATCTGAGTTTCTGTCGAATCTACAGCTCTCATGTGCAATATTATAGGAGCCAAACACGTTGTTTACAGTGTTCAGACTACAGTTTCGTCGCTGTGGTATAAACGCTGTGAAGGTAAGCTCCAAATAGTTGTCAGCAGGTGTTTGTCCCATAAGGACAAGTGGTGTTTGACCTCTGAAGCGCTGTGACGCTGAACGCTGTGATGCTGGAGCACGCTGGCGCCAAAACCTTTGCTCAAAATGCTGTCTTATTGTTTATGGATTTAATGCTGAAAACTGAAAGAATGGACATTTTCATGCTGCATGGTAAACCAAATAAATTGTTATTCTTGCTGTAACATGTTCCAACAGTTCTTGAAAAGCACACAGCATGGTCGCCCTGGGTTAAATACCTCAGTAATTCTCAGACTGAGCTCCTTCAACAAATATGTTTCACAAGAACATTCTTTAATGAAATGGTAGTCAAATATTTAAATATACCGTACAATACAGTCTTATTCTTTCTTTAAGAGAAGTTTGCAGTCCACATAGAGCAGTAACGTCCGTGGAGCTGCTGTCATGCAGGATGCCAGACTCTCTCCTCTACTCCGGCCCTGGGAACACTTTCCTGTAGCGTCCGTAGGCCGCGGCGCTGATGATCACCTTGACGACCGCCGAGCCTTCATCTGCATTCACCTGCACGTCCTGAACGGTGGCTTCCTTGTACAGCCAACTGTGGACGAAGTAGGGCATTAACTGTGGATGCTCTAAGATATAAAAAAATATAAAAACACAGTGAAGAAAACAGCTCTCACCTTAACTGAGGAGTGCCGAGGTCAACTGTGAGCTCTAAAATGAGTTTTCCTGTCGAGGTCACGATCTCTGCTTCCACTGCTTTCCTCAGCTCCTCCATGCCTCGCCCCCCCAAGGCAGATATGGCCAGCGTGTTGGGCTCTGGACACCGATAGCTGAGAGGGACAGAAAGCACTTAACCAAGTCAAATCACAAATGATTTAATGCCCATATGGATGCAGTGTGTCCTGGAAAAGAAGACCATTCATTTTCTCTGCAATTCAGTCATCTGAATTAAATGTCAGATAGTTTTGAGTACAGATAAATATGGTGATTTAAGTCTTGAATTCAGTGTACGTTACATTTTGTGGTTCTGTGATGCAAGGAAACATTCAAACTGCTACGGTATCTACAGCCGAGAGCTGCTGGTCGTCCCCTTTAAAGGTCCCATATTATGCTGATTTTCGGGTTAGTGCTTGTATTTCGGCTTTCTACTCGAACATGTTTACATGCTTTAATGTTCAAAAACACTTTATTATTCTCAGTCAGTCTGAATATACCTGGATTCCCCCTCTGCCTGAACCCCTCCGTTTTACTGCCTGTTTCTTTATAGCTCACTATGCCAAAAAGCCCGGTCTCCTCTTTTTTTAAGATGATGTTTTGGGCATTTTTGGGTTTTATTGACGGGACAGCTGAAGACATGAAACGGGAGAGAGGGAATGACGTGCAGCAAAAGGGCCGCTGTTCAGAGTCGAACCCGGGCCCGCTGCATCTAGGAGTAGACCCGCTCTACCAGCTGAGCTACCTGGGCGCTCCAGTCTGCTTTGATTGGTCAGCGCTGTGTGTCCTTCTGCATCTGCGCTCTTGGGATGAATCTCAGTTTAAGTACATCCACGGTTCCTTTACTTGCTTTAATTCCTTACGTATTAGCCCGTCCCACCGAGATAGCATGGGCGAGACACGAGGAAATCATGCGAGGAGAGAGGAAAGGAGGAAATGTGTTTTGGAGGGATGAGGCTTCCTGTCCTCTGAAGCATCACGAGAAGTTTGTCAGCTGTGTGAGCGGAGTTAACGACGGTTTAGCTTTTCGGAGATCCGTCCTCCATCCTCGCTCCTCGGGGCAGGAGTAAGCGCTCTGAGACGGACCAGAACATCTTCTTGTTTAAGCGAGGAGTTTTGAAATAAAAGACTTGGGATCCACCCCAGATCTTCTGCATCTTCACTCCGAGTCTCTGCACCACCACTGGCCCCCTCTACCTAAATAAAGTGTAGCTGTGTAGTCCTAACGGCAATTTTCTAAATACGTGATGTGTACATCTGTGGATTGAGGGCTCTGATACTTTCACATTATTTATATAGTACCTCAACCTGCTCTGATATCTAAAAAGAACATTGAAACAATTTTCTTTTCTTTTTTCCAATATGGGACCTTTAAGGACAAACTTAGTCTTCTTTTGCATTCTAAAGATCTTTGAAAGTCTTTGAATCTATGTTTGTGGATTTTTGTTTTCTCTTACTTGTCAATGAGATCAATTTTATTGTGGACTTCTATCATGGAGCTCATCAGCCGGTCGGGTATCTGCATGTTCTTCAGTACACTCAGTACGTTTACCTTCTGATTCACCGTCTCTGGATGGCTGATGTCTCTGACGTGGACCAACAGGTCCTGGAAGTGGGGGAAAGACCAGTCAACAACTCTTAATCTCTTCTAAAACCAGGTGCACTGGGAACTCTGGATCTGCATTGACATGAGGACCAGGTACATGTACACACAGAGTGTTTAATGTCTTCCAGCGTGGCAGAGAAGGAGTCGATGAGCTGGTGGGGCAGCTGGGACAGGAAGCCGATGGTGTCCACGTACAGAACAGTCATGTGACTGGGCAACAGGCCGGCATGGACGGTGACATCCAGCGTGGCAAACAGCTGGTTTCTGGGCTGAAGTCCACGGTCGCCAGTCAGGGCTTTGATCAGGGTCGTTTTTCCTGGACACGATGGAGAGAAACAAAACCAAAGAGTGGCAAACATCCTCAAAAGCATCCGAACAATGTTCAAAGCTGTACAAACTGATAACAAAAAAAAATCACATTTAGAAGCCAAAATTCTTAAAGAGATGGATGCCTGTCTGCTACTGCAGTGATAAAATTATGGTAGAGTGCAAATCATATTTTAATCTAATATGATCATGGCCAAGTCATTTTTTATTAATACGATTTCATGGCAGTTATTTCTGTATTGGTTTTGTAAGATGTATCTGCAACAAATGCAGCTGAAGAACATTTCATAAAGTAAGGACTGTTGAAAGGAGAAGCATGTGAATATGGCAACATGACAGCGTGTGTTTGGTTTTGTGATGTTTCAACCAGGTTCCAGCCCGGTTCGGGGTCTCCTACCACAGTTTGTGTATCCTAACACAGAGACCACGGGGAACTCCTTGTGTTTCCGCTGCGATCGCAGCAGGTGCCTCTTCCTCCGCAGCTTTTCCAGCGCTGAGCGAATCTTCATCTCCCGCTCCTTCAGCAGTCTCTGCTGCACCTCGATCAGAGTCTCACCTGTCCGCACCGATCACAGAGGTGAAGCAATGCACAACATCCATTTATCCATCCATACACACAGTGGCTTGCATTGGTTTACCCCCCCCCCCCCCCCCCCCCCCCCCCCCCCAGGCTAAAGTTGATTAAAAAGAGGAATCAAACACATCTTTTCAAAATTGATCTTAATGCCTTAATTAAAAAAAACATTAGGAAAAGCCAACCTTTAAGGATGCATAGTATCCTGGATCCATGAAATAACTGGCCTTTAATAATAAAAATCTGCCTGCTTCTATGGGAATTTAACCTAGGGGATGGGGGGGGGGGGGGTGCATATTATGTCCCCTGTATTTTAAGGAATTACATTTATTTGTCAACAATACATTATTCAATCCCAAAGAAAATTGGTTTTTATACCTCTTTTTAATCAACTTTAGCATGGGGGTGTAAACTTCTGCGAGCCCCTGTACATACATACATGTGTATGCTGCTGTTTAATCGTGGAGGATGTTACCTGAACCTCCGATGTATCTCGACCCCCCGCCCTGCTGATCCAAGTTAGCCATTTCATTTTTCAGACGAGATCTGCCACCGTCAGATGAAAACATTTAAATAAGTTATGAGAAAAACAGAAATTGGAGAAGAAAAAACACGTCTGAAGCTGGGACATTTTGAGCAGGCCGTTACCGTAACAGGGGGACCTCTGCCAGAGAGATCTGTAACTTGGCCTCTTTCGTCCTGGCGTTGCAACGGAAGATGTGGAGCACCACTGAGTATCTGTCGAAGACTTTAACCCCCCAGGCCTCCTCAAGCTCCCTCTGTGTGGAGGACAACATGGCCGTCAGTGTGTAAACCCTTCCTGTACGCAGCCAGCCAGAGAGGGATTTTCAAATAACTTTACCTCAGACAAAGGAGACAGACGCTCCACATTCACAAACACGGCGCTGATCCCTGCTGTCTGCCGGATTTTCTCTGAAGGGGTAAAGAAGCACAGAGTCGTGTCCAGACTCGCTCACCGCACGGATGCACACCTGGACACGTGATGGAGATAATACCTGTCAGAGACTGGAAGTTGCCTTTGCCAAATATCCTCTTTTTCTCTGGTGTCTTGGTGGACAGGATGATCTTGTCCACAACTGTCCAGTTGTCCAAAGTGTTCACAAGCCCCACAGCCTCGGCCATCATCAGCTCAGCTGCACACAAAGCAGAAAAATTAGAGTTTCTCTAGCAGCAGTCCTGTCCTGTAACTAGTGTCCTGAGGAGTGTCGCGGGACAGTCAGACACGGTCTGTCCTGGGACAGTCAGACACTGTCTGTCCTGGGACAGTCAGACACTGTCCTGAGGAATGTCCCGGGACAGTCAGACACTGTTCTGTTGGGTTTGTCCTGGGACAGTCAGACACAGAGGACACTCCACCGGACAGTGTCTGACTGTCCCGGGACACTCCTAACAGGACAGCTTTTGCAGCAACAACACACACACACACACACACACACACACACACACACACACACACACACACACACACACACACACACACACACACACACACACACACAGTACCAGTTGTGAGGTGCTGTTTCCTGCTCCCCCACTTGACGTCCGGGTGAACGATGAACACCCTCTGCTGACCCCCTCCGAGGCCTGCAGGATCCTGCAGCTGGAACAGCTGCTCCACCTCGCTGTCATCAATGTCATCATCATCATCTTCCTCCTCGTGCGGACCACTGCTGAAGTCACCTGTGTTCTTCCACCTGCATGCAGAGAGCGCCAGGACCCTGGACCGGGGGGGGGGCGCTAATGTGGACCGGGGCGGCTGCCCGGGGCTGGGGGTGTGAACCAGTCTGCAGCGAGCTGTTGGTGCTGCTCTTCTAAGGTCCCAGCTGTGGGTGAGGGGGGGTCGCCATGCATGGATCCTCCTCAGTGACGTCATGTTGCCTCCGGAAGTTCTCCTTCTGGTGTCATCGGGACTGCAGGACACCAAGGAGGAACTTTGCGCTTATAATGCTAAAGAGAGCCACCATGTGCACTGCTTGCGTCGTCTTCTTCTTCTTCTTCTTCTTCTTCTTCTTCTTCTTGCTCTCTGGCGGATCCCAGACCAACCCGTGGAGCCTGTACTGCCCCCTGCTGTTGATCAACTGTTTAAATTGAGTTTCCACTTAATAAAATGGATTTTAAGTTATGTTTGGTTATGTATTTATGCTGAAAAAGGCAGCATGCTAGCTTACTGATAGCATTTTGAGCTTCGTGCATAACCTTGGGATAGTTTTGCCCCGAGTCCTGCCTTCCAGGCAGCGTCTCCTTCAGACTGTAACCCATGGAGTCTGGGACTCGACCCCAGCTGTCTCTACAGACAACACTTTCTAAGGTACAAGAGATTAAATGTATGCATTTGGCAATAGTCAATATTTGTGTTTGTTCTATAGTGGGACTTTTTACCCAGTTTGGGAGGAAGAAAATATCACAAAGTGCAAATATACATTCAATAAACTTTTGGTAAATATATAAATCCCATTAATGTAGATTTAAAAGGAACTTATTTTGCTTTCAGGGGAAACAAGAAGCAATCAGCTTTAGGCTGAATCTCATTTCGCTGTCTTAGCCCTGCCCCTCTTACCCCATAGACCTTCGTCTTACCCCTACCCCATGGCCCTTGGCCCTAGTGGTAAGGGCTGGGGGTGAAAACACAGACTACCCCTATAATGGGACACATCTTGGTTACGTCACCATGCTTTATTGATCACAAACTTCCAAGATGCCGTCTGTCAGTGTGTCTGTGAGTTCTGTCCTGCACGTTTTTGCCTTTTGAATCTGCAGGGCGCCACATCAGCTGGCAACATGCCAGCGTGTGCGTGAGGGCGTAACACAAGTCAAACAGGTCGGACCAAGTCCCACAGGATGGACTCTGACAGAAATCAACAGGGCGGAGGACTTTAAAGTTGTTTATGTGTTTAAATATATGTATTTTTCACTGCTATAGTCATTCAATTTAGAGAAGACGCGCGCGCGACAGAGAGCAGGTAGGCTATGGCACATCAAGCCGCAACATGACCGACAGGGAGTTCATTCAGAGAGTTTCGCGCGTGTGTATTGGAGTTTGTTAACGGGAGCGAGCAGAAGACAGGGGAGTAAGGTTAGACGCGCACTAGGTAAGTTAGTACGGTTCTAGAGTTTAAAGAGGAAATCTCTTTGGGTTGTCTTCCGTGCGTAAACGTGCCTTCCGCGGGCGATGCCGCCGGTGGCTCCCTGGCGCACAGGACTGCTGCTCAGCTTCCTGTGTTCCTGCGCATGTCTGGGTGAGATGAAAGTCTGACCACACTGACTATCTACACAGACACCTACTGATGATTTACCTGTGCTGTTTCAACTGTTTCCTCAGAGAAAGAGTGCGTCCTTGGCATGGTGGGGCGGCCAGTGTCCCTGCCCTGCGTCTACCCCCAGTTATTACCCTTTGTGAATGTTTCCATTGAGTGGAGGAGAGGTGAAAAAGTAGTGCTCAAATCAGTGTGGAAAAAGGATGGGGATGTGGAGGAATGGAGCATTAACAGGGCCACAACCCCAGCGGACGCAGCCCTGACTGGGGACGTCTCTCTGCAGCTGCCCACAGTCGGTCCCACAGAACACAACACCTCCTACAGTCTCCTGGTCACTGCAGGGGCCAGTCAGAGCACCGAGCTGTGCACCGTGTGCCTCAGGACAGCAGGTCAGTCTCACCATGTTGGACAAAGGGAGATCTTCATGTCTTCTTTTGTTATAAAGCAGGTCAAGGTGCTATATAAATACCGTGCAAGTATCAAAACACTCGCTCCACAGAGAAACGCACAGAGATCAGTCACAACTATACTTTATATATTTAGAAAGTGCTGCTATAGTCATATCCTGGCTGAAGAGGTGGTGCAGACCCTAGGAGAGCACAGAAGCTTAACCCTTAAACGCTAGCCAATCAGAGCAGACTGAGGTATTTTTAGGTAGGGGTCTTAAAGAGACAGGCGCTTAAACTGGGTGTTTCAGACAGAGGGTGAATACAGGAATATTCACACAGAGCGTATGAGAATAATAACGTGTTTTTTTAACATTGACGCATGTAAACATGTTCTAGTAGAACCCCAAAATACAAATAAGAACCTGAAAATGAGCATGATGTGGGACTTTAACGTCGTGTGATGGCTGTTTGCAGCCAGTTTCAGCTCCCCACTTCTGCAGAGGGAAGAGGCCCAGCAGGGAGAGGAGGCGGCCTTCTTGTGTCACTCCACTGGGGGGTTTCCTGAACCGGCAGTATACTGGCTCATCAACAACACAGAGGAGCCCCCCGAAGGCTCAGTGAGGACCCTGGCAACCTCACACCCAGACTCCCGTCTGTACAACATCACAAGCTACCTGACGGCCAACATTTCCCAAGACGCCAGCGTGTCGTGCATCGTAGAGAACCTGATCATAAACCAAAACTTGACATCTACAGACTGTGAGTGGTCTATCACTGCCCTTTCAGTTATTAGGGCCTCAAACACACCATTGTTATATATAATGTGTATGTAGGTTGGACATTTTTATTCTACACTTGAATATTACATGTACATTCTTGTCATTCCTCTAAGTATATGTTTGAGGAGGTGTTCTGGTCTTATTTCGTGTTATATTTCTGGTATTTTATGTATGAGTGTGTGTAACTTGCTTCTATTACAGAGTAATTTCCCAGTTTGGGATTATTAATTAAATCTGTCCATCCATCCGTCTAAGATGGAGTAAAGGGCAGCCCTGTGGGGAGTCGAGCGTTCGAAGCCTTGTGGATGTTCAGCACGGCTCTCTGTGTGGTGGTCGGGGCCTTGGTGCTGGCAGGGGTCCTCTATCAGATTCACCTGGACAGGAAGAAGAACCAGTACCCAGAGCAGCGCCCTAACAGAGGTAGGCGGGTCTGGGAATGTTTCTCCCATGTGCCAGACAGAAGAAGCCATGAGGCCATAGATTTTTCATGTTTCTAAAATTATTTTAGTCTAATATTTTAATTCTCAAAAGTGAGCCACACTTCAGCTCTGGAATGATCTTTCCCATTCCTATTCAATTAAGTACTTTACAGTTTGGAAATTAGAGGGAAATCCAAATTGTTTGCTCTTAATGAAATTACAAGTTTGAAATGTAGCCCAGGAAATGGCTTGAAAGAGTTATTTATGATTTAACAAGAAATAAAACTGAGATTTCTTTTTCAAAATATACGTTATTATGTGTAACCATAGTATTCTTCCATTTTTGAGAAAACTACTACATAAGTGTGTTGGTGGACATTATTGCCAAATAAAAAAACATTTACATTTAACTTTAACCCTTGTGTTGTCTCTTGGGTCAAAAAGATTAACCCTTTTTTTGACATTTTCAATTTATTATTTTAATTTTTTTATTTCACTACCACCTCCTTACTACCACTAGTTTAACGCCACTTTTTTGAATCCATGGTCATTAACCCTCATTTGTATAGAATTATACTTAATATTGAGCTGAAAAAGCTGAAATTATGAATTATTTTGACTAATCGTTAAGATCAGAGGAACGTAGGTTGAAGTTTAGTCAGGATGCGGATTTGAAGGCTGGAGTTCAGAGCTGATTGATGCACTGCTGGGGACGGAGGCAGCAGCACAACATATTTAGCCACCTGTAATAATCTGTATGCTATATTTGGAATATTTTCCATACTCGGTCCCTTGGTACCGGACGGCCCTTTCTGACATGATGGATGCTCTTTTCAAAGTCACCAGACTCATTTGGCAAAAGCCATCATTTTAGCCTGCAGAACATGGGGCTGCTGGCCGTCAGTCGGTTAGTTTGGATGTGTAATTGTGTATCTTTGGTGTTCTAAAAGGGTGAGGAAGTAACAAAACTAACTAACGAACTAACTAACCAACCTACGGTTGCAGCTGTAGACCAGTAACTCCCTATTCTGTGAGGTTTTTGTCAAAGGAGTCTGGTGGCTTTGAAGAGAGCGATACAACAGCTTCACGTCCCCGTCATAAAGGACTGTGTGACAGCAAGGTAAAGCTGGGAAGATATTCTAAATATAGCATGCCCAAAACTGGTATTGCTTTTTTAGGTGGGTCTATTTCAGGTGGGTGCGATACACCTTGGTGCTGCCCCCGTCCACAGCAGTACACTGCTTAGCTTCTGTTTCTCAAACCCTACTGTATACACTGTACATATCTATAGTATACGCTGACTATACAACGCCATTACAAAAGATCCAAACTACCCCTTTTGTGTCTGAGCTTTGTTATTTATGCAGAAGTGGAACAAGTACTCGTGTGTAATGTGCTTTTGTGACTGTTTGTTTTCTGTCATCAGGATACAAACGTCGACGTCCAGACGAGGAGGAGGCCGAGGAGATGAAGCCGGAGGGAAAGGAGACTGATTTGTGAGACAAATCCTCGTTAACGGTCACCTTTCTGACCTCACGCAAATACAGCGTTGGCTTGTAAATATGGAGTTTTTGTGACTGCTGGGTTCACCACGTCAATATTCAAAACAAGTGGTGGGTCCTATGTAGATATAAGTATAGTGTCTACAATTGACCTCCTGTGTAGTCTTTCCGTTTGATGCACACTCCCTTTCTTCTTGTTGTGGTTTAATAAAAATAATTAAACCCATACATGTTGCCTTTCTATTTCACATTCTACACATATCTTTATTGTTTTTCCCTCATGACAGAAAATATGTGAATATTTCTTTTAGATTTAAAATCTCAGGTTCCCCAAAGGTTCTACTTAATGTTAACATGTAATGGATTCAAAGACTGTCACATTAGAGAAGCTCTAACCAGAAAATACTTTCTGGTAATTTTACTTGGTAATTGATTTAAACAACTAACTGCTTATCAAAATTGTCATCAATTTTCGATTGCTCAACCACTCATTCAGCACCAGACACACAAAACAAAGCACAGTTCCATCCTGAAGAGGTGAGCATCGCCATGCCGACTGCATCTCTTCTTTCCTCAGTTCAGAAGAGAAGACAACGCGGTGCTGGTGCAGAGGTCTGGGACATGGTTCCATCGGTTCCTTCTTAGCTGGATCCTCCCTGCACAGACGTCACGGCGTAGATGTCGTCCCGGCGCTGCGCCGTGATCGGGATCTGCTGCCGGATGTCGGCTAGGTACCGCAGGTCTGGGAACAGGTTCCACATGCAGATACAGAGGTTTAGTGTAGTGCTGCAACTTACCGTTTCTTTTATCATCGAGTAATCTCTTAAATATTTTTGCGGTTAATCGATTAGTGGGTGGTAGGGCTGGGCAATATATAAATATTATATTAATCTATAACCCGTCATTTCCACTTCTGGGATTGCTCTGCTGCTTCTGGAAATTATACCGGATGTCCCTCATTTTGGCCGGACGTCTGTCCCCGTCCTCTGTCTCTGTGTTGGTGCCCTAACCTGCGACTGATTTCTGAGGACTTTGGTTACCTGGTCCTCAGGTCTCTGCAGGGTAAATCCAGACTGCTACCTAGTTTATCGGTCCAATCTGAGGACTATGGTTACCTGGTTCTCAGGTCTCTGAGTGCTGTGTGGACTAGCCAGACCCTCTTCTGCAGCGCTGTGGAGGAAGGTCTGGCAATGCAAGACTAATATTATATTGATATCATCTTAGATTTTGGATATCGTAATATGACACAAGTGGTGTCTTTTCCTGGTTTTAAAGGCTGCATTACAGTAAAGCGATGTAATTTTCTGAACTTACCAGACTGTTCTCACACTTCTATTATTTGTCTTATTAAGACTCAGTCATAACTGTTGTTGGCTTGGTTGAAACTCTTACTATAAACAAACCTCCAGTAAGCTTGACTTACTGTAGGGCCCTAAGTAATCTATTTTATAGCTTTTTTAAATTTAGGTTTCAGGATTCTGTCATCACAGCAGCTATTGGGCTCTACATTAACGCTGCCATCAGTAGGGCCCTCACTTGCCACTGGGCTAAACTACTTCTCTGGGGGAAACCCTGTGATGATGTGGCACAGAAAGCAAACCAACGTTATATTGCAGCAACAAGGAGCCAGAACCTGGTCTAGCCCTCCTGTCTGCAGGAACAAGCAAACGGTTCTCCACTCACCAATGTCAGCATAAATCACAGCCTCCTCTGGTCCGGCCTTGGAGATCACTTCTCCCCTGCAACGACACAGTGCAACAATCAAAACCTAACACTGGAAAATCTTCACAGAAGACAAAATAAAAGCCATATGACACCAATTACTATGGAAAAAGACGTCATCAAGTACATTTACTAAACTTATGAGATGGTAAGAGTCCAACCACCAAACAATCCTGATCAGAACATAAAGGATTGAAATACTTTTGAGTTATCTTTTGCTTTCCTTTCATTTACTTAAGTCTCCCTCGCTACCCCATCATCACTAACTGGTGTTCCCTCTGATCCCTTTGACACAGCTACAGCCAGTATGATCTGGCCAGAGGATGCAGGTAGAAGGTAAAATGCTACAGCTTGATGTGTTACCATGGGTTTACAACAGTGCTGTGCCCCCAGGCCACGTAGGACGAGGTTTCATCTCTGGCGGGAGACGCCGTGGCCACGTACACTTGGTTATCAACCGCCCTGCGAAGGAGACAAAGAAACCATGAGCAAATCATACAGCAGGAAATTGTTGCTTTATTTAGTTATTGTTGCCCCTCTGGACCAGGGGTCTGGGGCGGGCGATAGGGAGAAAATCAAATATCTCGATATTTTGACCAAATAAATCAATATTGCAAAGATATGGTAGGGTTGACAATTGGTGCTTCAACAAAACATCTTTACACTAAGATTTTTGATAAATAATCATTAGTAATGTGGATATAAAAGGGTAAAGGCAAATAATAGAACAGCTGGAACAGTCAAACAGGCTCTTGTTGCAGAAAATACTTCTTTTCTGTGATGAAATCATATATCGAGATATACAATTACGTTGTCTAAATTAATAATAACAAGCAAATACTAACTCAATCTTCTCAGAAAATCTGTTGTGAAACATTTTGAGGTAATATCATTTGAAGTATTACAGATTTGTTTTAACATCACAATATTTTTGTGCATGCATGTACATAGCATATAGCTGGAATTTTTCCTTTCCTCTATAATTTCACTTGACATTGTTTACCACATTGTTGATGATTATTCATCCAAAATCTCAATGTAGAAGATATTTTGTGGTAGTGCCACTTGTCAACCCTATAATATCATCTCAAGATCAATATCAATGTTTTTGGTCAAGAATATCCTGATATCTGATTTTCTCCATATTGTCCCGCCATGCCTATAGAAGATACTTGGTATCAAAGTAAAATGTGTCTTCACTAGGTAACGAAGTGTTTGAGGACAATGACTGGGACTGTGAGTCTGACCTCCCCCTCTGAAGCAGCTCCCAGTGAGCTGGACCTGTGGTCATGTTGAAGGCTCCAGGGTAGACCAGCAGCTGACAGCCTGAGGACAACAGGACACCCCCATCAACCCTGCCGTACACAACATTAACAAAAAGCCCAGGGGAAACCACGTCCAATCACACACTGACCTTCTCTGCTGTAGAGCTGCGCCAGCTCAGCAAACCTCATGTCGTAGCAAATCCCCACACCCACCTTACAGAAGGCTGGCGGAGGAGTAACACAGTAAACAGATTCAGAAGGAGCTCGTCCGGCTGCAAGGATGAAAACACGAGCCGGAGACATGTCACTCACGTGTTTGGAACATCGACAAACTGTTGCCTGGGCTCAGAGTCTCGGACTCCCGGAAGCGGATTTTCCCCGGAATGTCAATATCAAAGAGGTGAATCTTCAAGGAGGAAACATGACGAGAAGAACTAAGATGGGGAATGTCCTGCTGTGATATATGTGAGGTTATTAAGTAAACACATGGCAAATGAACTAGTGCTGTTGATGCACACATACCTTCCTGTGTTTAAGAATGAGCTCTCCATCAGGCCCAAACACTGTGCAGCTGTTGTACAACTTCCCCCCGTCCTCTTCGGGGATGGATCCTGGGGAACAAGTCACACTGGTCAGTGCTCCACTGTGGAAAAACAGCTTTAGCTTGTTGTAGTATTTCCTTGGTGATCTGTGCACAGAAACAAGATTGTTGTAGCTAGAAGAAGCATCTTCTGTAGAAGAAGAGCATCCAATGTAATAAAACAGTTAGGCATTCAATGTATTCTGGAAGTTTTCTGTGATGAAGGTAAATGAAGATTATTTTGCTTTTGGTTGCGCCAAATTATATAACTATTAGCCTCATCTACCAAGATTTCCCACACTTCTCAGATTTACTTCTAATAACTCCCAGAGAGAAAAAGTGTATGACTTTCTACAGCATTTTGGCATATAGCAGCAAAAGCACAGGTGTGACTAATGTCTGAATATGATGTAGGTGTGCCAGTTCCATGCTCCACGCCTCACCCATGGACACACTTCACGTGAGCTTATCTGGCAAAAAGTCTGTCGTTTAAAAAGCTTATTGTGGGTCGTATAGAGCACGATCAACCCTCGTCCTAGAGGCTGTTATATATATTTGAAAATGAAACACTGCATTGGTTGTAAATGGTTCATCATCCACTTGTCAAACATGTACTGTTGGCCATTTGCACATTGTCTCATTGCTTTTTAAAGTGGAAAACTGCTGCTGTATCATGGGAATTTTCCCATTGTGGGTTGAAGAAAGTTTTATCTAATCTAATCTCATCTAGTGAAATCAGATTAAATGAGACTAAAACTGTAAACAAGAAACAGTGACAGTTTTGCCAGTTGCTAAGCAATGCTTTTGCCATTATTTTAAGCTGTTACTTTAAGCTGCTCCCTCTGCTAAAAACACAATATTTCAGTCGAGATCATGTATTAACTCTGCTGCTGGTGGAAAAGGTCTGTTAGCCTTTAACTCTGTTAATTTAACTAATACCAAAACCTGATGTGTGCAGTACTGGTGTTCTAGATAGAAAGGCCTGCTGGCATAACACCTTTATGAACTACATTACATTTAAAATAAATACATGAACCAACACAAGAGTAGTGGAGTGGGCAGGGTTTATATCCAGGGAAAATCTTATCTCGAAATATTTTCTGAAAAATTGACACATTTGTAACACATTGCCACAATATAATACTGTATTATATATAAGTTTCACAGCAGAATTATCATTAGAAGTCAACAATCAGATGCAGATTTACAGTAAAGGAGATACTTCCTGGACTCTGTTAGGCGGCCTACCTCCCACTAGATACACCTTGCTGTCCCTCGCCGCCTCGGACAGCACCTGCGTGGACTCCCCGGGGATCCTCTCCGCATACTCCGGGAAGAAGCTGCTTCCATAGGGAGAATTGAAGCATTCCTGTAGGGTTAATGACAGGTGACAGACAGCAGGAGGTCAATGCTGACTCATGTACTGAGCACAAGTCACAAGTCCCCCCCACCCCCACCCCCACCCCCCAGCTCACCGGCAGCAGCACCACCTGGCTGCCCTGCCCCGCAGCCTCCTTCACCAGCCCCCGGACTCTGCTCAGGTTGTCCGCCTTGACGCTCGAGACCTGCAGCTGGACCACAGCCAGGCGGAACTCTAACAACCAGAACCAGAACCAGAACCAGGGTTGTTGCCACAGACTGTATATATTAATTCATATTAACCGTCTATGGTTATTGCTAACGTTACAACTTTAAAACTGTGTCAACACATTTACGAACTGAAGAACTAACATGGCTTTATGTGCATAGTTAGCATAACTTAACTTTAATTGAAATAAATGAGCCACCACGCAGTAGAGAACTTTGTACTTACTGGACATCGCTTTAGCTAAAGTGGACATAAATGCAGAGTAGTCTTGTTTGGTGACACAGTCCACAGCTGCAGGGCACGTGATCCGGATGGCTTTGTGGTTTTCAAAATAAGAGTCTCCAGTTAGTCCTGCCAGTAACGGGTCCGGGTTCTCTGGCCCGGGTGTTGCGACGTCAGGCAGGTCCGGTAAAACAACACACATCGATACAAAGGAAGGATAACGAAGTCCTGCAGATTCCAGCTGATTGTTCCTCTATCTTATCTATTAAAGTCACACAATGACACATGCTAGAGCGAATGTAGTTCAGCACCATTAATGTGAAGTTTAGAGACGAAGTTACGTCACCTGGGGGAGGGGGTCAGCGCATGCCTTCCTCGTTGGTTAATTAGCACATTTCTTAAAAATTAACATAATTGACACTACAGGGGTTACTCAACATGAACACGAATTCATTGTGCATATACTATTTACACTGCAAAGAATTTACATTTTGAATGTTTGGACCTTTATTAATTCTTATGCATTAGTTGAAGGTAAAGACAGAGGGGACTATTTAGACTTTTCATATTGCCACAGGCTGTTGAGCAGGAGATATTTGTTTACCTAGCTTCCATTCAGCATTTCAAACCCAGAAAGCAGGGCATTGCTGTTCCACTATGACTCGTTTACAGTGGTCAGAAATTCTAATATTTAAACAAGAGTATATACTCTGCAAATAGCTTTCCAACAGAGGGAAAATGTGAATGCTCTGTGTAGTGTCTCCGTCGCGTTGTAATGTAACCACAATTGGAATTTACACACATGTCACATAATGTATGAATGAGTATACTTCTACGGGTGCATTCAAATAACTCCATTTATTACAAAGAGAAACAATTAGAAAGTAATAGCAGTACATTAAGGTGCAAATTACAGTTGAGACATGTTGCATGTTGACTAGTGGTGACATCCTCTGCCAGTGAAGTTAGAGTAATTAAAGACTCCTGAGGATGTTCCAGTCAATACTCACAAATATCACAAAATAACAACACGAAGCATGGATTACATGGGAATGATGTGAAAGACTGGAGTGAAGAAAGAGGAGTCTTTGATCCAAGTTTTAGTTTTTGTCATCCATATTCTAAATGTGCCATATATTTTACTCACGTTGACCGCTCCCTCGTTTAGTTTTAGAGGAATGGGATTAATTGTCTCTGGACAAAAGTTTCAAGTGGGGCGGTCAGGAAGGTGCTGAATCACTTTAAACCCAGGCTACCTACACAACTCGACTTCCAACGCAAACTAATAAGCAAGCAAGAACAAAGCGAGGAAAAGATTAGAGGAGAAGCAGCGATCTGCTGGGATATGTTGCCACTATCACACATCGCAGGCAAGAGGCTGAAGGCAACAGTGGCAAGAAAACTAAAGCTGCTTAGTTTGGACTAAGACAATGGACAAGACAGACCTGAAAACAGATATCTGACTTTGCTTTTTTACAAATGATCTTTCTTTTCATTGCTTTTTAAGCTGCGTCGACAAGTGCAAAGCACAGTCCTTGCTACAGCGATCTTTTCTTTCTAAGCAGGTAGAAGTTAGCATAGTGTTGGTTCAATTACAATAATAGCCTTTCAGATGCCAATATAACCAGAGATTTATTTCAACTGGGCATTTTTTAAATCAGGTTAACCGGGGGAATAATAATTTACATGACTGGGATGGAAAAAATACTGGAGGTGCTCAGACTAATAGAATACTAGTGTAGCCCAGAGGGGCTGGGAACGGTGCTTTCTGACAGCTACATCAGACTACTACGAGATGATCTAATAATTCATTATTATATGTAAAAGCAGAGAATACATTTTCTCCCAGAAACTCTGTCAAAGGCATAATTCTTACTCTAGACAGAAAGGGAACTTCAACATGTGTATAAGCAGAAGCATATTCTAACCATCAGGATATGCTTTCAAAATGACTTTGCAAAGGTCTGAGCTGATATAGAGCAATTTACACATTATATATATATATATATATATATATATATATATGTACACACACACACCTATAAACATCCTCAAATAATTTCTATTTAAGGTGGCCTGCTGGAAAATAAAGTTATCAAAAACAGTTGTTGCGTTAGGAAACCCGCCTCATGTGCGTGTGAGCACTGGTTTTTATGTGTGTGTGTGTGTGTGTGTGTGTGTGAGTATGTGGGGGGTTACATCAGCTGAGCTATTTCCTACAAAACAGCTAAGTCAGAACTGAGATGCTGTAAGTCGAATGAGAAGGTCGGTCATGTAGTGGTTAAACAGCTGGGTCAGTACGCTACCTTAAGGCCAGAAGGAAGTTTGCCAAAGTACAATTGTAGATGATGAGATCCCATGTTCTATCAATGATTAAGAAAAACATACAGTAAAACCAATATTGTTTTTTTTTTTTTAACTTAGTGAAAGAGAATGGCTGGACGACCGTGAAGTATTTCAACACTCACAGCCTGTCCCACAGGCCCAGGGCCAGCAGTGAGCCCGCCATGTCCCGAACACTGACACACAGGGCTTCACAGTCAACACTGCAGCGGTGCTTCCAGCAGGGAGGACGCCCGAGGGAGAGCGGGAGAAGGTTTCACTCTGGGCAGACAGAGACTCTCGTTACAGTTTGTGTCACAGCTGGCCATCACGGCCCCGGCGTCTCCCTTTACGAGCTCTCCAGAGCATCTAGGACTTTCATAATCTGCTGCTTAATGACTTTGGTGGCATCGCCTGCGTTGGGTATCAAATATCTGAGAGGAGGCAAACCAGAGGAAAGAGAAGTGAAATGAACAATTAACTACCAACAAACAAAATCTATGTCAAGCTTCTGTAAAAGAGTTTTATAATCATAATAAAGTTGTAATATTGTAAAAGAATGAATATAGATCTATTTTAGCCTGTTGCATTTATTCTCCAGGAATCATCTCTAAATGCGCCCTATTCAAATGTGTTCATGCAGTGCGGTAAAGGAATATTACAAAATTTTGGGAAATGCTTATTTGCTTTCTTACAGAGAGTTAGATGAGAAGAAAAAAAACGTAACACTCGTGTATCTGTACCGTAATCTTTAGCCAGCAGACAATTAGCGTAGCTTAGCATAAAGACTGGAATGCACCCGACTGTTCAACAAGATTTTGTTACAGCACGCAGTTCCCAGTCAAACCACAAATTGTTGTTTTTACGTTTCTGTTTGTGTACAGTGAAACAAACGGCATATAGTGTGTTAATTACAGAGAATAGATTGTGCTGCCAGGCATATTTTTCAATCTTGGAGAGAGCCGGACTAGCAAATTCCCCTTACATCTAGTCTTTATGCTACGATCAGCGCCTGCTGGCTCTAGCTTTATATTGCCCTTATTAACATGAAATTGATCTTCTCATTCGCTGGTAAAAAAAAGTGAACAACAGCATTTCCAAAAATGTCATGTTATACAAATTTACATTTTTGATAAAAGAATTTTATGGCACTAGTATGTCTGAAAAACAATTTAGCAAGTTTCAAATTAGTTCAAAATTTGATCTTTTTTAGACAAATAATTAGCAGACAAGCACCTCTCAACTGCTGATATCTCCACTCCAGTTGAGTTGTTGCTGCCAAACTTGAATGTAATCAGTTCTGGGTGCTTCTTTTTGGATGTGATCTTCACCACAGAGTTCAGTGCTTGTCTGGATTGGATGTAGGCAAAGCCTTTCCTCGAGGCGATCTCCCGCAGGCAGTACATGTGAGTTGCTGTGATCAACAAGTGGCTGAAAAGAAAAACAGTTGACAGAGTCAGTTTTCCCATTCCGGATTCCTGAATGAATGAGACGCTTATTGTTCATTTTTAGGGAAGTGGGGATTAGTCACGTTTAAATGCAACTTCCCCTTCCTAGTTTCTAACCTTTGACACCCACGATAGATGAGAAGGTTGGGTGTCAGGGGGGTCATGTGAAGAAACACACTTTAGCAAATTCATTCAGGCAGCAACTCACCTTGGGAACATGTGGCCAGTTTCTTTCACCTCATTACATGGAATGTGATGCTTTACGTCTGGTTTGTTTGTCCAGGTCTGAATGTTGACAATCTCCTTTCTGTCGTCGTCTGACATGGATGAGCTGTCGATCTCATCTGCGGGAAAGGTGGGATGTAAAAAAATCAAAAAAAGTCACATTATTTAAATATTTTTTAGTTTAGAGGCATCCAACAGCAACCTTTTTATTTCCCCTGGAGCTACATTCTAAAGGGGTTTACCTGTATCATACTCCTCCTCATCACCAATACTGAAAACAGGTTTCACCCCCCGGTAAGGTTTGCCGACGCGGTCGCTGCTGCTCACGTGCCTAGAGATGGAAATCAACAGAACAACGTAGAGCGTCACATCAGCACTGAATGAAGGCTGTGAGGATACATAAATGCCTGTGATGAAAAGTCACAATTAAATACAGCAAGGTTGCACACAGCGATGGCATGAAGAGATCCTTAGCCCACTACTGCCAGATTAGGCTGTTAATTATATTGAAATAGGTTAAATGAGACCTTTATACTCCAGAAGAGCTAGATTAGTTAGTGTATGATATGCAGGGCCATTGCAGCAAAACTTATGGTTTATTTTGATGATTTCATAGTGGATTCTGCATAGCCCTGCCTATCATCTAAAAGAACTACAATGAAATGGAAATGGTGTTAAGATCATCTCCAAGCAAACAGCAGGGACGCTAAGGTTAAGGGCTGCACAATATATCTTTATTTTTTATCCATTGCAATATCAACTGGTGCAATAAACACATTGTGTAGGCTGCAACATATCGCGATAGACAAAGATATTTTGTTAGTTGTAAGAGTTTAAACTGTAACCGTCATTCCTTTTTTAGTGGTACCCTTTATGTTTAATTCAATGTTCAATTTGTTCAGTAAAAGAAAGTCAGAAATTATTTCACTTGTTTGATTTAAATTCAAAAGCATTTGCATTTGTTTGACCTCACTAAACCATCCAATCGGAAGTAGCGACGATTTTGATACTGTCAAACCTCCTCCTTATTTTTCAACAGCAGTCTACGGTATTACTGTGACGAATTAAAAATGATGACATAAGGCTCAGACGGCGTCACCAACCTGTTGGCTTGTGCCTACAACCTCCAGAAAGTGAATACTAAAACACCTCTCCCTTCTCATTAGGGAGCAAACCCAAATGCTGCCAAACTGCAGCATTTTTAGGCATTAAATAAGTTATATTTAATATTTCATCCTTGTCTCCCATATCAGTGCACCGCATCTTAACAATGTTCTCGCATATTTTCCTCGTATCGTGCAGCCCTGCTAAGGTGCTACCAATGACAACTGTCATTCAGAAAAGGGTCTCAGTGAGTTGTGGATGTAAAGATGCTTCCTGAAAGGCCACAGCAGCTTCAGTAATGCGGACTAAACAGCAGTGCTGAATGTTGTTAGTGAAAGCATGAAGACACATCTGGAACTTCTGGTACGCATAGTGTAGTTACATGAGTGAGCGGCGTGGGCAGAGATGCTGGTATACTACACATGCGTTAATGTGAAACAGGTTAACTGTCCTACAATCCTGCCACACTGGTGTGGGTCTACAGCCAGTGGGCATGCTGGGGATATCAGGGAGCTCTTACCGATCTGGAATCACCTTCTCTGGCCAGGGCAGATTGAAAGACATTCTAGCATGGAATAAGGTACAAGGTATGGTAAACTGAAACATGAAAAATAAGTTGCAAAACTAAAATGTCAGTTTAGAGTTATCAAATGACCACAGTCCGATTTGATTAGTCTAGTTGCTGTTCATCAGTCCAGTGTGATATTTCAGTTGTGTAGGAAGAAAAGTCTTATAAGTTTTTTTACAGACTAGATCGTTCACACCTGAAATCTGACTCAACGGATGTACATGGCTGGGATAAAGCCCTAAAGACATCTGGCACAGCTCTCACACGCTTGATTCTGCACCATCAGGGCTTAGTGCAACCCGGGATGATTGGGATTGGTTTGAAGAAATACAAACAAGCCGGAGCTTTTCTTCCCCTATCCCAGAATAGACAGGCGGTGTAGCCAGTCCATAATGGAATATTGCAGACAACACCGCAATAAGAGGTGTGGCAATGCAAGACTAAGTCAGGTTTAAATATATATCAAACCCTCATGACAAATAGCACCTATTACATTTTTACCATTAAACTCATTTTAGTTTATCTCACTTTATTGTGAGAGGAATGATAAATTTGAAATCTTGACAAATACTACAATTTAAAATTGTAGCAAAATTATAAATCCTAAAAATAAAGAAGCAAAGTATAAGAGTGTGTTGTAGAGTGTGTTTGAGATGGAGAGGAGGAACTGGGGGCTCACCTGTCTACGGGGGTGGCGGTGTTCTCGATGAAGCTGATCATCTTCTCTTTTACATTCACTGACTTGGACTTGAGAGCAAATGTCATTTTGTTGACCAAAGACTTAACGCCTTTGCCGTCTCCAGGACTACTTAGTGACTCTCCCTGTATCAGGAAAAAAAGATAATTATCTGTTTGAACAAGTAAAACTTTATTCAAATGAGTGTCCGTTTGTGTGTACACAAATGTTTCTGACCACTTACATCAGCAGAGCTGAGGCTGCTGTGAGACCCAGACGTGCTGACGATCCAGTGGATGTAGGACGAGTCGAGACCCTCAATATTCATGTCTACCAGATGCTTTTGGAGGGCTGAAATCACACAGATCTCAATGAGTTTTTTGTTTACTTCTCACTAATATTAAACCAGCATTTGTGACCAGGGGACAGATATATAAACAATGTGTTTGCACAAAATAGATGCATACGGCACTTCCCACGCATAAACTGGTATTAATAACAGAAGAATGTGTGGTTAGAGTGTGAGTTTCTAAAAAATACATCATAGCATGTGGACATGTTTTCTTTAACATGGAAATGAAATACAAGGTGAGAGATGTAGTCTAATCATAGAAGGGTTAGGTTGTTTGTTAGTCTTTATAGCAATATCTATATCAATAATTATTTCAACAAATTACTTGATTCAGTTTTTTTACATTGTGGGCATTATTTTAAATGCCTATATGAATGTCCTACTCATTTCATTTAACATGAAGAACTTTATAAAGTCGGTTTTGATATGAGTGCTGTGAAATCCCTGATGATAGCTGCTCCTTGAGAGTGGAAATGAGGCTTGTGCGCCCAGTTCAACAATGTTAGGAAGTTTTAAACAGAACCAGGCGTACTCAGATATTTCTGTCTGTGTGTACAGTGTTTAGGTCGGGAATCTGCACAGTTTAATGCTTCTGGCCCCAGGAGTCTCAGTCTTCTCATATTCACATACTTACCCATGAAACCTCCTTTAGCAATGCTGACATATTCTTTGTTTTTCTGTAACAGAAATCCTTTAATTAGCTCAAATGTTAGCAAGGAAAACATACAAAGGGAACACACATTGTGACATGATCTGTATTTGCCAAACAGGAGGCAAATCCCACTGCAGCAATGTTGTTAATTCTTCTCTTGTCATGTCCCTCACCTGCAGGAAGTGGGCCAACACCATGTTCATGTACATGTCCTCCTCCTCCCTGCCGCTGCCCATGAAGCACAGGTGCTCTCCGCTGGCAATGGAGCCCGACTCCAAAGACTGCTTCTGAGCTTCTAACAGGGACTTCACAGAGAGAGCAAACTCAGACGGGGTCTGGAGCATCTGTGAGAACAAAAGAAAAACACATTTATAATAATTATTATTTATTATTAGGGATGTCCCGATAAGCTTCTTTAACCACCTCGTTTCAATCTTTAAAATATTAAATATCTGCCAATAACAAGTCCTGATCCAATACTTGTAGTTGCTCAGATAACAGAGAAGCCCACTGTTTTTTTTGTTGACAAAAATAACTAAGTAAACAAAAGTAACTAAAATATGTTTCTTAGGGTTAATACATTTAAATTAGTTTTTTTCTCTCAACACCAAAACAGCTCACTCTGGATAGAGACAACCCTAGTCATACACTCCATGTATGTGAGCACAGAATCAATTTAGTCTACCCTCACCAGGTCGGAGTCCAGGTGGAAGGCCGTGGACAGGTGCCCAGCGTTGTACTGCTCTGCAGGCCTGCAATCCACCACAAAGAAACGTACCCCATCCTGGAAATAAAATCCATTATTATCACATTCATCTTCTCTTTCTTTCTACTCACAAGGCTAAGTGAGCGTTACCGACCTGCTGCAGCTGGTTGGCCTGCAGGATCTCAGGGACAGACACAGGGAGACACAGTGCCTGACTCAGGTCAGTGTCCTCTTCTTTCAGAGCCACCAGGCTGCTACCAAACAGGTTTTGGTTCATCTACAAGGGCAGGGCAAAGCAAACACACGATGGCTTTGAAACAATGACCTCTCTTGTGCAGCTGCCTTCGTCTCTTTGTTAGCAGTCTCATCTCAGTACCACTCTGTGTCTATTAAACACAAACGCATGCATAGTGCCTTACCTTTCTGAGAGACAGAGGGGTCTTGCTCTGGTAATACTGGGCCAGAGAAAACAAATCTTCAATGTCCTCCGATTCCAGGTGAGAAGGAGACGCTTCCAGCATTTCTTTGACAAAGAAAGTCTTGTTTAACGCCAGTGTTTAACAAGAGATTAAATGAATTTAGAAATAAAATGGTAGAAAGTCGGACTTACTGATGATGTCCTCTTTGCTGCTTCCATCGTCTGAAAGGATGGCCTCTCTAAGGGTAAATTTAACCAAGACAAATCAAGATTTACATTTAAGGTTAGTTATATTGGTATGATCATGTATCTGTGTAGCTTCCACTAGCGGCTGCCTACTTGGCATTGACGAGGATGATGAGCATGAGGAAGAAGATGAGGAAGGGGTCCGCTTGCCGGAGGTAGCAGTCCCACACGGCCTGGGTGACGTCTGGAGGGCAGTGGCTGGAAAACAGACTTCCCATCTGTGGAGGAAATCCAAACACACACAAGGACATGTAGAGTGGTTCAGACGTGGTCAGAAGCCCTGGATGTTTACATGTCAGAATGACTCGGACTGGGAAGACAGAACATACCCAGTTGATGGCGTAGGAGTCAGGTGTGATCTTTTTGGTGTCCAGGAAAGAGCAGAGCTCTGGCTCATGGTACTGCAGCAGTAGTCTGTACAGGTGGAAGGGCCGGCCGTTTGGCACGCAGTCCCTGAAATGGACATAATTACAACATTTAATTCAATTTATTTAGTATCAAATCATAGCAATTTACATATAGAGTAGTTCTAGACCACACTATAATTTACAGCTAAAGTCTCCATGTGCTGTCTATTATTGAAAGGAACGTAGTCCAGCATTGCCAGACCAATCTCCACAGCTCTGCGGAGGAAGGTCTGGAAACAGGATCATAAACTCCAGGATAGGAGAGCAGACGCTCAGGGGTTGTTTGCTTTTCTTTAAACCAATCAATCGTGTTGGGCGGTGCTAAGCTCCGGCCTCAGCAACAATACATCTGTAAAATGGTTTCAAGAGGGAACTTGTTCTGGTGGAACATTTGCACCCCGCAAAAGAAAAAACCACATCCAATAATAAATGAAGTGAACTTTTCACACGATTCAGTAATGTGAGCTATTTAAATCAGCTGATACACGGTTAAACCTAAATTGCTCTTACCAGTGTAGCACTGTGTCTATTTTGTCCACAGCAAATCCAACCGATAGGCCCTAAAACGTCCCAGTTAGGAAGTAAATGCCATAAAAATAGTCTTTGTAAATCTAGACAATGATTCCCCAAACGGTCCAAGCAGGCCAACCTGGTCACACAATCCAAATCTTCCTTAAAACTCAGAGGCTTTGGTTAATGTTGTTCTATCCAACGGAGGTTAAAGTTAACACAAAGACAGCCGGCAGCACCGGAACTACCCGGGAAGTTAACAGTCATGGATATAGACTACCCAGGAAGTTAACAGTCATGGATATAGACTACCCAGGAAGTTACCAGTCATGGATATAGACTAACCGGGAAGTTAACAGTCATGGATAGAGACTATGCGGAATGAAAAGAATAATCAAAACTGAAAGCCCACCTGGGGATGTATTTGTTCATGACAGCGTAGAAGCAGTTGTAGAGGTCGCTGCGGGGGAGCTGAAGCCCCAGCAGTGGTTTGAGCAGGTGCGGCCAGCTCAGCTCTGGGGTGAAGGAAATGTTGCGGGACTTGCAGTAGAACGTGATGACTGACTCAACGTCAGACACCATATCTCGCCTCTCTTCTTCTGATACTTTCAGCTGGTCTAAACATAGGAAACAACGCCAATTGTGCCTTAGAAACCTTTTTATTAGAAACATCAAACGAAAGTTGGCATCAATATTGAAAAAGAAGAGGCAGAGAAACGACCACTGAAAAACCTAAGTCATAGGTTTAGCACTACCAATAAATAATATATGAAAAGAGCCCTTTTTCTGTATGCCAAGCTGTTCTGGTCATTACTTTCATAAAAGGCTTTCTATATTGAGCACCAGATATTGTTTGTGTACCAGATCTTGTCAACTTATCAGAAGTGAAGTATAAATTAAAGAAGTAGAAATTAATTTGTTCCTCTGATCTCCTTCAGATACTGGCAGACCCTAAAATAACACAACCTCTCTTACTCCTGCTGTTGTCAGAAGTAAGTGAGTGAGTTACTTAAAAGAGCATTCCCCCCGATTAAGCATTACTCTGCTATTACACTGTGGGATTAACAACAGACAGGTAAAAAATTATAAAAAATCTACGCAGAAGAATCAGAGATTCTGTTTATTAATTTCACACATTCTTGTTGTTTGTCTAAACCTGGCACCTACGTTGACCAGGTCTAATCCTCTTCTAAATAATCAACACTCTAGGAATATTGACTCATTAATAATTTTATTATCACTATTATTTTGTCCTTAGACTTTCTTATACCTTATCGCTTGATTACAATATGTCTGGTACCTTTCATGTTAAGAGGAATTCTTGCCCTGGGCCTGCACAAACCACTACTTCACTAGTTCACTAGCACTGACTTCATCATGTTCATTGTTTGTTGCTGACTATGTACTTTTACTGCAGTAACTCCAAAATCCATAGAGTGTTTTTGAGGAAGTAAGGGCACATTCTTTTACTCACCAATCAGCTGTTGACTGCGGTTGTGAATGAGGGTCTGTTCTGGTAAATCGAGGACGCCGTCCCAGGGAGACAGGCTGTCTCCTTTTCCAGAGACATTTAGAGCGATCTGCCGACACAAAACAAGAAATCACTGCTCAACATGCAGCGAGTAAGTGATGAAAGGACACTCAATAAAACAAGTCATAGATGGATCTGTAATCAGTGACTCGACTGCTGCTCAAATATTAAACAACTAATCTACAGAGATATGGCTGTATGGCTTGATTTATTAAATTGTTACATTAGAGACAGACACAAAGCAATCTCTGCAACCCTAGGAATGTCCTTTTATTTTGTTTAAATCTAGCCTTAGTTCTTTATTTTTTAGAATGATTACAAGCAATGCTACACCATCTAAAAGTTGTTCAGGTATAATGAGTCACATGATGTACACAGAAATAGTTGCAATAATGAACATATTAGCAGATTACAACTGATAAACAAAATCTGAAGATGCTGGATGGTACTATTTTTCATACAAACCAAGATGTTAAAACATTATGATATGTCCTTCAGGTTAGACCGTGTTAACATCATAGCCGATGACACCAGACAACACTTGCAGCTTTTTAATTGGTTATTACTTGTGTCTATTTGTAAGTAAAAAGATAATTCTACAATGTCAATAGCTTGCCAGATTTTCAGATTTCTTGAATGAATATAAATGGGCTAATAAGAACCTAGAGTACCACTCAACTTTTCCTTATAAAATGTGTCCCAAATGTATCTATTCATCTCGTGCAATTTCACAACTCCCTCAATCTGTACATAAATGGTAGAATTAAAAGTTACTTCTAATACTTAAGTGCATTTAATATTTGAAGAATACTCTTGAAAATTGAGTTCAGTAAATAGCTACTTTAAGACTTTTACTCAAGTAATATTCTAAAAAGGAGATTTTAGCTTCTACCAAAGTCATTTTCTGGTAAGATACTTGTACTCAAGTATTGCTTTCAAGTACTTTATACAAGACTGCCAACAACCCTGTGAGGTCTATCAAGATGAAGGAGGGCTGGTGGCATTTTTATAAACCAGAAGTACTGTACTAACAGGTAGAAATATAGATGTTAACTAACTGTCCAAAGTACAACCTTTTAGTATTTGTCACATTTGGTGTAACACATACATCTTCAACCCCGCAGCACAGAAGATCTACACAATCACCACAGTTTAAAGATTAGTGTCTGTTCCTAATTTACGGCGTTGAATAATGGCTAGAAAAGCATTTTTTGCAGAACATTATGAAGTCACAGTGAAGTTGCCCTTTGACTTTTTGAATATTAAATGTAATCACATGATGTTATCCTATTAGACATTTGTGTGAAATGAATGTCGTCATAACTAGCGTAGTAATTATTGAGTTACTGCCAAAAACGCCACAGTAACATTGACATCTGACCTCCAACATCGAATCCAATGTGAACTTTAATTCCAAATTTAAAGAAATTCCCTCAAGTTGTTCCTGAGATATCGCAATGACAAAAAGAGGAAGGACAACCCAAAGTCATAATGCTTCTGCAATGGCTGTCACCAGCACGGAGGCATAAAAATATGTCGTTGGTATGTGGTTTCAAACAAAACTGAGGCCTTAACTGTGGGTGTACCACAAAGACCTTTACATTGTTAATTACTGATCTTTCCTGTCTGTTGACTTGTGTCTATGACGAGATTATTCCTAACTAATTGCATTTATGCAGCGTTGTAGAGGAGGGTCTGGTAATGCGAGACTATATTAGAAGTGAAACTGCTTTTTGTAATTGGTGGTCAGTTTCAGCCGGTGTGGACTGACTCCTGTCATGTGTCTCACCTTCCACATTTTGGCCCTGTGTTCAGCAGAATGCTCCTGGACCTGGATGATGCTTCTCTCCATCTCCATGTCAGAGCCGCCCGAGTCCAGAGCCTCAGCTAGATCCTGGTCCCTGAAAAGGCACAAACAATGACAAAAGTTCACAGATCAATCAAAGCATAAATCTTCATAAAAACAAAGATAAGAATTCTTATGTGTGACATCAATAACAATTGTAACAACAATACTGTAAACTCAATGCAGAAAATGACCCTTCACTGTAATAACTTATTTGCAGTCATATCGATTTACACTAGGTGAATCATATGTTTTTTGCTGTAATGATTAGAAATTTCATTGAGTATTAAGTAATTGAATATTTAAACTTTGATTATTTTGAAAATGGATTAATAATTTGAGCCACTTTTGAACTTAAATTACCAAACACTGAATGGGTAATTCTCGATCGGACAATATCAGCAATTTTCCACCATCACTTTGATCTATGGCAACTTGTACTGAGCACTTGGAATTATGGTATTCATATTTTGGTTACAAAACGTCAATAAGTTAAGATAAGGGTATATGTGCAGTTTAGTGACTATTAAACTGCAAAACCATCTATGCTCCCCTAACCTGTCACAACTAAGACCCACAACATTTAGACACTTTTTTATTTGACCAAAATTATTTGGGACACTAAACTGAACGTACACCATTTAATCGTCATCTAATGTAGTTGTGGTTCTACAAACACCAAAACAACGAAATGACACTAGGAATATGTAAAGGTGATTTTCCATACCGGGCAGATACCACGACACGTAAAGATAACGTTATGGGAATCAGTTTATGATGGCATTTATCTCGGTACGCCCCTCTTTGACTCTTGACAAGCCCATTACTTACAAACAATTTCACATATACTTTATCTTGTAATACAATTATATTACGCATATAACGTGTGAGGAACAAAGTGGAGCTAAAGCTAGCTAAGGCTACGGTTGTGTTCTGGGTGAAGGGAACAGAACTAGACAAACACCGGCCATCTAGCTAGTTATTGTTAGCTTGCTGGCTAAAGCGCTTTGCCTATAAACTTGTCAAAGCGAGAGAAAGAGATGGTACTATAAATGCTTTGACGGGTCTTTCTTAAAAGCTCTTTGAGTTAATTGTGTCCGACCTAACGGGGCTGCTAGCTAATTTATCCGAACCAACTTGGCTAGCTAGCTAATTAACGTAAGCTAGCTAGCCGCCGAGCAGAACGGTAACGTATGAACCTTGTTAACGTTACAGGCTAGCATCCCCAGTCAGCAGAACCGATTAACTACGCAAACTCATGTTTACTTAGGACACACCAAATGCTGTCAGATGAAACCCACACAATTCTTTGACAATTTAAAACGTCTGTTATAATGTTAGTCCGACAACATATTGTCTCACCAGCTGCCCAGAAGAGCTTCGTCCGCTGTATCCGCCATTGTTATGACGGGGACACGTCAATTCGGTCAATTCAAATGCCGTCAACACGGCAGACATGTCGTTCAACACTCAAAACTGCGATTGATAATTTAATCTGAGGATCTTTGCTGTAATAATTCCAGAGGATTGTCTAGTGGCCGCAACTAAACCTGGTCCTGGTCCTGGTCCTGGTCCTGGTCCGGATGTCAACTCTTAACCCTCCTGTTGTCCTTGGGTCAAATTTGACTTATTTTCAATGTTTTTATGTAAAAAATGTGGGTTACTTTCAACCAACTTGCCCAAAAATATTATATGGATGGTTCCATACAACGTGCTTCGCAAATACAATTAATATCCATTAAATTGTGGGTGTTTTAATTTTAAAGCATGTGGGGGGGGGGGAGTTTCAAAACAGTAACTAAACTTTGACAGTCTGTGACTATCCATCAACATATGTTCCTCTGATTTTAACTAGTCAAAATAATTTATAATAATTAAAAAAAAAAATTACTCAAAATGTAGGCATCATTTTATATAAATGAGGTTTAGTGAGATTTGCTACATTTGACATAGGCTAAGTATTACCTCTATTAATATGAAATCTTTCTTTTTAATGAGCCAGTAGGTGCTGCCGGGACTGGTTCTTGTGTACTGTTTACAGCCTCAACACCAGTTTTTAGACAGTTTCCTAGACATTCCTGCAGGCCCTGTTTCTAATGTGTTTATGGTTTTGGAGAGCAGAGAGCATTTACTAAAGTCAGTATCAACATATGCTGACTAAGTTGTATCTTTAAACATTACAACAACAAACCTGGTGTTACCATTTACTTTTTTTGTCTGAACACATGACAATTTGATAAGCACTTTTCAAAGCACTTGTCATAGTTGAAAAAGCAGTTGTGACTATTACCATTAAGGATGGCTGTTATATTTAAGTGTGACAGTGACTTACCCAAGACCCAAAAACAGGCGTGGCTAAATGAAATTCAGCCATCATTAACTTACATGTGGTGTTCTTACTGTAACATGTGAAAATGTACTTATTTTATTGCACCTAGATTTACTTTTAAATAACAAAATGCCCGAGAAAGGTGAGATTCATTCCAGGAATAATAACTTTATTAGGATTCATTTTCTCTTTTACTTTGGTCACCATACATATCACTGATGAAGAATGTCAGTGTCTTTTCTATTAGACAGACATAATTTTGTGGGTACCTGCTGACGGTTACATCAGTTTCTCCAGTTTGTTTCTGTAAGTTTAAGTCCTCACCAGCTACAGCTGGAATGCAGGATTTGGTTCCTTGGTATTACCACACATTCAATAAAATGTAGCCATAACTGCTGCTAGATAAATTAATGTCACAGAACATTTAGAATTTAGTTTTCTAAAAGTTGAAAACACTCCAAACATTCAGCAGTGCTGGCTAATTTTATTTTTACTTGAGTACCATATCATACATTGGACCAAGATATTATCAGGGCTGCATGAGGGTTAGAAACAATAAGGCTTGGGTTGTGAGAATAGAATTTGAAAAGGACAGAAAAAATAAAACAACTGTTGTAAGGTTACTCTGTCGTAAGCTGTAATGTAGCATGAAAAATAATCTTTTTACAATAAAATAGAAAATAAATCAGGTTTGATTAAAGTAAACCACTGAAAAGCCCAATCCCTTGTGACATCTTCTTATACTAAAGACTATTCAAAAATAACATTTTCAAAAAACCAAAAGATGTTGGTTAAGTTTTTCTAATCAAAAGTGTTTTGCCAAAAGTCTCTTATAGTTGGGGTTATCCTAGTGTTCAAGACAGCACGAGCATTGCATTTACATTTATTTATAAAGTGAACATGCTGCACAAAGTATATAAAAAAGAAAGAAAACAGGCAATCCCATAATTAAAAAAAACAAAAAACATTTCCGGATGCTAAACTAAACCTCTCTATGGCCCAGTATCCGTAGGATCAATTCCAGCATAACAAACACAGACATTAACACATTTGACTGAACTTTTAACCTTGCATTCAGAACTGATAGTGTGTGATTAGAGACAACACTTTAGATCAGCATAAATTAACAATGTGAACAGTCCATTAGAACTACATAAAGCTCTCACAGTATATTCTGTAGATTTTAAGTGTCACAAAAGCTTTAAAGTCAGTAATTGGTTCGACAGACTGCACACATCTCAGTTCACTTACGTTTCACATAGTTACTATTAATTTAGACAGGTATAGGTGGCCATTCATGTATGTTTTTCTCTGTAGATTGCAATTTCTTTCTCTTTATTCTGAGCAGTAAAAAGGTTTGATGACAATGATCTGGTTGAATTGAGTGTCAGAAAAGGGCTGTGTCAGTTAAGAGCCCCCACCGTGACAAACCAAGTCAAACAGAAGCCTGGATCATAGCCGTGGCTCGATTGTGAATAGAAATCCTTCTCAATAAACCCATTAATTTGATGTAAACACAGTATATATATTCAGGGCTCTTCCTTTTTTGTTTCATAATCCAGTACTCTTTTCTTTTTTCCTTTTCTTTTTTTAAGCAAGTCAGACAGTTGCATATAACCACAGTTAGGTTCAGCAATGAAAATTGAGCTTGGCGATGGATTGGCAGAGACGTTACAGTGTTGGAGGTTTCAGCCCGTACTTCCTTGCCACTTCGGTCTGGGCGTATGCTGCATCACATAACGAGTACAAGTGGGCCATCTCCATCTCAGACTTGGCTAGGTTAATTGCCTTGTTGAACATTTCGATTGCCCTGTCCAGATTTCCCCTGGAAAGAAAATACTTGTTATGATTTCTGCAAGAAGTGTTCTTATGTGAAAAGTGAAAAAAATGATTTATCTCACCTTTGAACTTCAATGGTTCCCATAGTTTCATAGGCAAAGTCACATTTGTTGTCAATTTCAATGGCCTTACTGATGAGCTCTAGACCCAAGTCAAGGTCTTGTTTCCATTGAAGCTGTAACAAACTGGACATAAATTGAATTCTTATTAACTGAGGATAATTACGCATACAAATCACATGTTATATTAACAACAGGCCTACCCAAAAGGGAAAATGCCTACCCCTTGTGGACATATGTGGTTGCGTTGTCTGGTTCCAGTTCAATGCACTTGTCATACATCTCGTCTGCTTTTCCAAACTGCTGCTGGTCAGTCAGAGCCTGAAAAATTCACAACGGACGTGTTGAACACATCAATAAGACCTATAGCTGCTATTTTCTGTCTAACTCAAACAGAAAATGGGCAAAGCAAATGAGCACTAAAGCACCCATTGATGTGTAAATAGAAAATCAAGTTTGGGATTCTATACCTGGGCATAAAGAGCGTAGCCCTCAGCACACTTGGGGAACCTTCTGATGACATCCTCAAAACCGTCCATGGCCGTCTGCACTTGTGACGGGTTGTTTCCAGTATATGCTTGTCTGTACTGTAGAGCACAAAAAAGAAAAGAAAAAAAGTCAGTAGCTGATCTCGAGTTGTAGCAGCCATTAATGATACTGGCAGAAGAACTGGTTAAAATGAAAATGCAGTTATGTATTAGACAGCTTAGATAATGGCACTCTTGCTTTTTTAATGATCTTTATCTGGAACTTACAAGAGCGAAGCATTTCTGAGCCTGTGCGAGAGCAGAGTCGGGCCTGAGCAGGATGCACTCATCAAAGTCTCCCACCGCCTCATCCACCTGGTCCAGAAGGATTTTCAGCTGAAAGGAAATAGAGACTTTAGATGGAGCACTATTGCAAGACATTTCAAACATTAACTTAGTGTTTGTCAAACAACAGTCAATCAGTTAACAAACGTTAAATGTTGAAGGCAGACATTAACATCTGTCTGAGTGATATGATCACAAGTAGACGGCTCTAAATACAGCTGTGAAGAAGACACCCAGGAGGCATTGGAGATCCATAGAGATCTGATCACCCACACCACATGTTACTAGTTATCGGCCGGCCGTTATATCTGGCTGTTATTTGTGTAGATATGTGTATTGGCCGATACGCGGCTGCTGCGTTTGCCGATTTTCCCGTTTTCCCGGGCATTATTTCCAGATAGGCGTCCACAGGCAGCTCTGTGTTGCTGGACTGCACAGCACTGCACTGTAGATGATTGCAGAAGTGACACTGTGTTTATCATTTTTAAAGAAATGGCAGAGCAGATTCCAAAAACAAATCCAGTGTTGCAGGGTTCAAAGTTTAATGATGTGAATTTAGGGAGCAAAAACAGTATCGGCACCAAATATCGGCGGTCCGTATCGGTCGTTGGCTAAGACTGATGAAAAGAAAATCGGTATCGGCACTAAAAAAAAAATCCATAATCGGTCAATCCCCAGAAGTGATATCTCATCACAGTGGTCCCTCAGAGATGCATGTGAAGACATTCTACGGCCAGGTCAACTGTCCACTTGGGATTGGCTCACTCAGGGCCAATATTAAAACCACATTAGAACAGGGCTTAACAATTTAACCACACTCTTACCTGACCCCTGTGGTGATAGACATCTGGGTTTTGGGTGTCAATCTGGGCCGCCATGTTGAAATCTTGTGTAGAGAGCATAGGCTGCTGCTGCTGCATGTACATGCTTCCCCGCTTGATCAAAGCATTGGCTCGTAGCTGTAAAAATTAAACCATAGTACAGACTGAGAACCTGTCAGGTTCAAAAGTAAAGCACGTCTTTGTGTAGGATTACAAATCATTTAATAAACCGGGAGAAAATGGATGAATTAAAGTCTAGACTGATTCAGTGTGTTCCACTCCATGCCTCTTTTGGGCATTTTTCTTCGGATTTCTCTGTTTTTTGTCAGGCCAACTGTCTGCAAACTGCAATCTCAATATCAGTCAAAAATAATCGCAATTGGATATTTTTCTCATACCGTGCAGCCCTAAACCAAACCAAGCTCAATCTCCTAAGATTGAACATTAGTCTGGGGAGTCTGCTCTGGATTTTCTGCTGCACAAGAGGCGTGATTGACAAGCATCGTTCAAATGACTCCACTGTCTATTCCCTCAACCAATCAGACCAACGGCCAGGGTGACGTACTTAGCAGACAGCGGCATCAACGGGTTGCTGCCATGGACGTATTAAGAGAAGGCTGCTGCGCTTTGGTAGCGGCCATGTTGAATGTAAATAAAAAGCTGCTTGCCGTCGCTCATTGGCCGTTGCTTCTCTATTGTCATCGCGTTAAACCCGCCGATAGCGCGCCAGGTGGAAAAGCCAGTTTGTGATTGGTTCCCGTGGTTGTGTTCACCCAGTCTAGTATTGCACAGTACATTTACTCAAATCCCAAGGATAAACGGCTGATACATCTGAACCTTAACTTAGGCTACCAGAAGTTAGCAATAGGACATACAATACGTTTGTAGTCCCTTCTTACTAGTCCACTATCCCAGTACTTAAACTGCCTTGGTATTCTTGGTAAGAACGGGCTGATCAAATAAACAGACCGTACCTTCACATTGGCGTCCTGCATGTTGATCACCCGGTCCAAATCAGGCTGAGCAGCAGTAGCGTTACCAATCAGCAGGTAGAATGTAGCACGCAGTAGCAGGGCCTCTGCAGTGTATCGGCCACCTGACTCAATCTCCTTGGTGCATTCACTGATGATTTTGTCGTAGTTCTCCTCCTCCATGTACTGCTTAGCCTTCAGGTAGCCACAGCTAAAGAGGAGAAAAAGATTAAAAAAACAGATCAGGGAAAAGTAATTCAGTTCTACAAACAACCAAGTTGTGAAGTGGGAGGTAATGTTAATCTTTAGCGTCCACATAACGCCTATGTAATCGAATCATAAGCTCGGTGTTCAGATGATTCAACACAGTTATCCTTTGCACCGAGGATTCAGCCGTAAACGTGCTTCAACCGTGAAATAACAGGAATTTAACTCCGGATCCAGAGGCACCTGAAATCTCTCCTCCAACTTTGGAACTTACTTATGTCTCTTTTAAGTACTTGTTTAATCACATGTAATATTTGACCCCTGACATACGGGTACGTTTTACACCCACTGTCCTGTTTTGTACATCTCCTTATACTCAGATTTAGACACTAAAACCGTCAGCAAGTGAAAGTCAAAAGGCTGCATAATTATTAAAAACAAAAAGGTTACTTTTTTTAATTCTCCCAATCAATTCAACACAGGGACAATGATCCTTGTGAAACATTTCCACCATCTCACCCTGTGCCACCAGCTCCTCCGTACCAATGAGCATACATTCTCTGACCTCTCAGTGATGTCGGCTGCCTCGCCCTCCTTGTCCATGTCTTCATCTTTCTTCTCCCCCTTCAGCAGGGCCTGTGAGATGATGTCATCCGTGAACGAGCTAAAGTAGGATTTGATGAACTGAGGAGAGGGCATCATCGGTTCACGGTTCTACAGGAGAGGGGTTTAAAAGAAAACAGAACTGAGAACTGATGTTACAATTAAGAGAACTAAAACTGAATCAAATGCCTCTACAGTGGACAAATACCTTGTATTTATCTTTGGCCTTCTCTTTTCCCAACTGTTTCAGCACTTTGTCTGCTAGCAGCATGCTCTGTTGGTTCTGGAAGGCCTCAAGAATACACACCGCTGTGACGTCTGGAGGATACACAGGGGACAAAACAGGTTGCCAAACATTTTAATTTTGACTTGTAAAAGAACACTTTTAAAGAAAGGAGTGTCTTACCTTCTAGGCACTCCTTCTTGTTGTCTAGTTTTTCCAGAGCTTTGGCCCTCCTGAACAGAGCCTTGATATAGCGTGGATTCATTCCCACAGCCTGCGAGCAGTCCTGGACCACTTCTGTCCATTTCATCTGAAATGATAGTTTTCGGCTGGTTATTTTCCAAAATGTATCTGCATTGGAATACACAGTGGTCCAGAGGACTGTCCACTACCCAGAGAAGGCTTTGAAGTGGACCTAGAGAACTATAGTGAACATGACATCTGAAGACTATCTAACTAATCTTTAAACAGATTCTCTATCAACGTTTCAACGTTACCCTTTATGAACTAGGGTGTTTGTATTAAGTGTTTAATACAAAAGCCAAACTATGGCTAAAACAACAGAGATGTGAGCACTAATGGTGTCCTTTAGCAACACTAACTTTCAGTAAATTCTGTCTTTATTTGATTTTATTCTTTGAGAATTTAATAGACTGACTGTTGCTGTGGTTGTTTTTGTAAAAGCCTGACCAGGGACAGGGACTGCATATTAGCGGGGGATAGACGTCCTAAAAAACCTTACATCTCTCACATTTGCTTAATAGAATAATAATGTGGAGAGCTAATGCATTTACCCTAGTGAGAAAAACTTTTTTTGTGGGCAATTTAGGCCTTTATTGACAGGACAGCTGAAGACGTGAAAGGGGAGAGAGTGGGGGGACGACATGCAGCAAAGGGGCGCAGGTCAGAGTCAAAATTCTCCAACTTGCAGCATACATAGAGGTTTGCTCCTCGCCGCGTTTGCCTCTACATATGGCCTCCCGCTCTACCAACTGAGCTATCTGGGCGACCATGAGGAAAACTTTAAATCAAACATGAGGGTGGAAAAATTTGAGAACGTTGCTTTGCATAGAGTGTGCTACACACTGACCAAAGATGAGTACAACTGTTAGCTGCAGAGGCATGCCATCTCATTTCATTTATTAAACAGAAAGTTAAAAGTGACATTAAGGGGCACCCAGATAGCTCAGTTGGTAGAGCGGGTGCCCATGTATAGAGGTTTAGTCCTCGACGCAGCCGGCCCGGGTTCAAATCCAGCCTGCGGCCCTTTGCTGCATGTCACTCCCCCTCTCTCTCCCCTTTCACAACTTCAGCTGTCCTGTCCATTAAAGGCCTAAAATGCCCCAAAAAATAATCTTTAAAAAAAAAGTGACATTAAGTTACAATATAAATAGGCCTGACTCTGTTTAAAAACTGGGTTCAAGCATGTTCCTGTTCCGCAGAATCTCATCTGGCTTTAGGTTGTGGGAAGAAGTTAGCGTGCACGGAATCCTGTTCAGGTATTTTCTAAGTTCAATGTAGAGCAAGAATGATTAACTTTTCAATCTACAACACCTGGGGACATTTAGAAAGGAACATGTGCCATACTGCAACATACTTGTAAGCAGGACATCATAGTATACTGTTAATTTCTGCAAAACAATGAATGTCACACAAGAGAAAGACACGATATTGAGAAATTTTCGTTTCCTTCAGAAAAAAATGAAGATGAAGAGATTTAAAATGTAGCTTTTTTTATTGTTGGTGGGTCTCTTATGTTAACAACAATCTCTGCACATATTTAAAACAAAGTGTTGCCAACCTGTTGTTCGTAGGCTGCTGCTCTGTTCTGGTAAAATGTTGACAAATCAGTCTTTTTCTCTGTTGGGCAGAGAGCAATAGCCTCTGTGTAGCACTGGATGGCGTTCTCATACTTGCCAGCCTTGAAGTACTTGTTGCCCTTGTTCTTTGCTGCTTGGGCCCGATCCAACGGGCTCTAAATGAGAAAGAGAAAATATGAGATTTATTGATTAAATGGTCCCCCAAAATGAACTCAGTGGACTGGTTTAAGGATTACAGGGACTAAAGACTAGGTAATTATGTTCTCTCATAGCATCTCACACGGCAATAGGCTGTGCAACTGAACAAGCCAAAATTGCTAACTATCTGGGCAAGTGTGACTCAAGAGGTAGAGGGGTCATCCAATAATCCCAAGGTTGGCGGTTCAATCCTGGACTCCTGTCAGCATGTCGAAGTATCTCGAGGTAAATGTTTGAAATGAATGACCATGCCAGCACAATGCTCTATGGCCTAAAACAAATCCTGTCTGTTTTGTCAAAGAGTGACATCTGTTAAAAACAGTTTCCCTTTCTCACAATTATGACATAATGGATTCATACTTACAATATAGTTTTCTTAATTTGGAGTTAACCTCGTACTAATTAAGCTTTTTCTCGTAATTACATATTTTATAACATTAGGGAGCAAACCTATACATGTACATCTGTCATCTCTTTATCTCTTTAGTGAATGCAGGAGGGACTTGAGAGTATGCGGGTCCAAAGACACCTCTTAATATTAATAATAACAACGACAATAATAATATACCTGTGAGTAAATTAAGGCTGGGTAGATGTCAGTTTAGTTATACTTTAGCCGATTGTAGCTTAAATTTTGTTGAAAATGCTCTGGTAGAGTACAATCCCTCCAAAAAGGTAGACTCTGACGAGTAATACAGGCTACAATGGCTAGCTAGCGTTCGTGCACATTAACGTTACCCACGGCCATGCATGGCACCCACACTGACTGAACAAGGTGACAGGCAGCCAGCCACCTCCAGCATTATACTATCTAATCAAATTGAGTCTGCCTAAAACAGGCTCAAGTCCCAGCCATCCCCGCCCTCTTGACTTTCTAAGAAGATAACGTTAGCTAGCATGCCCAAAACATGACATGCAACTGCAAAGCCATGCTTAGTTCTTGCCATTTTGTTCCCGAATGCATTTCAGTGTATAACCAGCTGCATACATTGATGTCACTCATGCTAACCGGGCTGGTCAACCCAGCAAGTAGCCATTAACGTCGGCTAATCCAGCAGCGATGAGCCGGTTGTGTCGGCCTTGCCCTGGTGAAGGGAGCTGTCACTGACAGTGTCGGTAACGTTAGGTGTCCTTGACGGACGCCGCTGTTACGGCAATGACACGTTCATTTAGATAAGTGGACGCACTGCACCAAGGCCGATAATGCTAATGTGGGGAATGTTACATTAACTTAAGAGGAAAGAGCAGTTTTTAGGGAACCGTAACGTTACCATGTTCTCCTGCTCGAGGCCGGCTGGAGTCGCGCCGTCTTGGCCCTGCACGGGGCTCGCGCTGCCTTCTGGTGTTTTCCGCTCCCCGGTCCCTTTCCTTTCGTTCGTCCTGCTGCGGTTCCACAGGTAGACCGCCCCCACTCCCAGCACTATAGGAGTCCCGACTAAAAGTGCCAGCTGCCAGCGGGGTAGTCCAGTCCCGGACTGTGGCTCGACTGGCTTAGAAGCAGCCATGATGTACAACCGAGCAAGTTAGCAGCCAGTACCAGCAGCACCAGACAGCGTGAGCTTCTTCTTCCTGTGCTCCGCGAGGTCACAGACGCACCGAGGAATCATGGGATGCTGCCGGAAAGCCGCGAGCCTGTGTGTAATTGTAGTACCGCAGAAGCATTTGTAGTCCAAACATAAACTATGCTGAAAAGTCTGATCCACAGCAGACCTTTTTAATAGTTCTCTGGGATTGTGCCAATGCTGCATTATAGTCTCAGTCATAGGAGGCTATATAGTGTTAAGTGAGTTTGAACTGTGCGTCACTCATGCACGTTCACACATGGGGAATATATTTAGTCTATCCGATTTAATATGCACGTTAGTGAACATAAAGCTCAGGAAGGCTCCTGAAGGCAACACGCTGATCTACCTGCTTTTCTTGTTCAATAATGCAAAGCACACAGGTAAACAACCTAACAAATGGATTATACATTTTCCCTTTCTATAATTTCAACTGGATACAAGGTATATCGCACAGATTATTTGATTGAATCCCTGTTTTACATATAATAAGGCAATTTGACAGCCAGTCATGTGTGATTTGAATGATTTAAACTTCATTCTAATTTCCTCACCTTTCTGAAAGACAGACTCAAAATTTGGGATCAACAATTTGTGTTTTTATGTTTTTTGTAATATATGAAAACGATTAATTAAGTTAATTTTTGGTGTGTATATGTGTGTGTGTGTTTGTCTCTTTGCCAAGTTCAGTCACCTGTCTGTCCCATTTTAAAGCCTTGTGCTGGTCTGTCTGCCTGACTACTCAATCAACAGTTAAAAGTCAGCTGTGTTCAGAGGGAAGCCGGTGTCATGAAGACCCTTTAATGGCAGCAACGTAGACCTTTGATGGGACAACAATCCCTACATGTGGTGTTCTGTAATTAAGGACAGGCTGTCAATTATCCTGCAACTGAACAATTGGGCGCTTGTTATTTTATTATGTTTCTGCATTTGCACCAAATCAAAAAGCAACATTTTTGTACATAATAAACAGAGTTTCAGATTTATGCTAAATTATTAATACAGTATGTACAAATAGTACATTTTAAACTGTCCTGCTAGAGTAGCTTAAAACATGTTGCTGCTCTCAGAATAATCCATCACTGACGCATTAGCTTGTTTTGAAAAGTAATAAAATCAATTTTGCCAGTACAGCAAACTTCAACACGTGATGAGACACAACAACCTTCTATAGTCCATTTGTGGTGCATGTCTCTTCAATGACCCTGCTGATATTGTTGCTTTAAAGAGGGGTAAGTGGGGCTACAGACAGAAGTTACACTAAGGATGTCTGATCTTCTAGCTATTCCTGACTCTGTCTGTTATTCCTGTAACACGGGCCTGCTATTGTTAGCACAGCATAGTACACCCCAAATTATCCAGATCATTGAACCAGATTATCTTGAGCGGCTCATGCAGAGTGCATTTTATTCATGCAGTTTGTTGTTGGTTTTTTATTCACGGTCTTATTGATGGCACATACTAAATCCAAAACAAGTTGAATTGGTTGTAGTTAATAGGATTTGTGATCCTCTTGTCTACAACACTGTAACTTAAAACATGTTAAACCACTTTGTTATTTCTCAGTCCCTATAAATGTTAGCCCCCCCAACGTTTCACCCTTCTAAAGAGCATCTGGTCATTTGTGTTCAGCTGGGACCTTAACAGGCCGGGAGCCATTGGAAAAACAACAGATTAAGTTTAATCTTGATCTGAGGTTAATGAAAAGGCAGCATGAATGTCTCATTAAGGTGCTCTCCCAGATCAGTCCTCCTCTCTGAGATGATTAGTAGCCTTTTGATCCTTTCGGTTTTGTCTAGGTGTGAAGGAAGATTTTGTTCATGTTCAAGTGCAAATTCATTTTTAAAAATCCCTCTATGCCTCTACTTGGAAACCAAGCTAAAAACATGAAGCAAAAAAAACTTTGAAAAGTGGTTATCTTACTAATACTTACTGTAGGCTACATACAGTATATTTACAATTATATAGGACTACACAGGTACACTAAATAGCATGTTCAGTGCACACTGTGCTTCATTTTCAGAGCATGTTGCATATTTAATCCTGGTCAAATATGTTCTCTCTTAAATTCATTAGGGTAAGGGTTAGTGTGGAATAAATAATATGTTTTATGTATATACAGTATATACAAAACATCTGTTTTTTAGAGTAAGATTTTCTCACCTGAATATACTGAATATTTTTATAGTGTAAACTGTGTCTTATGTGTGAAACAGTAAGGCATAGTATCAAAAGTGAACTAATGACATGTATAGGCTTTGGTGGAAAACGTAAACCTATTGTCTGGTACAACGTCATTAAATGTGTGCTCCTGAATAGTTTGGGTTGTGCCGATGTTGCTTTTCCAGTTGCTGTATTGTGCACACACAGTTGAATTTCTCTTATATCCCCAAGGACAATTTTGAAACAAATAGATAAAAAAGGGAAATATAAATCAAATATGATGAAAGTAGTGGTCAGTGTAATATGAAAAGATATGCTCTCTCTCTGTCCTGTATTACCAAGCCCCAGGCTCACAGTGCACAGCGGTAGACAGGGTAGCCTGCCCTCTATCATTATTGACAGGTTTGATGAGTGGAAAGTATGGGGAAATTGGAGTTTCAGTTGTCTACCCCCAGGCCCATGACTGTAATGGAAAGATTAAAAGCAGTGTTCACATCCCCCCCCAGTTCCAAAATACTGGCTGCTCCTCTCTGCCTTCTGCCTCCCTGTTTATTCCCATCACCTCCATGCTTACGTTAAATAGATTATAGAGGACTCACACATTTAAAGACTGCAGTTCATTTTGGGCTCATCCAAGAATAAGACTACTAAAGTGCTTGAGGGTTCCAGAGGGATTGAAGTGAAGTCAGTTCCCTGAGCCCCGTGGGACAGTGTTGTGTAGTAGAGCAGCAAGTCAGCCAGAGGCTTAGTAGGTCAGCTCAGCAGTGTTTTTACCCTCTGTACCACTCTGCTGGGATCACACTTCTGTTGGTTGTCCTCGGACTTGCTACACCAAGAGGCTCCCTGCACAACTCCCATCATGTCTCTCAGGCTCCTGCCTTCCCTCATGGTCGACGACGATGATGATGATGGTAACTTCACAAAATGGATGAGTAGTTACTGGGGTCACGGGGCAGAATGTGGACACTCCAGAGAGAGGAAACACAGTTTCAGAAGATCTGCAAAAACACACGGTGATCGAAGAGCATCCCTCCCGACTGTGGTAAGGACCACCAGCATTGCACGTCACTTTGTTCAGTGTATAATATGTGTTTGCATTGACATATAAACAGCAGCAACACAGTTGCTTTAGTGACCACGGCACCACCGTTAAACTGATGTAAACTTGTTAATACCAATGTCTTTGAAAATAAACCCTACAACAAAAAAACTGTACCTTCACTAATCAAAATCTAACATGTCTGTGTGGAGATATAGACTTATGTAAAGACCATATGTTTATGTACAAATTCAAATGCCAATTAGCAGAGTCAAATAATGAACCTAACCCTAACTGCCATAACCAACCCTGCACTTAATGATACCTCCAAACTCTGGAACACACATCTGTACCTCTGTTAATTATTATTACCACATGTACATTATTAATATTCTCATGTCTGTATGTATATATGTATGGATGTATGTTTGTTTGTTTTGTATGTTCCCTTTATGTAATTTGTGGGAGTCAGTATGTCTGCATGTATTTATGTTTGTGTGTTTGTGTCCCTCTTGTAATGTGTTAAGTGTACTTTTTTTATCTGGACCTTGAGACTGTAACATAAAGTTATACACAAAGTTATAAATAATATATATACATATGGGAGCTGTAGGTCTGTTAAAGTGTTTAGTTGTAGGGTTTTTTCTGACTAGGGTTGGGAACATAAACCATTGGCACCAGTTCCTATACCATTGGAATGGCAAAGCAGATTTCGGTGCCTCATTTTGGTGAAATTAAGTGGCACTAAAATAAATCATTTAAAATTGATCAAATGCCCTTGGCATTAAGCAAGCCGTTCAGTAATGTCAAAGACTGTCATTTTGTGCTCTTTTTTTATTTTTATAAAAGTTGTGAATCAGGCACCATTCCGGCACCGGCGGTATTGTTTTAGCACCGGTATTGGAAAACAGCCAAATGATACCAATGACACTTCTGACTAGGGCGAAGATTCCCCAAATTTATTTGATTCTAATTCACAAGGTCCCAATTTGAGCAAATTTTGGATTTGATTCAATATCAATCAGGATAGGAGCCTTTCAGTTACCATACCAGTTTTTCTGAATATTAAAGAGATTCTCAGAGAACTTGTGCTGTAAATTGTACAAGCAAGAAGCAACCCTCACATATTATTCTATAATGCACCAGGTTAATGTTTACATCAAGAATTGACCACCTAGTTTTTATTTATACATCCATGTTGAAAAGACATATATTAAAAGACTGATTTCTATATTTTATGAATCAATATTAGATCACTCAATCAGAGATCGATTTGTATTGGATAATAGATTATTTGAACCCAGCCCTAGTTCTGACCTGGAATTTGCCTCCACCAGCCTTACATAAATAAGGTTTGCTGATGCACAAGTATATGACGCTTCCCCACCACACACTTAAACACACAAACACACATATGCACAGATAAATGTGTGTTTATGCAAAGTAATAAGAGCATTCAACCATGTTTAGTTGTGGACTGTTACACGTAAGAGCTCTTATGCAAATATAGGACATTTACTGCATAGAACAGTGCACTTCTTTATTCATTGCCATAAGAGAATTGACTTATAACTTGCTTCCTGTCATAGGGAGGTCAAAGGTCAATACCAGCTACATAACAGCATGGTTGTGGCACATACAGTCAGTAGGGTCAAGGGCAGTTTAGAAAAGGTGGGTGTGGACTAAAATGTAGACATATACCCTGTACACTTAAGGGACTTGTGAGGGACAAGCAACATTGTGTGTGTGTGCTTTCTTACGTTTTTTTCATAAAAGCAGTTTTGTGGCATATTCTTGTAGGATAAGAGTTATACTTTGTTTCCATCTGGAGGGCTTCAGTTGTATTCCTTGGTCTAAGTTGTTTTACAGGTGAAGTGAAACACAAGCAGCTGATAAGGTTTATGAGGACACATACTCATAGAGATTGGCCTCTAGGTGGTGATGGCTGCAGCTCAGCTGACAATCAGAGTGTCTTTTTAACCCTTGTGTTGTCCTCGGGTCAAACTGACCAGTGTTTCTGTATCCCTGTTCTTTTTAATTCCCCAAAATAACATGACTGATTCCACACAATGCTCTTTGGCAAGTACAAATCTCTACTTTTATGAATTTTCTGGTGTCTTATCCAATTTCATAGAATTTGGAGAAAACAATTGAAGTGTTTTTGAAATAGTATTGAGTAAAAGTTGACATATTCCAGTCTGTGATTATCATCAACATCCATTCCTTTCATTTTAGTCTCAATAATTCCTAATTTCTGCTTTTCTAACTCAAACATTAGGTATAATTTCATATAAATGAGGTTTATTGGCCATAAATTTCAGAAATAACTGTAAAACTAAAGTTAATAAGTTAGTGTCATGTAGTGTTGAAAACGTCAAAAAAAAGTGACATACATTGATAAAGTGTTGAAAAAAAGGAGAAAAACATTAAAAGCATTTAATCCAGTGAATGGACGAAGCAAATGACCATTTTATTAATCCACAAGTACATAGATGTGTAATGTAATGCAATCTTTTTAGATGCTGTATGTGGAGCTAAGCTTTTTCTTCTAATTGAATTCTTAAAGGGACACTTCACTGATTTTACACATATGTTAGATTTAGCTTGGAGACTTTAGAGTTTTTAAATAATATCTGCGTGACAAATTAAGGAAAGAGGTGGACCTTTACTAGGAAGGGAGGATCTTACTAAAAGATGCTACTGAGGTGCACTCTGGGAAATGTAGGAGTCAAGATCTCGTCAGGTCTCGTGTTAGTACCCTGAATTTTATTGAAATCAAGCAATCAATCAGTTCTATTCGTCATATGACACTGTACAGGTACATGTATGTATGTAAAAGGTACAATTCCACTGAAATGTTATACCAATGTAGTGTGACACATCCCTGGAATATTCTTAATTAACCCTTACTTTTATAATACAGTATTTACCATCCAGGGTATCCTCAACGTATCTGTTTTGTAACATATAGGTGTAATCATGTAAATCAATGAACTGGGTTGAGAGGCCAACTATAATCAGGTGCTACAATCATGTGCTTTGCAAACATGTTACTTAAGAAATTTAGGGGTAATTAATTTAATTCTCATACAAAATCTCAGCATGGTTGCTTGACTAACTTTCTGTCTGTCTCTCTTTAAGTCTGAGTCTGTCCATCTGTCTGTCTTTCTGCCTGTCTGTCTGCCTGCCTGTCTGTCTATCTCACAGTTGCTCTTCAAATTTTCAGCTCTAAAGGGAAACATAGAAATAGGACACTATTGTTTCCCTTTGAGTTGAGATTTAGGACTTATTGTCCACCTCTGTGTGCTCCACAGTCCCAGTTAGATGCCATGAAGTTGAACAGGTTCCACGCAGCGACATTGACCGCCAGTCCGGGCCACATCAAGACGCGAGAGGAGAAGGGGGAGGTCCGGCCTCACCAGAGAGCTCGCTGTACCTTCTCAGACGACAACAGCCACTCCAAGTCCGCCGTCCCTGAGAACCGCATCACCACCATCCCTGAGCTCACAGAGTCTTTCCAGAAGAGACTTTTTCTCCGTGATAAGAGGACCATGTCCGTGGTGAGTAGAAATTTTATGAAGCTAATAAAAATGTAAGCAATTTTTACAGCAAAGATAAATACAGAAAAGTGACAGTGGTAGGAATAGAGTCTGAAGAGAATAGAATATATTGCACTGGTCAATGTCACATATTAACATAGTATTGCATAATAGGGTACATTATGAAATGGTGAGGGTAATGAGATTGTTTAAGGTGTCATAATATCATTATACAGTACAAAAGTATACAGCATAGGCATAGTGCAGCAAAACAACAAAACAAGTATGATATATAGTATAATGGAGTGTAAGGCATGACATTATATGTTATATTATACAGCAATATAACATCAGTGTGATATGATTTATAATATGGATACCATATGGAATAGTATAATACAGTTTATACCAAGAATATATCAATGTAATAGGGTATTGTGAAGCATAACTTTTAGTAGAGCTCTTAGAGAGCCTAAATAGGTGTATTACCTAAGTATGCTGACGTTATCATGGGCATGACAGAACCATGTGGATCCCAGGAAGATTAGCTCGTCCAAATTTAGTGGGGATCCTTTTAACAATAAACAATAATTAAACTCATATTATTCGTTGTAAAGTGCACTGCATCTTTGGTGATACTACTGTACAGACAGTTCACATTTTAAGAAAGGGCCTGATCAATTAAGTATTTTGCATTTGTGGGTTTTTTGCATTTAAAAATGTTACATTACATAATTTGGAGAAATTCTGGAGAAAAATCCAACAAAACTTTGAAAATAAAAGCTGGATTGTGCATTTGTGTTTGGTCATCAATATCAACTTCAAGCTTCATATCTATTAGCCCTTCACTTTTTTAACAGTAAATTATACTTATGCAGATTTTAAACCAGCTCTGTGTCATCTTAGTGTGGGCAGTGTGGGCTGTTTGGCCTTTCTTCGTGTTGCTGCTCCCCACGGAGTTGAGCAGCATTTTGCCTCATCCGGTGGACATCAGCTGATCTCAGAGCCACGGTGGGCAGCCAAACACCGCCTATCTGCACACACTGCCCACGTTAAGATGGCACAGACCTGGATTTAATACACCACAATGTATCTTTAATTACTGTAGTCCTACAATTGATTTTGGTCAGAGGTTGAGCTTTAAAAATTAAACTGACTCTTTTTTTGCCAGAATGGTGATGACAAGTTGTGCCTAATCTGTTACAATGACATGCAGAAGGGTGGTGGCGGAGTTCAAGAGCTGCACTGTGCACACCGCTTCCACAAAGAGGTAAAACATCTTCCCACTGCACGTTTGTCCCCCCACCATGTTTCCCTTCCCATTGCGTGTTCACTTGTTCACTCCAATCCTAGCATGTCAAATACCAAACCCAGGGTGCATGGGAGCTCATTCCTGGACATGCATGGAGTGGTCTGAAAACAATCAGCCTGCACCTGAAACCTATCTGTGTTGGAAGCATGGAGCACTCTAGCAGCTGAGGCCTTAACTGATCATGATGTCTCCGTTTGGTGGGTGCTGAAGGCGGCTCAGAGGTTGGAGCAGTGTCGGCCCCGCAGCGGCAGTGAAGCAGCAGCTTGTGAGGTGAGGAGACTCTCGGATGAGAGGAGGTATTCAGCAGACGGGCCAATCTCCATGGTGAAGGAGCCGCACACCCCCCGCCGTCAACTTTCCCTGCGTAGACATCGCTGATATCAGTCCATGGGAAGAGGTGACTCACGGTGTAAAAATAGAGGATTTTGCACCCACGGGCCAAACATCAGGATCTACATGGTGTGGCGTTCAAGAGTTAAAATCTCAGGGCCGTGACTATAGCTGACCTGATCCTGTAAAGCTGTCCTGTGGGCCCCTTCGCTTTGTCTGCTTTGGAGTGATTACCACTCTTTCTCCTCAGTGTTAAAGGCCTAATTTAGGAGGATCTAGGAATCATACTTGTAAAAACATTCAAAAATAAAACATATACATTTTTGAATGTTTTTTTTTGTTCAATTTTTGGAAATTCTTATTAGGAAAAACCTTAGGTAATATTTGATTTAAAAAACGTACCAGTGCTTATAGTTTGCTGCTTGTGTTAGCTTTTATTTACCGACTGCCATATTGAAGTATATGCTACTTGAACACTGGCAAAGAATATGTGCCTCTTTTATAAATGAGATGTATAAAATATTTGCTTTATATTATTATGAAAAGCATGTCAAGTTGGACACAGGTCATGTAATGGTAGTTTATGTTCAGTTATGATGCACAGGTTGTAACTGGGTCACAATCTAGATAATATCTTTCTGGTTATTCATCAACTTATTATCACACATGGAGAATACTGTACTTTTACCACATTTAAAAAGCCAGCAGAACAACAAAATAATGTTGATAGTGTGAAAAGTTGTTAAAAAAAGATATAAAGTAACTTGAATTAATTTTTCAAGGTTGTGATTTGTTTGCTGTTTCCTGTAACTTGTGACTATTCATGACTAGTCATTTTGAATGATTGCAGAGTTGCATTAATGAAGTCCAAAATGATTTGTGTTTTTGTATTCAGTCATAAGTGTTTAGTGTTGTTAGTATTGAATGTCCTTTGATTTACCTGCTTTATGACTTTCTTATACCAGAGGAAATGGCTTGGACTCTTTTGTGACGGCACACCTTCAGGAATACAGTGAATGGACAATCAAGTTTATCCTGTTGTGCATATGCTTAAGGAAAATCAATACCTGCAGAAATCATAAACAAACAGCAGATAATGAACTCGTTTAAAATGTGTTTCAGTGCATGGAGCAGTGGCTGTGGAAAAAACAGACGTGTCCCACATGCTGTGTCCACGTGTACATGCCGAAGCCCTTCTATTGGTCTTCGTCCCACATCAAAGTCCCATAACGGTCCTTGTACATAAACCTGCCATGCCTGCATGTCAATGAGACCCACTGATCCCCTCTCCCCCCAGAGGTCCACTACACTTTGGTCGTTCTGCATGAATCCGCTGCTCCTTGGTCTACCCGTGTGGATTTCCTCAAACCTGTACTTGATGAGAAGATTTCAGATCATCCTCTGTCTGGGGGGGTGCTGTATGAGAGTTAGGGGGGCCCTAGTCTATAGGAACAACGTTCCACTTCTGGGATTGCTCTGGTGCCATTGGAAAATCTGCCAGATGTCACTCTTTTCAGCCAGATGTCTGTCCCCGTCCTCTGTCTCTGCGTTGGCTCACTCACCTGCGGCTGATTTTTGATGACTATGGTTACCTGGTGCTCACTTCTGCAGGGTAAATCCAGACAGATAGCTGGACTATCTGTCCAATCTGAGGACTATGGTTACCTGGTCCTCAGATCTCTGCAGGGTAAATCCAGACAGCTAGCTAGACTATCTGTCCAATCTGAGGACTATGGTTACCTGGTCCTCAGGTCTCTGCAGGGTAAATCCAGACAGCTAGCTAGACTATCTGTCCAATCTGAGGACTATGGTTACCTGGTCCTCAGATCTCTGCAGGCTAAATCCAGACAGCTAGCTAGACTCTGTCCAATTGGAGTTTTCTGTTCACACCTAAAACAACCTTTGAACGCACACATGTTCGACCATAACAACTTCCTTCCTGAGACTATTTGGGCCGAGGTACAGTGGCTCCGTCCAGAGCTTAGCCCACTCGAGACGAAATGCCAAGAAACGTTTTGCTCCCATCCCGGAATGCTGTGTGGACTAGCCAGACCCTCCTGTGCAGCACTGTGGGGGAAGGTCTGGCGATGCAAGACTCGGGGGCCACTTAATAAGAGAGAATTTGTAATTTGGTGGTGTCTTACACTCTAAATATACAGTATATAGTAATATAAGATTAGAAAGTTATGTTTAAATAATTCCCAAAATACGAGTGGTTTTGTCTCTTTGACTACATTATGTTAGTGTCAAAAGAATTCTAAACTCTGCATTGGACCAACCTACAGTTTTTTAAGCAAATTTCCTCAAGATTCATTGTGGGTTTTTAAAATTGTTATTTTTCTTTTTACATATTTGCAAATCTCATTTACCTTTAAGGAGAATTTGTCAATTTGGGAAATTTGTTTATTTGCTTTCTTGCTCAGAGTTAGATGAGAAGATTCATGGTAACTGAGATTCCCCTTTTATAAAATAAACTTCTTGAAACACATTGTTAACTTGAACCCTTCTTAACATCTCTCCCTTGTCGGACAAGTACAAAAGGTCATGCTCCAGACTAACTTGCAAAGTGTCAATGGCATGTTGAGTATTTGTATATTCAAACTAATTGCAGCCAGTATTTTAGTATGAATTGTAGACTCCGTCCATGTTGATGCCATAACTAAATCTGGGGGAAGTATGTTATAAGAGCATGGGCAGAAATAATATTACTTGGAGCCTGATTCATACCTGTGTTAATAATCTTTACTCTGTAGTTCTAAAAGTAAAGTCCTCCTCCAGATAATATGAGTCCATCTGTCATATATTTCCCTGCATTATCTGTTGTTTTGCATGTGAGGCCAGACTGTGTCTGTCGTGCTTTTGCACTGCCAAATAAGATGTTACAACGTGTGATAAAGGGGCAACAAAATCAGGCTGCCTGTATATGAATCTATACATACTGTACACAGTAAATATGCAGTACCATAAATTTGATTTTATTTCTAGCTAGTGATAAATGGTTGTCTTTCCATGTTTAGGATGTACATCACTACTTTACTATTACTTCATGTGACACATGTTTACTTAATTTATTAACTGACCAATAAATCCTGGTCTATTGAAACTATTGTGACCCGGCTTTGATTAATGTCCACCCAGAATGAATGTTTTATCTAGGGGAAATGATGTAGGTTACATTTAGTGTCCTCTCTGTGAGATACACGTTGTTTTTTTTTGTCTTTCATACATTACATATTCATATAACCTTTTTCCTCAGAACTAAAAATACACAACAGCTGTGTGAAGCCAACCTCACGCTGCTTGGCTTCGAAGGCTGGAGTGACACTGCGATCAACACAAAACAAGCCACAAGCACGCTGATGTGACACTCAATTGCTTAATGCGATGTGCTATCAACAAGCACGCACTTTACAGTCTCTTAATGTATCCTCAACAGTTGTTACATTCTTTATTGTTCGGATTATCACACTGCAGCCCATAAGAAGGCCAATAATAACGAGTATTCAAATGTAGTTAAATCCCATAATAACAATGGCAATACCATAATCGGCTTTCTCAAGGCAGACATTTTGACTAAGCTGGTGAAGCACAGGCGTAACCAATGATGTCACTGTGATGATGGCTGCGGTCCACAGGTGTGTCAGTAAATCAGCACGTGCCCTATCACAGCCCTGCCACTGACACACCTACAGGAATGGTGTAAGTTACACTGAAAAAAGATGTTAAAGTGGCTGTTGTGTCTGTTATCTATTTTACACACACACACACACTTTAACACTTTAGGAAGTGTGTGTGTGTGTGTAATTCTGAAGTTGAAATGCTGTTTGTATCTTGTAAATTGTAGCAAATTACTGATTCTGCAGAATGAGTGGAGAGTATGGAAAGCAAAAAAGAATTTCAAAAGTCTGTGTAAAATCTTTGAAAGTTGATAACAACATCTCTTAAAGTGGGGCTAGAAGTGTCTAGTTTGAATATTTTAAGAGAAGATACATTTTGAAATTTTGATATCCATAGGGTCACCTGGTGTTACGTTTTTATTTTTTGCAAAGTATAAGAGATAAAAGTTCATTTTTGTATACTTTGTAACATATTAACATTAAAAAATGGGTTCATTCCACATTGTACACATTTTGCATTGCACTGCCTTTATTGTTTTCATGCCAAAAGCTTTATAATTAATACACATTTTATATACATATTGCTTTGAGGAGAGCGGATATTAGGGCACTATTAGTGCAAAACTGAACTAAATCCAAGCAACAGGTGAAAAATGAAATATGAGTGAGTGGCTTTTTATTCTGCCCTTTTTGCCTCTATATGGTGACACTGTATGAGGTGGTAAGGTAATATATTACTTTTACAATTTCAGCACTTTCATGTCTATCCACTGTTGGGCATTCATTTGCTGTTGACTTTTCTAGTAGTCCTAGTTTGCCTTGTAAATCCTGAGTAATGCTAGAATTCACCGTATGCTTCCGTTTACCCTCACATTAGCCTACAATAGCCTACTTTAGCAAACATTAGCCTACATTAATGTAAAGTGATAAACAAATGAGTGAATAAAACAAGTGAAGTGATGGAGCAGATAACGAAGGAAGTGTTCCAGCCACAGTGTACGTGCCGGAGGTCTTGTCCCAGCCCGGCCCGGCCCGGCCCGGCCCGTCCCGCCCCTGCCTGCCGGCCCTGCCCTGCCCAGGCTGGATGGAAAGTAGCGGTTTCCTCCGAGCAGGGAGCCGAGAGGGAGCAGGCGGAGTGAAAGTGCACACGTGGACGGTAGACACCTGAGACTGACAGCGACGTCAGCCAATGATAGCACGGAACGATGACGCGAGCTCAACTCTGTAATCCAATGGGATCGTTTATTGGGGGTAAAACCCTCAACTGTTGCTGAGACTCGGGAAAAAATGGGTCTGGTCTGGAGGCAGCTGGGACCAGATTCAGATGTTCACCGAGGAACACAGGATATCTCTCTGCTTAGGGAACATGATTTGTTTGCTAAGAAAATGAAGATGCTTTGATATTTCTGGCTAAACATACTTATATGTAATAACATTTCATCTCCAGTGACGAACATACTTGGGTAAGAAGACCTTCTTTTTCTTTCTACTATAAAGGAATGTTATAGGCTACTCACTGTATCTGTATGTAGTAGTAGCTATATTTATGTACACAACCGCCTATAAAATACACTCACTGTGCTTCTAAATAGAACTTGTTGCCTTTATTTAAAAAAAATATGTATCACAAAAGTTTTTTTCAGTAAACCACAAAACTCATCTTTTTGCTGATCTTTACTCCAAAAAGTCTTAGATTGCAACTTGTCTTACACTGTAAGACATCCAGTAAGTTAGTTTTTATGTTGGTTATGTATCTGTTTTGAAGGCCATACTATCTCTTTTAATAAACCTTACAGCCTCTGTCTTCTCCTCCAGAATAAAAGACAAAGACAGCACTTTGTGCCAGTGTCTTTCCATAGCTCCCAGTCAGGACCACTTCATGGCTTTTCTCATAGTCAGTGGTTCCTGACCTAGAATCTACACCTCCATGAAGAATGTCCAACTTATTCAAAAATACCCAGGCAGTTTAATAATTAAATATTAAATCAAACAAACACAATCGTTACTGAAAAAGTATCATCATTGGTGGAGTGGAAAAAACAATCCCACATAATAAAAATACTCAATTTCTTTAAGTAAAAGTCCTGCATTTTTAAATTGCAATGAAGTTAAAATAAAAGCAACAAATACAGGCCTTCTTAAAGCTTCATGGAGTATTATAGCTAATAGTACTCATGCAGAATGACCCACCTGGATCATTATTATTGGTACTTAAACATGTAAGCAGTCCTTTAATGTTATAATTGGTTAAGGCGGGGCTCATTTTTGTTTTTAATATATTGTTGGGTAGAGTTATCTACAACAACTAAGGCCTCCTTTTGATTAAAAACAAATCTTGAATCTGAAAAGTCACAGTTAATGGTAGAGGTACTTTATTGTCACATACACGTATATGTAGTGAACTTCGTTCTCTGTATTTTAACCCATTGCTCGAGGCGGCAGTGGGCGGCCATCCAGCGCTCCAGATCTGAGCCAGTGCCTTGATCGAGGGCCCTGATTGGAGTACCTAGGATGTTTTTTAAAGGTGGAGGAAACCTGAGCACCCAGAGGACACTAATGCAAATGCATGGGGAGAACATACAAACTCCTCACAGAAAGGCCTGGAACGATCTGAATTCGAACCCAGAACCTTCTCGCTGTGAGGCCACAGTGCTGACTAACCATTGGGCCATAACGCTAAATAAACATACAGGAGGAGAAAGTACATTATTTCCCACTTAGATGTTGAGTTGCAATATAAAGTTGCATAGAATGGAAGTACCTCAATATTGGACTCAAGCACAGTAGCCGACTTGACTAAATGTTCTTAGTTACTTCCCAGCAGGGAGTGTAATAACGTATAATTATTCAGTGAAACCCTAGACAGAAGAAGTGTAGGAACAATTCAATCTGGGAACAAGGCTGCACAGATGTTGTCGTTGATTATGAGTAAATCAGCCAAACAGCCAAAGCAGCACTCCAGTGACACGATGGAGTGATTGCCATGGCGACTGAAGTGTTTTCCTCAGTCTGTAGAGGTTGCACGAGAAAAAGGGTCTCTGACACAGATAAGCTCAAGCAATCTGTTTGTATTCATTGTGCTCCCTCCAAAAGGTTTCCTTTGATACCGGGCGGATTACTGTCTGTCATCTCCATCACAAAACAGAGTACAGCCATGCACCTTATTCTGAATCTCTGCTCGCTGTTAACTCCTCTCAGAGTTTACCAAGCATTATTTATTGGTAAGGGGACCAAGGTCAAACAGGTTGATGAAGTTTCTTTATATTCTTGACTTCACGTGAAACCATAAGGAGCCACACAATGGATAAAAGAGTGCATGGCTGACTGTGAGATGGTAGCCTGTTTGTTTTTGATCATTTTCCCTTTTATTGTGCATGCGTTTGTTCACTTTCTGAATGAATGTGTAGGGGTAAACAGCAGGTGATGACAGCCTGGTCTGTACCCACAGACACAAGCACACATCATCCTCAATGGCTAGTCATTACCAGGGACAGCATGCAACTAATGGAAATTCATGAAGTAAGCTCAGACCCTATCTGTAGAAAAACTGGTGTCTTTCCCTTTCCAGACACACTTCTACTAAAGTCAGCTGAAGGCACACGCCCACGCACACACACACACACACACACACACACACAAACACACACACACAAACACACTAATTATGGCTGCTGATTATGCTGTTTAACTCAATGGCAGGCACTCCTCCACTTTTACCTTCCCATTTCTTATTCCTTCTCATTTGCCAGTCATGCTAAAAATACTGTAAGCTATATCCCCATGTTACTGGAAGAACACTTCTAAAATGCATGTCATCTTGTTACAGCACAAGATACCGGCGTTTAAAAGAAACCATACAGTATTTTTCATGCTGATGTAATATAGATGCAAAATTGAGAATAAAACCCTGATTTGTGCTAAATAGATCTTTTTTTGTGGAAGAAGAAACAGTTTTTCTTAGACCATTTAGATGACAGGAGTGATGATTCTCCTTGGTTGTCACTCTGCAACTGCTAATAGATTTGTTTCCTCCCACGATTCAGGGGCTCAGAGTCATGGGAAGCTTCAAGGGCCACGCGCTCCCTGGATGCTTCTTCCTGGTAGCTGGGATCTGGTGGACAGGGAAGCACTCGCTCTGGCACGCCACCCGCAGGAACAAGAACATAGGCTCCACCCGGCTGGCCAGCAGAGCCTCACAGCGCCGCCTGGAGATCGCCGAAAGCTCTGTCATACTCTTCTGCTCTTTTGTTGGTAATTAGGTCTTTCTAGTCACTTCCAAAACACTAACACATAAGCTGGGAGTGATATGAAAAACAGCTGATTTCAAATGACCTTAATTTTGCATCCCCTTCCTTTTTTAACATTGGCTAGGAGACGTCTGCATGAATCCAGCACACCAAAGCAACTAAAATAACTTTAATGAGTATTTACAGTGTAGTGAAGTATGACACAAGTAGGCATTTACAGTGTTCACTCTTTTTTAAGATTATTTTTCAGGCATTTTAGGCTATATTTGACAGCACAGTTTAGACATAAAATGGGAGAGAGAGGGGGAACAACATGCAAAGGGCCGCAGGTTGCAACCGAACCCTAGACCGCTGCGGCGAGGACTGAGCCTCTGTGCACGGCCCCCCCACTGTTCACTCTTTAATCGAGGGGATCTGAGTGTTTCCTCTGCTGTGCTCCCCAGGGATGCTGGCGGAGCAGTTTGCAGCAGATGGGCCGAGACTACAGCTGTACAACGTTGCGGAGAAACACTGGCAGTATCTGATGAACTGGCAGCACGCCACCATGTACCTGTTCTTTGGCGTGGCCGCCACCGTCAATCTGGTTGTACACACCACAGAGGTTGCTCCGCTGGCAATGGATAGGTTAATGCTGGCTATTGCTTTCTTTAATGAAGGTAAGAAAAACTACATTTTTTCTTCACTTTGATGTTATTAATTTACAATATTTAATTTTATTATATGATATGATTATATTATGAAGACGTACCCAAACAGTTAGATCAACTGAAGTACCCCTTCATCAACACCACCAGTTATCACTAACTGGATATTTTATAACACTATTCACAATATTTTTTTTTTAAACAACTGTTAAAATATTTGACAAAGTTGTCACAATTTTCTTCGTACAAATAAAACTGTCAACGTTGAGGTTGGTTTGGCCAAAGATTTCAAGCAGCGCACACTTCCTGTCTCCTCAATGGGCGTGGCCTCTCTTAAAAAGTGTAGTGATGTTGTGTGGATGGATGAAAAGTTATTTTTGCCTAGTTCATTATTATTTTCTTTTCCCAACATTAGATACTAACACAGCCAAAAGAAATGTTTAGCAACAGGAAAGTAGTTTTGTTCGGGCGTCTGTGAAGGTAAGTTGACGTTGGCTTCCCCGTGTTGCCAGATCTCGCGAGAGTTTGTCTGTCAGTTCCTTTTCTCCTCATTCGTCCATCTGAAAAATGCCATGTTAGTGTCAGAATGTTTGGGAGACACTATGTGGCTTGTGAGAGATGTGTCCATTATTTATTTTGATGACCATGGGGCGAAATAATAGTTTACTTCTCTTATTGGAATCAAAAGACTCAGGACCTGCCGCTGGTCTCCCAAAGAGGCGTGGCAGTGGAGAAACCCATGTTACACAGACACAGGAAGTTACTCTGATGATTTCCTCTTGTTTTTGCAGGATTTCTTTTCTTCTACCACCTCCATGGCAGGAGTATGCTGGACGTCCATGTGCACCAGCTACTTCTCTTCGCCGTCTTTGGCGAGGCAATTGTTGCCTTCCTGGAGGTCTTCCAGCGAGGTAACATCATCCTGGAGCTGCTGCGCTGCACCCTCACTCTCCTGCAGGGGAGCTGGTTCTGGCAGGTAAATCGGAGTGTGTGAGCTGTTTCTGGCAGCGCCTGCCTAATATATCCTCACGTTGCCTTCTCTTCTTCTTCTCTTTGCGTGCAGATTGGTTATGTGCTGTACCCTCCCCACGGTCCTGAGTGGGACCTTAATGATCACAGCAACATGATGTTCGTCACCATGTGTTACTCCTGGCACCTCGCCTTCGCCATGCTCGTCGTGAGCACGCTCTATTGCACCGTCAGCTGGTAAGAACATGCTCCACACATCCAGACATCTTACAGATTCATCCACACTCTGAATAACAACTAGAGGGCCTATAATGGCGCTCTCTCACTATAGTTTATGTTATGCGTGACTGTTGGTTGTGCGCTCTCTGCAGTGTGGTTCGCTCCAGATTGAGGAGGACTCCTCCAGTGGAAATGGGACTTCTGAAGCTGAGAGACAGAGATCCAGAGTCAGAAGATGAGATTGTGTGAAGAGGACTGTTGTACACCTTCATTGTGACTCATGTAGATCACACTTAAATCAGGGATATGATGTCTGCAGTACGACTAGAAGCAAAGTGTGCAGACAGAAGAGGACAAAGGACAACGTTTCTGGATGCTTTACTTTAGAAATATTTCTCTACCTCTGCCTTATTTCATCAGCTGTAAAGCCCTTTAGCCTTACTCTCATTATTCAATGCTAGTTATTTTACTGTGTTCTAATACTTTTCATATACTCGGTCATATCGTTTTTGCCAATTATTATTTTGCACATACAATATAAGTGAAGATGAACTCATGAGGGTAAGCTTTTTATGGATTGCATGGTTTTGCTTTGACTTGCCAAACAGACATATTATTTTTGGTGTAACGCCATCTTGTGGCCATTTTGTTTCATATTGTTAAAGCTCAAACCCAAATGCCCAAAAAACAAGAATTTTATTAAAATTGTTTAAATGTTTAGATTTGGATATTTGACGTCATTACATATTATATTAGGGTTGATAGTGTTGTTTATGCATAACCTTTTGGCATTATATTCAGTGTTGCTTAATGTCTAAAAAAAGATCTCATTCCTCCTGTTTGTCAGTGGGGCCTAGTGACACTTTCAACACTTTCAGAATGTCTCCTTTTTTGAGACACTATGACCAAAACCTGTCACTAGGAATATTTTCTATTCCTCACTAAGTGAAATCACAGTGAATCACTTTAAAACGCATCACGCATCATATAATGATCCCAACATGAGGTTGTAGTATCCCATCACCCAGTGGTGTAGTGGTCTAATGTATTATAGTGGGCATACTGTACTGTATATAAATACATCGGCCATTGTACATGGGCCGGAATCTGCCTTTGGGGGATGGGGGCATATCATAGTGAAGGGTCTGGGTGTCCACCCCAAGGGTTATTTTGAGGGAAAAAGACTTAATTTCAAACTTTTATTCTCCAATTTACGCTGGAAATACCTATATTTAGCATGTGCAAAGAAGAAAACCAGATTCAAATGTAATAAAAAGTATGTTTTTAACTGGGTATATGGAAACCATGGAGCTCTCTTAGTGGTTCTACTGCGTATACCTGCGTATCACGTACACTACACCACTGCCATCACTGTAAATTGCCCTTGCAGACTTATTATCTACAGCAATGTGCTTCTAGAAAGGTCTTCTGTGCTGAAGCCGAGCAATCACTCAGTTAGTAAAAATGTGTCCTGTAAATATTCTTTGGTTACAACAACCACTTTATATGCAAATTAGAGTGCATCAAAATCATCATCAATCAATCTGCCAATTATTTTCTTATTAGGTAAACCATGTCAATTAGATGTGCTTTTTTTTATCTGATCTTAAAGATTTTGTTTCTTTAAAGCAAAAGAAAAAACACAAACAAAATGTCTAAAATAAAGTGAATTATACAAGGCTGAATTTTTAATTTGCATAAAAACTCTAGGGAGGGAGCGGTCAGAGTGAGACGTCTTTGCTGCTTCTCCGCACAGGTGTGACGAACTTGAAGGCATCATCCACCTGCCGTGAAGCTACCTGACAACTCCTCCACGTGACGTTGTTGTCCATCCACGCAGATTTCAGGAAACCGGCGAGTTGGTCTCGCGCTCCTCGAAACAACCAACAATCTCCAATCCATCTTCAGTTATGGACAAATTAAAATCCGTTTTGAGTGGTGAAGAGGCTCGGAGAGATGACCGAACCATTTTAGAGGTAAAACTAAACCCGAACTTCAGCATAATGAGCCTTACTGAGAGGATAACTCAACCCAAACTCTTTCCAGACTGTGAATGAAGCCTCGACCCTGGGCTGGGGGACACGTGTCAAGGGATTCGTCGCCTGTTTCGTGGTCGGAGCCGGGTTCACAGTTTTGGTAAAGATCTGTAACTTGTCTAAAATAATGTTGCTTTTGTTGTTTTATGCTCCACACAATGAGGACGATGCAGGGACAGCTGATGTGGCCCTACTGGTTCTTCTTGCTCTGAGGAATGTGAATTCACTTGGCAGCAGTCCTGCAACTCAGGGATGAAAGCTACAGTTCAAGGGTGTAACTTTTAGGTTCATCAAATATTTAATTCAAAATTTAATATTTTGAACGTGTAACCAGTCATTTTCTGCATTCTAGGGAATCTTTCTGCAACATTTTGTGCCTTTTATGCATCAATTTATGGTGCAAATGTCTTGAACCCTCATGTTTTCCTGGGTCAAATTGACCTGCTTTTATATATCAATGTTCTTTTTAATTCCCCAAAATAACGTGATTGATTCCACACAACGCTCTTTGGCAAGAACAAATCTCTACTTTCATTAATTTTAGGGCATCTTATTCAATTTTATAGTATTTGAAAAACAAGTTTAAGTGTTTTTGAAAAGGTGTTGAGTAAAAGTTGACATATTCCAGTCCGTGATTATCATCCATTAACATCCATTCCTTTCATTTTAGTCAAAATGATTTCTAATTTCTGCTTTTCTAACTCAAACACTAGGTATAATTTCCTATAAATGAGGTTTATTGACCATAAATTCCAAAAAATAACTGTAAAACTAAAGTGTGACAAACATCAAACAAAAGCATCAAAAGTGATGAAATAAGGGACAAAAAAGCCTCAGCAATGGGGTTGATTTTCAATTTTGATGGGAAGACAACACAAGGGTTAATTATAATTGGTTTTTTTTTTGGGGGGGTGCCGTAAATTACACCTATGCTGCAGTTTGGTTGTGTGTCACCCACACAGTCCAAACGGCATCAATCCCCTGCCTTCATGTGTGTCTTGCAGGGGGTCGGGATGCTCTGGCTCCCCCGGATCGGAATCACCATCTTCATCGTGTTTTACACTTTAGGAAACATATGTGCACTGGGGAGGTCAGTGTCCACAAATATAAGAACTAATCAGATTAAAGCAGCTGGTGATGACCTTGTGATGGTTTTGTTTTCAGGATGAGTTTGTATTAATAAGTTCCCATTTTCCACATGTTGTGTTGTATGACCCATCAGCACCATGTTTCTGATGGGGCCGATGAAGCAGTTGAAAAGGATGTGTGACAAAACAAGAGCGCTGGCCACCGCAATCATGATTGTGAGTACTGGTTTTTCATTCTGCTATGTCACACAACTATACTGCCAAATTTACCATGCAGGCCTCAGTCCAAAGTCTTCTTAACTTTGTGTATTAATTTATCCAGGAAATGTACTCGAGCACAGTCGCATGTTTATGGAGAGAAAATGTGAAGGTGTAAAAAATAAAAATTGTTAAAATTTAGAATCCTCCTCCAACAATTGAACGCCAACCAGCATATTGTGAGTTATATTTCTTCCATTCATTCCTTTAGACTTGCCTTGTGTTGACCCTCTGTGCAGCCTTCTGGGTGAGTGGGTATAAAGAGTTCTGATCACTTCTAATAAATTAAAGACATGTTACTGTATTGATTAGCCTATAAGTCCAATCTCTCTTAGACAGCAGTTGTATTTTTTTTCTTACAGTGGAAGAACTTTGGCCTGGCTTTGTTGTTTTGCATCTTGCAAGTCTTGGCTTTTGCGTGGTAAGACACGATTTCTACTCATTGATATGGTCTGAAATGATTATTTATTTGTGACATAAAATTTGCTTTGTCTGCAGGTACAGTCTGTCCTACATCCCGTTTATGAGGTTTGAAATTTTAACACCATTTGTTCCCACATCAGCTGCAGAAATGTTCAGAATCAAAATGCCGTTCATAACCATGTTGATGTCTGATTTGTGTCCTTTCAAGGGAGGCGTTATTGAAGCTGTTGGCGGTGTGCATAAAGTAAACCTAGTCTCAGTTTGGGGGGTTCGGGCTGGATGAAGTGGTTTTGAGACAGGGACAGGTCTCTAACTGAACTTACTGAATCGCCTCCACGTGGTCCTGCTTCAGGGAGTCTGGGACTCGACCTGTTTTATCTCCAAAGGGGTTTCTTTGTATTGTTTGTGCTTTGTTCATTGAGCTGATTGATATTTGTGATATCATGTATTGATAACGTCTACCAATTTTAATGTGGGCTTGGTTTTTAATATGTGTAAATATCTCTAATAAATTAATGCAGTATTGGTTTTGTAAATTAACACACAACAGCCTCATTATTTCTAATGCTGAGAGGACACGAACACTTGAGCCAGAAAGATCGGAGAGGGGTAATATGAAAGCTTCAGATGGCTGGAAATGAACAAGTGTGAACTGAAATGGAGTGAAGTAAAATGTCAAATACAGTTGGTTGCATCATTTAATGAAAGATTTGGTGCCAGAGGAATAGCCAAAAAGACTTTAAGGGCCGTAACAATGCAAAGGTGCACGTGTCCAACGTGTCTCCAAGAACATTTAATAACCTGCTTATACATCTTTTTCTGTTCTTGTAGCTCACAACCATTTTTTACACAATGAGAAATTGTTTAAATTGTTCTATAATTTAAATAATATTCATGTGAAACACTAATGTGACATACTCATTCCTTCATTTACTAATGTTATTTTAACATTTCACGGTCCAGTTCTCCCAGTGCAGAATTATATTTTATCTGGTTCTGATTAAAACTATATTGGAAGACACATCGTTTTAGCCCAGATAACATTTCAA
>NC_048415.1:23628793-23667390 GCF_013103735.1 Etheostoma cragini
CCCCCCCCCCCCCCCCCCCACACACACACACACACACACAAACACCTTTTACATCCAATAAGCCTCATAACCTCATTTACAATAACACTCCAAAACACTTGGTCCAAAGGCACGTTCTCCTTTTCCCTCTATGGTTTCAGTCTATAGACTGAATAATATGAATTCATATTAACATTAACATTAATTTCAGTCTATGGTTGTGCTCTGTAAACTGTGCAGCGCGCTATGGCTGCGCGCCTTTTCCCCAGCCTCACGTGACCAAAACAGGAAGTGTAGCTAGTTGGACTATTGACTTCTCAAATGAATACGTCCATGGCAACAACACCGAGGACTTAACTTGTCTGTACATGTCTATTTAGTTCAGTCAATGCTACATGTTTGACCTAAAGAAAGTTGAGTTGAGATAGCCCAGTCGGTGTGGAAACATGGCAGACATTTTGTTAAAGATAAAAAACACCGTGGCAGAGAAAAAGAAGACCGCCGTAGCTCAGAGTGACTTGCAGAAGTGGGGTTTGAGAGGTAATTCATGAATTCATTAACGTTGAGTTGGCTTCATTCATTCAGTTAGCTAGGATAACGTTGGCTAGCTAGTTCAGCAGTTTTTTACTTTCAGACTAATACTTCAGAAAGTTCTTCTACTGGACCTAACGTTACTAAATTCTGGAGTGTGGTCTATCTGTATAGTGTCTTGAGATAACTCTTGTTATGAATTTATACTATAAATAAAATTGAATTGAATTGAATTGAACTATCATTTGACTGAATGTGTCCTGTTTGTTGGGGGCTCCTCCTTCAGGGATCCAGCTGAGACCTTACCAGCTGGATGGGGTGCAGTGGCTCACCCAGTGCCTGGAGAACCAGCAGGGATGCATTTTAGGAGACGAAATGGGTCTGGGGAAAACCTGTCAGGTATGAGATCCACCAGTGTCCCCTAGTACAACAAATAATGACTGACTTTGTTTCCCAACACATTTGAATATCAGATCATTTCACTGGTGATGATACTGATACAGGTATTTATTTATTTTCTTGCAATAACTTATAGCGATTTTTTTTACCAGTTTTCATCAGTTAAGTGTTCTCAGCCCCTGTGTAATGTGTTCTCAGCACAGGGGCTCCTAATAATATTCACAGGGTTTGTTCTAGTAAGCCGTAACAATGTGACAGTGAGCCAGCATGCACAATACCAGGACCCTGAAACTGAAGAAGCTAAAATGGAATTGAGCCATCATTCATTTTAATAATCACGCCTCTGCTTTTCCTACTGTGATATTTAAAAGGTGCTCTGGGAAAAAGGTTTTTAGTACCTGTTGTGATGTATGTTACTAAACACAATTACTTCGTTTTAGGAGCTGAAATTAGTAGTTGTTTAAATTATTAGTTAATCAATAGAAAAATAATCTCCAACTATTTTGATAACTAATATATCATTTAAATAAAATGTCAAGCCAACTTCCTAGTTCCAGCTCTACAGTTAGGGAAATTTGCTGCTTTTATTGTCTTATATGATATTAAAGGTAATATTTTTTTGATTTTGGAGTGTGTAAGTTGGACAGCACAAGCAATATGGTGACATCCCCTTTGGCTTTAAGAAATTGTGATGGACATTTTTTACTATAATAATGACATGGCCACTGTTTGTCAGGCGTGTTTATTGATATTATTGTATTCATAACTTGCCCCTTCAGACAATCTCTCTGCTGGTGTACATGTCCGGAGCTCTCGGGAGGAAAGGTCCGTTTTTGGTGCTGAGCCCACTCTCTGTCATGGAGAACTGGAGAAAGGAGTTGGAATGGTATGTTATATATCTGCAAATTGATAGTCTACTCATAGCACCATCCACCACAGACTGTAAACTACGCATCTGAACCTCTAAACTCGTGCTTTACCTGGTTGCAGCTTCGCTCCGTCTCTGACTGTGCTGTGTTACAAGGGAGACAAAGAGAGACGGGCTGAGCTTCAGAGGGAAACACACACACAGGACTTCCATCTTCTGCTCACTACATATGAGGTCTGTAGCTATTTTGAAGAAAAAGAGAAGAAAACGACCTAAAGTGTCATTTGTGCTAAAACTGACATGTTTTTTAAAAATCCTTTTCTTTACAGCTGTGTCTCAAAGATGCTTCATTCTTGAGACGGTGAGTACGTTTGATGTTTGTTAGATCTTTTGGCATTAATAGTAGAAATATGGTTTGTTCTGTTTCCTAAAAGGACATTGCCAGTGAAGAACATGTTAATTAAACCAAGTATTGCATTGACACCGTGGCTCTGCTCGGTGCTTAGCGCCCATCCGAGATGACTGTGATTGGTTTAAAGAAATGGCAATAAACCAACGCACTTTTTTCTCCCACCCCATAATGCCAGACCTTCCTGCACAGCTCTGCGGTGGAGGGTCTGGCAGTGCGAGACGAGTAAATCGTAGATTTGCATAATGTTCAAAGTAATTTGCTTGGATGGATCTCATCATATAATTTGTGTACAATATTTCCCTTTTTCCATGTAATCTGTACCTGCTCATTAGAACTTGCTCTCTCTGCTCCTTAGGTGGAAGTGGAAGATTCTCGTGGTAGACGAGGCTCACAGACTGAAGAATCAGAATTCATTATTGCACAAAACTTTGACAGAGGTACTGATTAGCACCTGGTTTAGGCTGTCAAGTATTTATTTGTCTTTCCCACTATTAGTTTTTTTTTTTTTTTTTTTAATGAGTTTTTCCTGTTTATTTCTTGTGTAGTTTTCAGTTGGTTTTAGAGTCCTTCTGACAGGGACCCCCATCCAGAACAACCTGCAGGAGCTCCACTCTCTGCTGAGCTTCATTCAGCCCAGCATCTTTACAGCTGATGAGACGGACAGCTTTGCCAACTCTTACGCCAATGTACAGAGTCAACCTGCTCTCGGTATGGCGGACATCATTTTCGTTAATCTTTGTTACTAAAATCATGTATCCGAACATGCCTCCTTTTCCAACAACTCCTCTTCAAAACATTGCCATTAATGTTGAAAAGATGAGTTGTTGGAAAAGGTAAGTTACATCAATTAGGATGTGTTGGATGACTGTACTTGCTGTGCAAAAAGTCTGTTTAGCAAAAACAAAGTACATAAAGAAACCTAGTAATTTCTCATTAAATCCAAACTGCCATAATGTGCTTCTGCTTCCAGCTGCTGAGCTGCAAAGTGTCCTCGAGCCCTTCTTGCTTCGTAGAGTCAAGTCAGAAGTAGCTTTAGATCTGCCAAAGAAGACGGAGCTGCTGGTGTACCACGGCATGTCGGCCCTGCAGAAGAAATACTACAAAGCCATTCTGATGAAGGATCTAGGTGAGTCTTCTGCTCTGTGGTGTACAGCCTGACCAATACTGGACTTTTGAGGCAGATAGTGCTATCGATATTTGAGTTCTTTTCACACAAGAACATAAACAAACAATCTTAATATGAATACCTTAGATTTAGATCCATACAGAGAGAGGAATTTTACTGTTGAAAAACTTGTCATTACTGTAGTGGAAAAACTATGCAACAGTCATACTGTCTCTGTGTCTTCTGTTCTGCAATTTCTTTTCTTTTATTTATATATATACATATATATATATATATATATATATATATATATATATATATATATATATATATATATATATATATATATATATATATATATATATATATATATATATATATATATATATATATATATATATGTAGGCAACAAAGCAAGAGATGAAGCGACTGCTTTGTTATTGCAGGATAAAAAAAACAATTCTCAAAATGTTTTTGGGGCATTTTTTAGCCTTTATTTTGACAGGACAGTTGAAGACATTGAAGGGGAGAGACAGGGGGCAATGACATGCAGCAAGGGGCCGCAGGTCGGAGCAGAACCCAGGAACGCTGCGTTGAGTAAACCTCTATATATGGGCACCCGCTCTACCAATTGAACTTTCTGGGCAAATATATCAAACTTTAGCAAATTGCCCTAAAACGACACCAGGCTGCTACGGTATAACCATACAGAGCTCAGACCGGCTGAGATGGACAACACAGCGCGGCAGAAATTAGGAAGCGGCTAGCGGGCGTTTAGCAAGCATTTTAAGCCCAAAAAACACCACAGTTTCAGCCTGCACGCGCGTTAAAAAGGGAAGAATATTCAAATCCCAAATTTGATCATTTTCAAACGGATCAATACCATCATACGGATATTTGAATATTTGCCCTAGAGCCCTAGACTCTACTGTGGTGTACCATCAAACACCTTTAATCTTCATAAGCTCAATCAATCATTGACTCACCTCTCATGGATTTCTTTTTTCAGAGGCTTTTGGAAATGAACAGGGCAGCAAGAACCGGCTTCTGAACATCTTGATGAACCTGAGGAAGTGTGTTAACCACCCATACCTGTTTAATGGTGAGATGTGCTCAGTGATAATTAAAAGCTGAACAATACTGATGTTAGTAATTGCAAATAGGATATTTAAGCATATGTTATACTTCAGCGGTTCCCCACTGTTTCCTGGGCAGGTGTGGAACCAGAGCCTTTTGAGATGGGGGAGCATCTCATTGAAGCCAGTGGGAAACTTTGCCTTTTGGACAGCATGCTGACTCACCTTCACAAAGGGTTAGTCACATCTACTTGGTATTGGGCTCCACCTGCTGGCAGTTACCACTGCTACTACTAGTATTTCTAGCCATAGTTCTATTATCCTTCTTGGTTCCTATAATTGCTCCGGTTCATTATACCAACTTCTGTAATGATTAGGAATCCTATTTCTCCATATCTGTATGGAGTCTCTGTGTCCCAACCAGCAGCGGTACTGGTCGCCCACAAAGAACCTGGGTCTGACGCAATTGGCATAAAACATATTTTTGTTTTGTTTTCCTTTTCTTTGTTTTAAGTTCAACAAACAATTTGTTGAATTTGAGCAGAATACTGAAAGCAGCAGAGATGCAGAACTGAGTACATTTTTATTTTTGTTAATTTATCGTGTTTAATACCAGTATCGCGATATTCCACAATATTATTGCAAGTTAAATATTTTACTCATATTTTGCAGTCCTACTGCAAATAAAATAAAACAAAGTTAAGGCTCAGTCTGACTGCCACACCACATGACACTAGATGCTGACACATTGTTCTTGCTGTCATATTTGAAGTAATTTATTACTCTGCATCTTTTTTCATGTCGGTGGGTGAAGGGGCCATCGGATCCTGCTGTTCTCCCAGATGACGAGGATGCTGGACATCCTTCAGGATTACATGGAGTACAGAGGTAAACAGGAGGAACAGGTGGATGGCTCAGCCTTCAACAAGCGAGGCCCTTAATCACACATTTAACTGTCTGATATTTCAGTGATTTTTGATCATCTTTCTAAGCTCACACTAACAGCCCAAACTCAACAGTATATTTTTATTTGTCTCCACAAATATGTGCTAAATAGAGCTTTTGTGTTCAGGTTATAGCTATGAACGTCTGGATGGGTCCGTCCGAGGGGAAGAAAGAAATCTAGCAGTGAAGAACTTCAGCAGCAAACCTATCTTTGTCTTTCTACTCAGCACCAAAGCAGGTGACTGAAAGCCTTAACTATGAACAGGAAAGGAAATTATGTTCTCGTTATGTGTAGGAGTGAACTGAACCTTATCAGGTATCAATAATATTCACACTGTGCTTTTCAATGTAAAAGGGATGCAGAATATTGGAAGTAGAGCAGGGTTTGCTTTTATTTTTTAAACTATTTGCATTATTGTTTAAGCTTTTTTTCTGTGGAATTGAACCATGGTCTGTTGTCATATACATTACTAACCATTTAATTTAGCAGGCTCATAGGTTATATAAATTGCTTAAGAATACTGATGAGGCAGCTTGACATATTTTCCAGTTGTGGCATTGATTAGTAAGTATGATAAATGTAATGTTTAAAGGGGCTTAAAGTGATACATTTCTACTCCAAACAACATTGTGGCAGCAGTGACTGAGGTGCATAAATCTACGCCGGGTTCATAGAACTAGCTGAGAGAGGAAAGGGTACTGAGATAAGAGCTGCGGCAGGATGACACACATGGTGTAAATAAGGCCAGCGCCTCCTCTCACCATTTTATATGCACAGCATGAAAGTTAGGAGAGAAACCTAATTTCCTGTCACAGCTTGTCACGTTGTGTGTTTCATTATTAAATTGAGCATGTCAATAATAAGTGTGTAGTGTTTGGAGACATTGCGGGCTTTGGCTTCCTAACAAGCTGTCTTTGCAGGAGGAGTGGGCCTGAACCTCACAGCTGCTGACACTGTCATTTTTATGGACAGTGACTTCAACCCTCAAAATGACCTGCAGGCTGCAGCACGCTGCCATCGGATTGGTCAGAACAGGTGACAATTGTGAAAAATGTCTTCAAGCATGCTATATTACTGTATTCTAATTTGATTAGCTGTACTAATGACTAGGGGGTCCTCTGTAGCTCTGGAGGAGCTTTCTGAAGTCTAAGTAAATTACCCTTATGAGGTCATTAAGGTTATTTGTAGTAAGGCTTAAAATGTACTCTACTGATGTAGCATCACCTTCATGATGGACAGTTTAAAAAAAAAAAGAAAAAGAAAAAGAATGTCAGCTCAGTTGAAAATCCAGATGTGTTATGCTAGTTGCAGCTAAAGCCTTAAGCACAAATGAGGAGCGGACTACAGAGCTCTGATAAGATCTCTCCTTTCTCACTTCACACCCACAGATGTTTGCCTTTTTTTTTTTTTACTTTGTCAATTTGACATTTTTCAGACTTAACACAAGAGTCACAAAAGGCTGTATACAACTTGTTTCACATATGCAGTAGTACACACTAAAGACTTGTAAACAGCCTTTGATGTGGAACATCAGTGAAGTTCCCCTTGTAAACTTCAAATATTTGACGTAAGAACTGTGTTTTAAACTGAGTTTGAGGTCTGATGAAAGATGCTTGTAGAGCTTACTCTATAATGGGGACAACAACTCAGCCTCTGCTGCATTGATATCAGCCATTCCTTTTTCAAATCTGTCTCTCACAAATCCCCTGACTTAATGGATGGCAATACTAATTGCTGGAGAGCCCCTTTAACTGTTGATTGACTGTGACTTATTACAGGCCCGTGAAAGTGATCCGCCTTTTGGCAAGAGACACTGTTGAGGAAATAATGTATTCTCGTGCTGTGTCCAAGTTACACCTCACCAGCACTGTTATTGAAGAAGGACGCTTCTCTTTGCTGGACCAAGCTCAGTCAGCCGCTGCTGGACTGCAGGTTTGTGAATTTTGAACTCTATCACAAAAGCACCAACTCCTGCAGTTCCCAGTTCCTGTGTCTACCAGTTGTCTTTGTTCTCACTAATTGTTGTCCCCAATCATGTTTCCTGTCTCCTACAGCTTAGTGAGATTTTGAAATTTGGGGTAGACAAGCTTTTGTCTTCGGACGAAAGCTCTGTACAGGATGTGAAACTGGAGAAGATCCTCGGTCCATCACGTCAGGGTCAGTGGGTGGATGAAGACTTCACCTCGCTCAAAGAAAAGCAGAATGAGGAGGAGGATGAGAACGGCTCTGAATCTGACGGGCAGAGTGTGTTTTATCTTTAAAATCGCTTTGTTCATTGTGTGTGCATGAATAATCTCAGTTTTTAACCTGGTTTGAGGTTGAAACGCAATATTGAGTTCACAGCTTTGTTGTTAAACAGATTGTTCCGGCATGTAAACATCTCACTTTTACTTTTGGTTTTTTATCATATTACTAGTGGGTTCATATTTCCGAGTATGAGCAGAACTTACTCTGCGTGAGATGCATAAAAACAATTACTATCATGCTGTCCCATCTTTTAGACCACATGTACTACTTTGAGGGGAAAGACTACAGTAAGGACCCCAGCTCTGAAGACCAGATGAGCTTTGAGTGTTTGCTGGAGGAGCAGCTGGCCAAATTTCAGAGAGCTGCAGGAGAGGGACGCGCTCTGCGACACAAAGCTGGAGTAAGAATCCGTCTCCTTTACTTGCAACTCATTTTTTCAAATTTGACAACATTGAACGTAATGGGTGTACATACTGTGGGGCAAGTGGTTGCTCATGCCATAGTATGTTCTGGTTGGATATGCTGTAGTCTTGCATTGTCCAACCTTCTCTCACAGCGCTGCGGAGGAGGGTCTGGCGAGTCCACACATTATTCCGGGATGGGAGAAAAACACACTGTGGTTTATTGGCATTTCTTTAAACCAATCACAATCGTCTTGGAAGGCGCTAAGCGCCAGACGGAGCCCAGAAGTAGTTTTAGTCGTACAACAGAAAACTCTGATTGGACAGATAGTCTAGCTAGCTGTCTGGATCTGCAGAGGTCTGAGGACCAGGTAACCGTAGTCCTCAGATTGGACAGATAGTCCAGCTAGCTGTTTGGATTTACCCTGCAGAGATCTGAGGACCAGGTAACCATAGTCTGTAATCCCAGAAGTGCAAAGTCGTGGATATAAACAGCTATGCTGAAGAAGGGAAAGTGTCATCAAATAATTTAAAGCATACAGTTCGCGCGCACAATATTATATTATGTATATTGCATGTAGGACACTATTTTGTTTATCCAAGTTTTTAAAGGACTTCATCTCACTGATCTCAGCCTTCCTGCTTTGTTGAACTTCTAACATTCGTGTAGATGATTATCTTTCACGTTTCGTCACCAAACTAGACACTAGTTGTAGCACTGGGTCTGGTAAACAGCCTTTATTTAGGGCATGATGGTTGATGTAAAAACCACTGAATAAGGTCACGTTCATCCCAGTAGTTTGGTTGTCTTGGTACACACACATTAATACATTGTTTTGAACTTGTTTCATGTGCCCAGCCCACATATAATATTACTATGTCTTCTGAAATAAAGGAAATTTTATTGAAAAGTGTTAAATCAAGTTACATTATCATATAACAAACAATAAAGCATATGATGGACTTTATCTTCAATTTCCTTTCAATCACATAACAAAGAGTCTTTTTCTCTTCAGGGAGATCTTTAAACCTTGTTTCTGTAGCTAACCTGACCTGAACATAACTGCACACAAGAGATATTCAACTTTTGGTTAAAGTCTTTTTTACACAATGCTTTTCTCTGCAGTCATTTTTCATGAGACGGTATGTTCATAATTTAGATCAACAAATCATATTTCCTTTGACAGATTATATTTTCACCTCACTAATTCGTGGCCATGCATCATGTCCTAGTTCAAAAGGACAACTAAAGTCCCAGAAACTGACAGTTGAAAATCAAGCCAAAGTGTTTTAAGGTGCCTGATTGCATCTGCACTTCACTGAGCTTTAAGGCTTAATTCATCAAATCGAAATTGCAATTTTGAAAAGAATGCGGCGCATTTTTTCCGAATTTCCTGTTATAGCTGACAATTTGACAAACAAAATGTATATTACGCTTGAGTAAATAAATCCCCAATTAACAAAACTCATTTAAATAAATCCCTACGAGACTCCAGTACAGCCTGACTCTAGAGATAACATGTTCTGCTTGTTCAACAGTTGTTTGGTAAATTACTCCAAACTTATTAAGAGAAAAATTTCCTTTACGCAGGAAAAACCCTGAAACTGCATCAAACATTATTCACACCATGTAAAACATTCCAGAGGCGCGTGCTGTGCAGGAGTGTTCAGAGATCTGGGAATGCTGACCTAAAGTGATGGTGACTATACATATTTGACTACTGGTGTGATTTTCTCTGTGTGCGCCCAGCTCTCACTGTCGGTGGGCCTCGGGATGCCGACGAGGAAGAGGAAACCTCTTACTGAGGCTGAGCTGGAACTGAGGCGCCGGAGAAGGGAGGAGGCTTCAGCCAAGAGAGCCAAAATCCAGGAGGACCTGAAGAAGAAGCAACAAGAGCAGAAATACAAGAAAAAGTAAAGATTTTTCAATATGTGCATTTTTCTTTCACTCCCAGTGACTTCACCCACTGGTCTCAGACGCTTTAACACAGTTTCTCTTTTTAATTTGGTGTGTTTTCTTCTCATGCAGAATGGCGTGGTGGGAGTCATGCGGCTACAGATCACTGTGCTTGCCGTCTGTGGACAGAGAAGAAGAAGAAGAAGAAGAAGAAGTGGAGGAGGAGGAGGATGATAGCAGCGTATGCTCCACAGACTCTGACAGCACAGGCATCCATTACATTCTTGGGGACGTCACTCATCCTCACGCCGCTCAGGCAGACGCTATCATCGTCCACTGTGTTGGTATGAAACTTGTTTTACCTCATTGTTACCATAGCAACATGCCACTTAGTTTGATTGAACGGTAAAGAGATAGCTGGTCTCTTGTATTTGTCAAAGTGATGATTTGTGTGTAGATGACTCAGGCCGGTGGGGCAGGGGAGGCCTGTTTACCGCTCTAGAGCAGCGATCAGATGAACCACAAAAGAAGTATGAGTTGGCCGGCAAGATGCAAGGTAAGATTAGCCATGGTTACAAAGAAACTGAAGTCTCTTTCTATTAAACCTAACGTCTGGTCGACATAAGGATGATCACTTAACACCAGTCCATAGTGTCAGGATCCATCCCTGTGCAACAACACCAAGCATCCACCTTTCAGTAGATTATATATTTAATAGTGTTCAACACATAACTTCATGTCCACCTACCTCAGATAGTTAAGCAACCTGTTACATTAATAATTATTTTTTTCTCCACTATTTGCACTTTTGCATTGCCCTATTCTCTGTTTATAATCCTCATATAGCCGTTTGTCTACATTTATGTTTTTACGTATGTGTGTATGCATATGTATAAATCCGAATCAGAAAAGGATTTATTGCCACAATAAGTACATATATGTGGAATTTGCTTTGGTGAAAGCTAGATACATAAACAGCAAACATATTAAACATAAAATAAAGAACAACAAATATATACATACAAATTAACTTTTGCATATGAAAAGATGAGAATAAGAAATAGGCAGAATAGGTTGAGTTCAAAATTTGCAAAAAATATATACCATGTAGATGCAATGGGAAGATGTAAAGTCCAGGATGAAGGTTAGTGTATGTGTGTATATATACAAAAGTGTAAATATACACTTTTTTTATATATCCAAACTCATATCTGAAAGTAATAGTCAAATGTTAATGTTTACCTTGTTCTGCCTTGATTTCCTGGTTTTCAGCTAATCTCTATTTTTTGTGTATGTACTTAGAAGGGCGAAGAAAAAAAGCTGGAGTCAAATCTCTTGTGTGTGTGTTTTACTTGGCCATTAAAGCATATTCTTATTCTGAAATAAATTAAAATAAGTTATAAAATTTTAAGTGTAAACATATCAATTATTTCAGATTTGGACCTTGGAAATGTGCTGCTCTTCCCCATCGATGACAAACAGTCCAGATTAGACGGCCAGGATCAAGTAGGTTCTGATTAAATGAAACCAAAGAAACTCTCAGAACCCTGCTGCCTGGAAATGCATGCTTCTTCCATGATGGGTGCTTTTTTGCAGATGTAGTGATCAACAGTGTGACACACTAGCTTTGGGTTTAAGTGTGGTGACAGAATTGTGAAGATGTGGCAGCGTGGCAATACAACTGTGACAGTAATAAGATAATGACTTACGCTGTTTCCTTCTCCTTCCTGTCCCCTCAGTTAGCCCTAATCGTGGCACAGCAAAGAGACAAAGCAAACAACTTGTCTGGGATCCTTCTAACTGCTCTGGACGAAGCTCTGAAGAAGATTTACACTGCAGCCAAGAGACAAAAGGGTACAGTCATTTAACCCAAAGAATACCATCTCTTTCAGCTCGTCTGTAAATAGAGAATTTGCAAAATCAGGATATGTTTAGAGTCATGTCATGCGTGCTAAAGTGAGCACCTCATGTGCAAAAACACATGCTGATATATAAGTCTGCAAACATCGTACAAACAATTAGTGGAGAACAATTATCAGAAGAATTGCATGTCCCTCAGTGTATTCTACACAAGAGGTGAACACCTGGAGCTAAAGTCACTTCTCTGTGTTTACCACGCAGTTTCGTGTTATCTGATATAAACTTAAAACTTCTTCCGTTCAGCTCCAGCTTAAGGTGAACAGGTACAAATTAGATCCCTCCACCAGCCAGATGCTGTTCAAATATGCTTTGCTTCATTTACCAGTAAAAAAAAAAAAAAAAAATCTGTAGACTGGCTGTCAAAATTCAAAAACATCTTACATCCAAGTTGCAGTAAACAGTCATGCTAACCCTCACTGACTTTTTGTTTTGTTTTTTTCCCACAAAGCGAGTGTACATCTTCCTCGCATCGGCCACTCCACCAAAGGTTTCAACTGGTACGGCACAGAGAGGCTCATCAGAAAACACTTGGCTTCAAGAGGCATCCCCACATTCATGTATCTTTCAGTCTTTCTACAGATCATGTCTAATATGTAATATTTCCCCGAGGGTCTCTATCTGAAAAGGTTTTTCCTTAACTTGACGAACAGATACTATCACAACAGAGCAGCAAAGAACACAGCTCCACCTCAGACATCCACCTCTGTGACCTTAACGTCAACATCCTCCCCCAAACCACAGTTGCGTAACCCCCATAGGCTGGCTGAGGAGACGGAAGCAGAAAGCCCAGGCCCCCCCGGTCCTCTCCAGAGCTCGAGCCGCGGCCCCACCCAGCTCCCCGATTTTATGAGGGGAGTGCGTGTGTTTTTCTACAACCTGCCTGCATCAGAGAGGAAGAGGCTGGCCCGCTACCTTATCACATATCCTTTCAGACTGGATGTCTTCAAAACAATGTTGTGAAGTTAAACTAGAGTTATCACTTGAGAGGTAATTCATGTTGTGCAGTTTATGTCAAAAAACACTACAGCAAAATACAGATATGTTATGATTACAGTATGATGTCAAGAATGTCAGCGCTCCTTAGCTGCAGTGCACTTATGATGGAGATGAGGAGGAGATCATGAGTCCGGAGGTCACCCACATAGTTGCAGTGGTGGAGAACAGCTTTCACTCACAGGTTGGTAACCTTGCTGAGGTTCGCTCATAGTTAGACCTCTGACTTACACTATTTTTTGTAGGACATTAAGACCAGTGATAGATTTTTACACTACACATTTTTACACCTTTATCCAAAGAGGGGAGCAGAGGATAAGGAAGAGCATGGAGAAACAACCCTGTACAGCAGTATTTGTGTTAATGTTACTGTATGGTTTGTGTGGACCAGGAGCTCCAGGATCTGGTGCGTCAGTACACCCAGCCTGTCCCTGTGCAGAAGGCCTGGCTAGAGTCCTGCTTCTCCAAGCAACGGAAAGTCAACACCGCCCTGTTCCTACATCTGCTCCGATAACACTGTTTCATTAGGTGTTTTTAAATCTCTTTTTTAAACTGTCATTTTGTGTCAGGCTTGAATAAACTTGGTTGGCTGCTTTATATAAAAAAGAAAAAAAGATGTTATATCATAACAGTTTAACGATTGATTTATAAGTAAAATAAACCAACCGTCCTCTCTACGGCGGAGGTTTGTGTTGACTCTGTAGAAGTGTGTGTGTGTGTGTGTGTGTGTGTCACAGATCAGAGCCACACGCACACATGATTCACACGGTAGTCCAAGGGGGCGTGTCTTCAGCAGGGAGGCGCTACTGGCGGTAAACTAAAGGACCAAGTGAAGTGCTCTCGTGCGTCAATATTTGGCAGCTGTTTCACAAAGGACAACACATTTGTATTGGATTGAAAGTCATTTAATTTTTTTTGATAATTTAAAACAAAACTTTTTTAAGGTGAATTTTGATGGTGAAGTTGTCGACACGCGGAGGTTGAGCTGCCTGTAGAGACTCGTTAACCTGCAGCAGCGACGGTAAGTGACGTGAGTAATTACACTTCACGCTAACATTAACGTTACACAACAAGCCGCTTTTTATGTTACGTTACTTCGACAAAACTCGTATTATTCCGGTTTTTTAACGAAAAAGCCCGGCTTACAGGTAAGTTAGCAGTGGTCATATCTTCGTTTTTTGAGCAATTTTAACCTTACACTTCATTCGTCAGCTGTGATAAAGATGCTATTAGCAAAAAATATCGCGTACTATAACGTTACTATTCAACATAGCGCTAATATTAGACTCGCGAGTTATATGGAGTTTTTTTTCCCAGTTGTATGTTAACGTGTCGGAAGTTAGCACGGAATTAACGCTAAAGGTAGACGGAGATAAATCTGGGTCAGCTCCAGTCACAGAGTAGAAGGTACGAAGTGTGTGTGTGTGAGACCGCAGAGGCTTTTAATGAGTAAAATGTATTTACATTTACAGGAACTATCAGGGCTAGCCGTATAGGAAAGGTAAACCCACCTCAACGAAGGTTTTATGGACCTACATTCATATTAAGTCTGTTATGGTAAGCATAATTCAAGTTGCTCCGGCAATATCATTTCTGTCTGAATTGGCGTTTGTTAAATCAAAAATCAACTTTTCATTTCCCATAACTTCACAGAAAACCGACAATTAAGGTCACAGAGTTGTGAATAGGCCCGCTTGTGGGAAACTAATTGAATGTTGTTATAAATGCCTTGATATAGTGGGGATATATATACTCTTTTATCAAACGTGTCATTACTAAGAAATGTTATCTTTTGGAAGTTTTGTGGTCTGCTTTTCCGTCTGAGTCTTGTTTTGAGGCATAATTTCCTTATTCCCACGAGTCGATTTGTCTCCTGAGTATTAACCATAAAACATTTAGAGAAAATTCCCCTGTGTGGGAGACACTGTGTCATATACTAATGTGCTCTCATGAGAATCAGAACAAGCAGCAGAAGCGTGGGCTGTTATTGCTTCAGTATGTCATGCGACAAAAATCCAGCTGCTGTACTTTAATCACCTCAACAACATTTCAGGTGTAGCATAAACCAGAAACACATGGATGTCAGGAGGGGGAGGCCCAATGATGCTGCCCACTTCAATCTACTCGGCCTCTGCACCCAATAGGTGACAACCAATACGCTGTTATGAAATGCAGCACACAACCTAACATGCTGCCTTTTTGCTGTTGTGTTTAAATGCAAATGTGGAAATATGGATCCATATTTCCTATTAAAATGAGATAACTAACACTAGTTTCACCAAATCTGGGTGTCATCCATATTAACTATGTGTATGACCCTGTTCCTCGCTCACAGTCATGTCAGCCAGCTGAGCAGGTACCTGAGCAACCCCCACAACACGCCAGAAGAGGACGATGAGACCATGAGCTCTAAGGAGCAAGAAGCCAGGGGCGTTCACAAGCCAGACTCCGCCCCCAACTCTGATGGCTACCGCCCCCCTCCAGAGCATGCCACTTTTGCTGATGACTCCCTGTTCAGCATACAGAGGCCGGACAGGGAGCAGGAACACAAACACAACCAGACTCTCTCTCAACCTGGCTCCAGCTACTGCTTGTACCAGCCTCGCCGCAACTTGCCTGCCGGGTACAGCCAGCCGACGCCGTTCCCCAGCCGGGCTGATGGCGCCTGGCTCCACCCGAGCTTTGCCAGCAGCTGGTCAGGGTATCCCAACAGTTTGCCTTCCTCTCTGAACCAGAACGATTACTCCGGCTGTTCTGGCGATAGCGGCCTCTCAGGGTACAAGTACAGCACCAGTATGAGCAGCTTAGAGCAGCCGCTGTCTCTGTGCTCCAATCCGCCTTCAGGCAACTTGTTCCACCACACTCTGTCTCCGTACGCGTGCTCGCCCCAGGGAGCTGCCTGCTGCGCGCAGTGCCCCCCAGATGCATTCAACAGGGGGCCTGTGGCCAACAAACCCCCCTGGCCTCAATTCCACCCACCTTATGGCCCGTACTGTAAGTCTGCTACTCTGTTTATCAACCCTGACACACACACACACACACACACACACGCTAGGGCTGAACAATTTTGGCAAAAAAATAACTAACTAAATGAAAACTGAGAAAGGACATTTCTTTAAACAATCTGTGAAATGTAAAATTATTCCAGCATTTATCTCATGAAAAAACAGTAAATATCATAATGAAAGAGAAAAAAAGTTAAATCCAATGTTACACCAAACATTCAACTAAATATTTCACATTTGATTAATTGCGCTCTTCACAATCAGCTAATCGCATTCTTTCAAAATTTCAGATTTTGATTTAAAAACGATCAATCGTTCAGCCCTAACACACACACACACACACACACACAGTGTGCCAGTGACACAGCAACATGAATGTTCATTCGTCCTCCTACAGTATCATCTCCACCTTAAGAGAATTATTTTCTGTCTTGCTTCAGATCCAGCCTGCAGACTACCTGGAGCTGAATACACACACATGTATGTTTTTATAATAATTCTGCATCATAGCAGACGTTTCTGAGCCACTCCACATGTTTCTTTTTTTTTAAGATTCTTTTTTGGGGCATTTTTGGCCTTTATTTCCACAGACATTCAGCAAAGATGTTGATGTTTCTAACTTATCTAAAATGCTCTTTAACTCCATGCAGGGGCCACAACCCTCCAGCCAAAGAGAAGCACCCCCCTCACAGCACTCCTCTCTCTCTGGAGCAGAGTAAGTGTTGACCCGTCGGTCTGCAGATAAGCTGATTCCTCACCATGCTGCGATATGCATTACTATCCACTGCTCTCTACACAGGGAGGGTGTTTGTCACTTACGAAGCGGACAACGACGAGCACGTCAATGAGATCATCAACTTTGTTGCTCTGCTGCGACACAACGGCTTTGATACGCATGTGAGTTTTTTTTGATGCATTGTCACAGGAACTGTTGAGTAGACGCTGTTGATGTGTTTGTCAGAGAGCAAACTGTCTGCTTTCTTTATTGGTTTCAGATTGATATTTTTGAGCAGCAGTTCAGGAGTATAAGCAAGATAGACTTCATGGAGCGGTACATCAGTGAGGTAAAAACACTCTGCTCTTTCCATGTTAATTAAAAGAAGAAGAAACACTTTCTATATAAGAATCTGGCCGACTTGGGAAGTTGTTTTTCCTGGAAGAGCGGCATGTTCAATGAAGCTGTTTTAATAGTAGCACAATTATGAGATTAGCTCAGTGAAGCCGTTGTGTTTTACGAGCAATGATAGTTATGTTGTTGCCTCACCCAGAAAGAGTACCTGATCATCATCATCATCAGTCCCAAGTACTACGAGACGGTGACAGCCTCCCCTGTCGGCCCGGTGAACGACGAGCGGACCTTCAACACCGTCTACATTCATAAACAGGTTCACACTCCTGAGTCCCAATGGACACTCTGAAATAATCCCTCTAAATCTGTTGAGACTTTTTTACCGTTTTAATTCTTTCTTTCTTTCTGTCTTTCTTTCTTTCATTCCCTTTTAGCTCCAGACTGAGTTCATCCAGAATGGAAGCAAGAATTTCAGGTTTATTCCCATTGTGTTCCCCGGGGCTAAAAAGGTTAGTGTTTACGACCGGAGAGAGAACGTGAACTCTAATGCGTCTTTACTCCCTCTGCGTGACTGTAACTTCTGTGCTAGTAAACGCATACCGTGCATGTATTTACGATGACACATCAACACGAGCATTTTCTTTTGTAGGTGCAATATTTAATACTGACAGCTAGTGTTTAAATAGTTACTGTAGTACTAATTCAAAATACTGAAGAGAGTTGTTCCCCCCCCCCCCCCCCCCCCCCCCCCCCCCCCCCCCCCCCCCCCAGACTTGGTGTCCACGTTGGTTGCCAGGCTGAGACCGCTGCATCCACAACATGTTGCTAGACGCTTGTCCCACACAGCCAGACGTTACTGCACAGCTCGGCGGAGGCTAATGTTAGATGCTAACGTTAGATGTTAGAATTATGGGAGGAACAGCTACAAACAACCTCGCCGTCTCCTCCACCTGACGGACAGACACACGTCATTGTCTTTATTGTCTTAGTATTACTGTAACAATCGTTAAACACACTGCAAACAACGCTCCATTGTTCTGAACTCTCAATAATCCAAAAGATTCCCTTTGGTCCTACAGCCCACTAGTCCGACGTCCCTTTGATTTGAAAATAGCCCCTCAGCTCCGACTCGGGTACTTTAGCTATATAATCCAATGTGAGTACACGGATGTTGATAGGGAGAATCTATCTCCATTCATCCTGTTAGTGTGTGTGTGTGTGTGTCTGGCAGCCTGGCCTGGCTGTCCAACTGGCCAGTTGATACCAACACAGACATCATGTCACGGATCAGAAAGATCAAAAGGAGAAAATCCTGGCATTAGCACTGTTGTCATAAAAGCTAGTATTTAAACTTAGCATGTTCCCTTAATATGTGATGACACACTGGGGTCATTTTGGGGATTTATTACAGTCAATATATTACATGTTGGACCTTTAAATAAATCTCAGCAACAAAATACCAATTTTTATCTATTTTGTGCATCTTTTTATTTGATAAAAAGAGCAGCAATTGGTTACAAACAGTTGACAACAAACATTTTTTTTGTACCTCCCCCACCCCCCACATACTGCCTATTATAGTTCTACAGGAAACAGAAGTATCTATTTCTTTCAAATGTACAGGGTATTGTTCCAAGTAGGTGATAAAGTAAATAAACACACATAAAATACAAATATATAAAAAACAAAGTAACAATACAGAAAAAATGTTTTACATACATACATATTTGGAGGTGTAAATAAAGGGTGTGTGTGTGTGTGTGTGTGTGTGTGTGTGTGTGTGTGTGTGTGTGTGTGTGTGTGTGTGTGTGTGTGTGTGTGTGTGTGTGTGTGTGTGTGTGTGTGTGTGTGTGTGTGTGTGTGTGTGTGTGTGTGTGTGTGTGTGTGTGTGTGTGTGTGTGTGTGTGTGTGTGTGTGTGTGTGTGTGTGTGTGTGTGTGTGTGTGTGTGTGTGTGTGTGTGTGTGTGTGTGTGTGTGTATAATATGAGATAGGCTAATGGACCATCAGTTGTTATCATTATCCTCCAGGATGCTGAGACAGAGGAGCACTTCCTCTTCCTCTTTGAGCCGTCCAACATAAAACACCAACGTGTCCATCTCTTGTGGAATTTGTGGACAACCCACTAATGGAATATTTAATGATTTCTATGTTTAGAAATAGCTATCGGTGCTTTAATTGAAGTCTTTCTCTCTGTGTGCTTTTCTAATCACAGTGTCACGTCCCGAACTGGCTCCAAAACACGCACGTTTACGACTGGCCGCTCCATCGGGATGACATCCTGCGGCGGCTGATGAGGGTCGAGAAGTACAATCCACCCCCCATCGGGGAGCTACCGACCATCGTTTCCATCCCTATATAGACGTCTCTGACCTGAAGACACAGACTGGACTGAGAACATGGGATACGATGTGCAGGATGTTTGATGTGATGCGCTGTGTGAATATATGGCGTATGTATAAATAGTACCTTTACATTCCACAGAGCTCCCAGGCTGCACCTTGACTGGTGCTACTCTAAGTTATTTACTTTCACAGCCTGACAAATACAATGTTACTTTTTAAAAGCATAATTTAAAATTCATGTTTTATAGAATTTGAACACACAGATTTTTCATATTTTATGGGACTTGTACGACTAAATAGATATGATGGTCTGACTGTATATTTGCAGATTGGACAGCAGAGCTTTCATTTATGAGAAGTAAGCAGTGATGGATAATTCTCCCTCAACCGTATTATCTTTCTTATTATAATGTTTATCTAATGCAAACAGCTGGCCAGCTAGACGGCGGTACTGACGTGTTTGGAGAGCAAAATTACCAGACGATGCCTAAAAAACATCTGCACGGCATTTATTGTATCAAGTGGAGGCGGATTTAGAGTTCTTTTAGTTTTCTTTTGTGGGGGGGGTCTTGCACAGCTGTGGAATTAGGCAGCATTAGAGTTATATATTAAATTATGGACAAAACTATTTAAGTATGTTTTTTTCTAATTCTCATAACTGATAAACAAAATCAAGCCACGAGAACAGTTACTGACAGATTACCTGAGTTAAGTTTACGGTCTGGATTTTCACAGCATACAGAAACAAAAACGTCCAATAAAACCTTCTAGCACAACATGTAAGACAAAAAAAAGGTAAATGAATTACCGGTTCACGGTACCATGACACACCATAAATGAAAGGGGATGTTTGACATTTTGTACCGTGCTTGATGGATTTCTTGTGAAACTACAAATGTTATTAAAAGTGTAGAACTGTGTTTCAGGTGAAAGTGTGTTGGCTTGCATCACAAACTTGTCTCTACACTGACCTCTCCGCTGTGAGACACAGCAGAAGAGTAAAGCCGGCCCCGAACATGACAGTTAACCGCAGACAAGCAGAGACCTGGGACTGGTTCTGCCTGCAGGGCTACTTTGGCATAAGTCTAACAGAGAGCTGCATTTCTCCACACAAAAACGTTAAGGTTTAGGAATGCTTTGCTATTTATTATCTACAGATCTGCCAACACCCTGATTACGGGTACAGTTTGTGCTCCCATCAGACCCCCGACCACTTGTCTTATTTCATTCTGGACCAATTCAGCCTGAGAGCAGTGAGGCAGAGCTCCAGCTGAGTGACATTGTTCCTCTCCTCAGCTTCTAGTGGCTGGGGTGGAAAGGCTCAGACAGGATGTTGTATCACGATAAGTTGCTGACACGGCTGCCTGTGTGGTGGGACTTCTGAAGAATAGGCAAGTTTAGACTAAAATGGGTCATCAAAACCGGTTTGCGGTGAGAGAAAAATCACGTGTGACACTGACACATTTACAGAATGGTGTGTGGAGAATACGATGTGCTCTTCATCCCAGCAGTAAAGTTAATCCGGTTTGATACATGCATGTGCAACATTACTGATTAAAGAGCCGAGCATCAGGACGTGGTTTAATGCTTTATCTTCACTGCAGATGTTCATACAGACATCATTTAAAAAAAATCTGAATACAGTGTCATATATTCATCCATATATTGAAAAGTACATGAAATAATATTAATTTTAATAACATAACAATGGGACAATGACATCTGTAATAAAAGTGGATTACAAAGTGACATTTTATGTAAATAACTCTTAAGAATTAGGTAACACGAAACAAAATCAGACAATAGCTCCGTTTAACTGGATGTAAAAACATTGAAGTGCTATTTGTTCAAAGTTACAAAATACACTTAAAAAGCAGGAAGCATTTTTTTATTTCCTTCAAGGAAAAGTACTATAAAATAAGTTACAGTACAGTGAATTTGTCCAAACCGACTTTTGATCCCATCTTCCAGCCTTTCGTAAGCACAAACAGAAGTAACTCATACAGGAGTAAAGAGACGGTTTCCTTTTCAGAGGCGTCTTCCCCAAAAAGGAAATGAACATCGCTGTCGTCTGTTTCTAGCGGGTCCTTGTTTGTAAGAATCGACGCACAAACACTTCTGAATAAACGTGAAACCTTATAATCTTCAACATCATCTGCGTGTTGCCCTTGGTAGAACTTTGTACTTCATGAGCTCATAAAATCCGACAAATACTTCATGTTAAGTCACATAATACAGAGGCAAGCTCTCATACGTCGTCAGCTGGCAAAGGAGGTATGTTGAACCTTGGTCTTGTGAAAAAAGCCATCTTCTCTCTGTAGACACAGAAAACTAAAATTATTTCCACGCACATTCAGACTTATTTTTTTTTTTAAAGTCTGTTATTAGCACTGCTTCACAAAATAAGGGTTGTTACTTTAAATATAACAATGATGTCCACCTACTGCAAACCAAAATTATTTCATGAGTACAATTCTGTTGAAAATGTCTTTTTTGATGTACAGTAGTGGATCTGAAGAGATTAAAAATCCTCTTGCCATGTGTGACTTGTTCCGTTATCTATGTATACCCAAGATACGTAAATATATCAACTACATCTAAATCCCTGTCATTTCTTTTTGTCATGACAAAATCACCTTTTTTTCTAAAAGATAAATTTAAAAAAGTGGACGTGTGTTTTATTTAAGGTATTTCTGAATGGAGAGAACTAGTCAAACAGTGTTGCATTATGGGTTGTTTGTAGCCTTTTAAAAGGTACCCTGTGGAGCACTGCTTTTGAGTCCATGTGCTGTTTGTTGTCGTTCAAGCACACTAAGACTCGCATGCACGGTTGTACGGTTGACTCCGTACACACTCCAGAGTAGCCAACGGCATTCCACTACTCCGCTGATCTACAGGCGGTGAGAACGCTTCAGGAAATACACCAATGAAGGCTGGGAAAAATAATAATAAAAAGTGGAAACAGGCTTTGTAGAGGATTTATGAGGATTGACTTGTACTTGGCATGTGTGTTACACCTCAAGGATACACACAGTGTGTATGGGTGAGAAAGTCCACACAGGACCTTTTCTTAGATTATTTTTAGGCATTTAGGTCTTTATTGTGACAGTTTAGACATGAAGGGGACAGAGAGGGATTATTACATGCAGGAAAGAGCTGCAGCTCGGAATCGAACCCGCAACCTCTGCGCCGAGGACTGAACCTCTAAATTTGGGTGTCCAGTCTACCACTACAGCCACATCTCACTTTGCTTGGCAGGCCAGTTTACCTATGGGGTGGGGGGGGTTCACTGCCTCGGAGGAAATCCATTCCTGAACAGCAAAAAATAGGGCATATTGCATAACTTGATGTTTTTACTAGTCTAATTACTGATCTTTTTTAAAAATGTATTTATTTTTTAAGAATTGGGCTGAATATGGGAACATTATGTCAGATTACTGAAGCAAAAGATGCTTTGCAACTTTAAATGGGTGTGAGGCTAACATTCCCGGAGAAGTAAGAGCGTGAAAGCACAATCCCGACCTGAATGTCTGCACGGGTAGGGGCTCCTTCTGGCTCTGCCCCCTCATCTGCAGAACCTCTTTGGAAGCCTTCCTCAGCCTCCTTTCTGCCGCCTCCTCCTGGCGCTGCTCCTGCTTGCTTTGGCTGGCCTGAGCACAACAAAACAGAGTCAACCGCTGCTATGCGAGGCCCAGTCTCACGGGCTCGTCTCCCTGTTCCACTCTCACCTGTCTCTGGGCCTCTCTGAGCAGGCAGCGAAAGCGCTCGTCCCTCAGGGCCCAGTGGGGGACTTCGGTGGTGTCCTTGGCCTGCGGGTCCTCCAGCCTCAGCTTCAGCTCCCTCAGGGCGGTCAGCTCCTCCGTCAGCTGCCTCTGACGCGTCCTGCAGGCCTGGAGATCCAGCTCCAGGTCCAGGGAGGTACGCGTCGGCTGCTCGGCCAGGGAGGAGCGGTATGACTGCTACACGAAGACACACACAAACTTACATGAAATCTCATTTAGCTAATCCCTTTATTTATCCAAAGTGACTTACAATTGCTATATATGTCAGAGCAACTAAGGGTTAAGTGTCTTGCTCAAGTTGGTTGATGTATCAGTGGGATTTGAACGCAGGTCTCTCACACCCAAGGTGTGTGACATGTCCACTGGGCCATCACCACCAACATGTCCAAGCGTGAGAGGAGAGAATGAGACTGTACCTGCTTGTATCGCAGCGTTCTTCTCTCCAACGTGTTCCTTACAAAGGGCGATTTCTTTGGTAGAGTTGAGCTGTCACTGTCGCTGCGATATAACTAAAAGGGAAAACCAGTCATTTTATGTTGAGAAGAAGCTCACACAGAGATGTCCAAACAGAAACTAACAACAACACTGACAACTACTACTGTCCACACAGACCACAATGCTCTCTTTCTCTCGCGTGTGCTGAAGCTCACCCTGCAGACGTACTGACTACGAGCGCCAGGAGAGAAGGTCTGAGAGCGAACGATGGTGCTTCCGCGCATGAATGGCGAGGCGTGACCCCAGCGACCCCCCCTCTCTTTGGGCCAGACTCGCACCGGCTCTGGTAACAGGCCTTCCGTCATGGTGGCTTTCTCCACCTGCAACAAATCCAGAAATTAACCTGTGCCACTGATCCTTTTTCTTTCTGGTGCCGGTGGATGAGAATGAGCACAGCCTTTACCTTTACTGTACACAGCTTGCTGACTGTCTGCTCACAGCGCCCTCCGGTGGGGATGCAGACCCCCTCTGCACACAGGCCCTCTGAGAAGGGAGCCGTGAACGCTGTGCTGTTGCTGCAGCCGCTGTCCACAGACTCGGCCTGCCAACTCCTGCAAACCACACCCACGTCACTTGAACACATACGCTGAAGGCAAAAAGAAGTGATTTTGTCTACAAAGAGACTCTGTAAATTATAGAATGTGGTCTAAACCTACTCTAACTGTAAAGTGTCCTGAGATAACTTAACTGTGATTGGACACTAAATAAAAATTGAATTGGACTTGTGCCAAGCAGAGAATGTGGCCACCTCTCAGATGCCCCCTCCCCCCGCTCGTCCTTCTTCTCCAGCCTTTGCAGCTCTAGCGCGGCCTCCCGTTCCTCCAGATGGGTGGTGGTAGTGTTGTTGCGTGACAGCAGAGAGCACACAGGATCCTGTAATGTCACAAAGCAAACTATCAGACGCCATGCTGTCAACATTCCTCCTCTGACAGTGGGAGTTGCCGTGGGTTGGAGCTGCGGTGCGAGGGCTTGTTTGGCCTGCGAGAAGCATTCCTGAGATACTCACTTTGACAAGCTACACACCTGAAGACCGTAGGCTAAGAGCGGCTTTGAAACAGTGTGGAGAGGAATTTCTGTCAAAAGGCACCGTGTGATTTATGGCTTAAAGAATTGACTGCCAAGTAGTTATTTATTAACACCTCAGGATTGCCACTTTGTAGGCTATTGTGCCAGCAGGTGGCTGCATTAGAAGACTCTTTTCTAACTCATAATATCTCAGAGTCAACACCTTTACATTCATTCTCATCTGATTACAGGAAAAAACTCAAGAAATCGGTTGCACATACTTATTTTTCTGTAAGGTAGTGCTGCGACCTATTTTATCTTTTAACTTCCACAGAGCACACGGATGCCTTAACCTGTGATGTTGGGTCACAAGAAGAATTCCTAAAGTATTAAATCATCCTTCCATGTCTGGAACTATGGCCTGCAGTGACTGCTGGGTAAGGACAGCGGATGCAAGCATAACCCATTCAGACATCGCACTTGTGCAAATATTCATAATCTGCAACATAGATCACCTTCAGTTATGACTTATGTTGTTTAATGTACTCTATTTTGTGGCTTCATTTTAGGTTTTTAGACATTACAACATTCTTGAACGCTGACGGCACAACGCTATACTGTGTGTGTGTGTGGGTATACATATAATATATATATATATATAAAATGTATAAATAATACCTAGCAGAAGCTGTTCCAATTAATAATTATTATAAGTGTACCTATAACATTTTATTGTTGTTGGTAACCTTTACTTACTTTCTTCCATTTTAAAGATCTAAACCTGATTTGAGTTTCCCAGTAAACCCTCCAGCCATGCTTCTCTCCATCTCCCTGACGCTGATACCTGAGACCAGTCTCTATGGCGTCGTGCTGTCACTCCACACAGCTGTTACTTCCAGACCAGGCACATGCATGTGTGTTTACCGTGGCTCTGAGCCTTTGCTCGTCTTCCTGGCTGTTGGGGAGTCTGCGGTGGCTGGCGCTCTTCTGTTCCGGCCTGGGCGGCTCCGCCCCGCTCAGCATCTGCACTCGCAGCCAGTGGTAGGCCATCTCTGCACTTCCCTCGCAATCAGCCAGGCTGACTTGGGCTGTGCCCTACAACACACACACACACACACACACCCTTTAATTTAGATATCAGCAGATCAGTGTAGTGCAACATGTATGTAGAGCCGGCTACAGTCTCCGTGGATCCGCTCAGCCGTTCAGACCCACCAGTAGTTCCTCCTGAGCCTGAGGACCCAGCGAGCAGACGGACAGCTGCAGCGAACACACCGCCAGGGCGTTTGCAGGGACAGGAATGCGGAAGCCTTCGTTGAAACTCATCTGGGACTGCGGCTCCAACGCCGTACAACAGTAAAACGCACAGGCCCTGCCGGTGTCCAGCGGGATCAAGTGCACCTTCACATACCTGGACACCAACGTCACAATGTTCACTATATGAGATTTCTACTTATTGATAGGAGGAGAAACGTGAGAGAGATGTGTTAGTGGTCCTGTTAGTGCTCACTATCAACTCAACAAGTACTTGGTGCTGTACCGTACATGTAGCTTACTCTAAACGACATGACTTTAAAGTCAGATATGATTAGCCCGATACTACTCTCATGTCTGTGTGGTAAATATGTAGCAACAGCCTGCAGCCAGTTAGCCTAGCATAAAGACTAGAAAAGAGGCAATAAAACTCGTTAAACACGTCATCACTGGGTGCTAGAGAAGAGACCCCCCCAATACTGCACTGAGTGCAACCTGCACCATCGGTTTATTTACATTTAGCATACTATTTAAGCTGTCACACTTTGTTTTCCCATCCCGTATATATTCAAATGTTTGTTCTTATATTTTTATTCCCATTATTATTTCATGTATATTGTATGTATTTACTGTATATTGTATCCTAGTATTTAATTTATATTCTGTGCTGTATGACTGATGTTTGCTGCTGTAACACCATAATTTCCCATTTTTAGGATCAATAAATATCTATCTGCAGCTCACTAACTATATATACATATATATATTACCAGATGTGACAGACACCAAATCAGAAACTCACAATTACAGCCACAAAGTGTATTGTAAACAACTCCTTAATTATGTAAATAGGGTTTCATAAAATTCTTTTAACTATGTAAATAGCGTGCATGTCCACACTCTTTATATTTCTTTATTTTTACTACCTTTCTTTATTTTTTTCTACTCTGATATTGATATACTCTTGCAACTGTAACGCAGAGTTTCCCTTCAGGGATCAATAAAGTATATTTGATTGGGATTAGGTTTTGTTGGTCATCAGTTATTATTGTTTTATTGACCAAACTCTGTGCTGTCAGTCTCAGTCACATCAGTTAGAGGAAAGTAAGGGCAGATTCATTAGATGTGGCAGAACTTTTTATGAGGGAGAACTTAGTAAAAAACTACAATTGGGTGTAAACAGTGTTTAGAGGTTGGTTGTGTGTTCCCTTCATATTTACCATACAGACATTAGAAGGGATATCAATCTTCTCATCTAACTTTTGACAAGATGGTGAATAAGTGTATTTCTCAAAAGGTCCACTTATGCTTTAACCATCAGAGCTGAAAGTACTCACACTTTATAACTGTCTCTCACAATGGACCTGTTCAAATTCTTGAGCTGTAACAGATGGAGCCGGAGAGACTGAGAACTGGACTCCCACCTGTGAAGAGGAACGTATAACAAGTGGAATACGGAGTTAGATACGAACAGGGAATAACCACGGCAACCACTCACGGTCTCCCCTCACATCTTACTCACAGCAGTCCCAGTTGGATCTGGGTGGGCTCGCTCAGATCTTTCATGTAGGACATCTCATCGGACTCCTCTGGCCTGTTGGAGGAGCGACAAAACAAGCAATAAACCAGCTGCTATTCTCTCTCTCACGGGACATAAACTACTTCTCAAGTCCAGTGACCCAAACAGCATGATATCCTTTCTATTTACTTTGAGGTACTATGAGCAATTTCTGTGTGAAAGTGATATTTCTACCTCATTATAAGATTTATGTCTAAGATCTAAAATGATATTTCTTTATTTGTTTTTCTGTGGTGACTGACGTCGACGCTGTGTGTGACAATAAATCAGGTGGCGGAATGTAAACGAGTACATTCGCTTGAGTACTGTGCTTAAGGTATACACTTGAGGTACTTTACTTAATTTTTTTCTTTTAGTGCCACTTCGTGCTACTTCTACTGCGCTTTAATACTTTAAGTACATTTTAATGATGATACTTACATACTTTTCCTCAAGTAAAAATTTCAATGCAGGACTTTTGTTTGTAACAGAGTATTTTAAAAGTGTGGTATTAATACTTTAACTTAAGTAAAGGATCTGAGTACGTCTTCCACCAGTAATGAAATCTCACTCGGACAAGAGAAAACAAATACCATAACTGCCTTAAAAAGCTGAAGGTGTATTTTGGGGTGTTGCAGATGTCCTACTCTGTCACTAGGGGGCACAGTAGCTCCAGAGAGCTGGGTCTTTAGAATCTGTTTTAGCACAGATGGCGTGCACTTCCTCTCACCTTCTGGCCCAGGCTTCGAACACACCGCTGTCCGTGGCCAGAGCGTCCTCCGACACACCTGCAGACACTCTCCTGGCCCTCCGGCCACTTCTGTTGGCGCTGTTTCCTCTCAGCGTCACCCCTAGAGAGGGAAACACATCCAGTTAGTCACCGGGGACGACTCATTCTTTGGGATAAGGATCAGGTCTCTTTCTGCTTGCCTGTGGAGGAGAAAGCCCCCTGAGTCCCGCTGTCTCGGTGGCTCTTGTTGTCCAGTTGGTGGACGCCGGCGGCGTTGAGCGTGTCCTCGCTGCTCAGCACGGCGGTGTGTGACAGGGGTTGGGACTGGGCCCGTAGCCCCTCTAACAGGCCACGGCCTGCCTGCTCCATGTATTCCTCCGTCATCTGGATGAGAGGGCAGTCCTGGGGGGCCGAGTGGTAGGGTGTGTCCATAGGAGAGCTGGGTGGTGACAGGGAGGAGAGCGAGGAGCGGGAGGAGAGCGAGGCCAGGGACTGCGGCGTGTCGTGGGAGCGTTTGCCTTTGCTCTGGGACAGGGGGTCGGAAGTGAACACGGAGCAGTCTCTGGACACGGTCTCTGGTTGCAGCAGGTAGCGGAGGTGGGGGTCTAGTGGCTCCCCGGCCACCTCGTGACGCTCGTACTGGGGGAGGCCGTAGATGTCGCTGAAGCTGATGGAGCTGAGGGAGCCACGGCTGGACGCCAGCGAGCCCCGACTGGAGGCCAGAGAGCCGCGGCTGCTGCTGGACGACACGGTCAGAGAGCTTGCCGACAGGCTGCACATAGAGAGGAGAGGAGAGGAGAGGCGTGAGAAAAGGCACAGAGGAGCACTAACGAACAGTTTAAGCTTGGAGTAAAGGGTGTGTGCCGCACCTCTTCAGCTGGGAGTGAAGGTAGGTGGTGATGCGCGTCGCCTCCTCCAGCTGTCTCAGCAGAGTGTTCCTCTTCTCCTGCTGCAGGATCCTGTCATGATAATAATAAGATAGATTAGCACTCAGACCTACACTGGGTTTATTTCTCCTCCAATCAGAAGTGGATTCAGCAGTGTCCCAGTTCCATGCTACATACTAACTGTTTACAGCGTGGGCTAATCATCATAACATACCGTTTGTGTGCGAGAAATAAACCAAACTCAAGGCTCATGATTCAATATCGATTTCAAAAATGATTCACTGTGTGAGTGTGGGTGTGTCTTGATGGCTCTCTGTTTAGACAACTGATAAATATGTAATCTAAAAAACACCATCACAAACAGCAGTGACACTATCTTATCAATACTGTGGATAAATTGGTCTGGACCCAGCTTACAATCTGCAGCAATATTTGGGCATCTATTTTCTTGACTAGATTGGATAAGGTATTATAAGCAATATAAAGGCTATATCATACAAGACATAAATGATCTTATTCTGCTGGGCCACTCGGGGATTGCTTCTGGGCTGGATGTGGCTCCCAGTTGAATAGGCTGGGTGTATAGAGTGTATACTGACTGCTACTCGCTATACTTCATGTTGTCAGTTTTCCAGTATGAACAAAGCACATCCTCCAAAACCTGTTTAGAACAAGTGCAGTATGGAACAGGGACAGTCCTACAGCTCACTGGGATTTATGTTCCAATGGAACTATTTAGCATGGTGCAGATACATGGAACATGTCATGTAAAGAGAGAAACCAACTGGCTTCTACATTCAAGCCACACACATATCAACACCATAATAAAGTTATACTTGTGGTGGAGAAGTTGATGGTGCAGAGAAGTCTCTGACTCCGGGCCCATGGAGCTACTTGGCACACCAAAAACTCACATATGAAAACTACATTAAAACATAAACATTTCCATTGTAGTTTTGCCAAACTAAATTCTCAGAAAACAATAAATAAAAGTACTGCATATGTGCATCTCATGCAGCAGTTTTTTTTAAATGTACTGTATGTACTATACGTATGCATCTTATTTTCAAAACATGTCAAGGCAGGTACAGATGTCATCCTAGATGCCCCCCCCCCCCGCCTGTGACTGAGTGCAGATGTCATCTTGCTCACCTCTGATTGGCTCCCTGGCTCTGGGAGCTGTGGGCCCTCTGCACCTCCTCGTCCAGCCGGCAGCGCTCCTCCTCTAGTTGCAGCAGCGTCTCTGGCGAGTGCTGCTGCTTGCTGACCAGGATGAGCTCCTGCAGGAGGGCCTCCTTCTCACGCAGGAGCTGCATGAAGTCCCGGTCCCGGTCGGCCTCCGCCCGTCCCGACCAGCTCTCACTGTCCAGCTGTGCTAGCTGGTGCTGTATACTCTGCACCCTGAGAGCAGAGCAAGGAAGGAACAATGTTGTGCTACACATCTGGAATTTTCTCCTTATACCTGGTCAACCAGGGATTGAGTCAGAGGCTGACACGTACATGCTGGGTCTACGTGGATGCAAACCTTTGCTTACATGGACTTTGCTGGAGTTCAAATGTGCCTTGCAATCTCAGGGACGTGCCATTATGTGGATTCATATGCCATGATCAAAAGTGGAAGAAAAAAAGGATTTTGTCTCGTTTCCCTTACAGCCCTCTGCCTCAGTTCAGATGACAGACTTTATAATATACAGCAATCAGCAATCTTATACACACACAGTCTGGTTTCTCCTTTATTACAGTGGTTTAATGAACCAGATCCCAGGATAAGTCACAACATGTTATTATCATATCACATTGGCCAGTATCAATTAGTCAATTTATTTGTTATCCTATATTTAATGTTATCCCATCAGCTCCTTCAGCGTGTGCATGATTCATCATAAAGCAGAAGGGGAGAGTCAGTTATGATGTAAATCACTAAATCTGTATAACTGATACCTCTGAAAGGGCATAACACAGAAATGGTCATAATAAATACTGTATTTATTCATTACATCCAAACAGGTTTTCTGTCGTCCAAAACTGTACAGACAAGTGTGTGACAAGGGTGGTGTGTGAAAACTTGGTCAGTGACACACACACACACACACACACACACCCCCCTCGAATTATAGTAGTTAGATGGAGTCAATTCAAATATGGCTCCTTATTAATCCTGGTATGAGAATTACCTGCAATGTCAAGTACAGCCTCTGTGTACTCATCATAGTAATGTGGCAGAATCAGCTCCATGTAAGACCACATATCTGAGCCAAAAAGAGACATCACGCCGTGACTGTAATGACAGCATTCGTCATTTCTACCTGAGCCACACTGCTGCATCAGTCTTACAGTTGTGTATCAGCCACGTTCATTAAGACAGAGTTAAGTGGTCCAAGTCCTGAGCTCTGATGAAATAACTGTGTTTAAATGTGTTTATGTGTGCTGGATTTCAGACAGGGTGACTCAGGGACAGAGCATGCAAGTTTCCACAGGTCTCTCCTTTCTCTCCCTCCCTCTCTGATGTCATGGTTGGCATTGCTGTTGCTGGGTCACCACATCAACGTGAATCTTGTGTGAAAAAGTGTGCACAGAGCCATCGTTATAACATGCTGGCAATTGCTGCAGCAGCCATCATCACACTGCTGCCCCTTCCAGCTGGAACCCAGGCCCTCCAACCAGGACCTGTCATAATCAGTCTTTAGATCAACCTCACATACCTGTGCTGAATTCAGAAGCAAAACTAACAGAAACGCCTTTCAGTGCTAATGCTGCAAACATATGATTTAGACTGTGCTATAAGGTGAGCTGGGATATATTTAAGCAAACGGTGTGTATATGAAACCACCTTGTGGTGAAGCTGGGTGTATATCGAGGCAGGCGATGGGCAGAGCTTTCTCTGGCTGCGCACACAAAGGCAGCACACAGTCAGCAGCAGCGTGGCCAGGGAAGAATGTGACCACCCAGCTCATTCCGCTGGCCAGACATCGCTCAGCAGCCACGGCCACCGGGAGCAAATACTACTCATAACACGCCCTCCCACTGGACAGCGAGCACGGCCGAGGAACGAGAGGGGGCCGCCGGGGCATGGGAGTCACTGCTGCATGCCGGTGTGTCATAGTACTACGACTGATAAACAACAAACAGACACACAACCACACACACACTTACTTTTTCTTGGCTTCCTCGTATTGCCAGTTGAGTTTCACTTTGTCCACTAAATGCATGGAATCTTGGGAACCATACTAAAATAAAAAAGAGGAATAAAGTGATTTAAAAGTTTTGTTACGGCAGTTTACACGACACATAGTGGTAGAGACATGGCTTAACCCTAGACATTAGTCATTTCAGATTTATGGAGTACAGGGAGCTTCCTGCAGCCCATCTACTCATCATTTTAACAGATAATTGTTCTTTTAGGGCAGAAAAGATCTGAGTCCTGTCAACAATACCCCCATCACCCCCGTCAGTTAGCTGTGGGCTACAACTTGAGCCATGTATTTAGCTTTGATATTATTATTTTTTACTACATTAGCAACATTAAAAGTCTGCTAAAGTTGCCATTAGCAGTTTCTGTTTGCAGTGCTCCCATGAATGTGCAGATAATTATCAAAGGATTACTTTGATACTGAAAAATACTTAACAACATGAGGATTCTTAGGTAAGTTATGGAGTTAAAGTATTGCCTTTTTTGATAATTTCTGAGTAAATTTATGGACATTTACTGGAAGAAGTGTAAGTCACGGGGAATCTAAAAAATACATGCATGGTGTCTGTGTGTTCATATTTGAGTTATGACTCCGAGAAGGACTAAAAATTGTGATGCAACTCTCCGTCACAGTTTGAAAACCTGTTTTAGGGGGAGACAGGGAGGAGTAGCAGCCTCTCCTACCTCTCCCATGATGTCCGTCTGACAGCCGGTGTCACAGTACTGCTGCAGGCTGCACGGGTCCCCCCCGGTGCTGCTCGCCGCCTCGCTGGCTGAGTCGGGGAGAGACGAGCTGCTTTGGAAGTCGACCGTCAGCTTCGCCAGGCACTGTGTGATGGGATAGCGATTAATGAAACAAAACATAATATTAAAAAAGAAAGAATCATCTGCATAATATATCGTTCAAAAATGTCTCACTGAAAATTGTTGTAGAACAAGAACAACAAAGTGGGACAAACGATGCAATGCACTGTAAATTGTCAAAATCAGTTTTTAAAGATGAATTTAAAATGCGTCTTCTTGCTCCTTTATGTTCATAAATAGATGGTGACATTGGCAGGAAATGCCTTTTGCAAATGTGGACCGGCAATCAGACTCAATAATCGTCTATCATTAGTCGTTATAGATTTCTGCGTTGCATGTTTGCTGTGCTGACAATATCGTGGTCGGTGACGGTGACTTAGATGTCTAGAAATGTGCTTTATCAAAAGACGATGACAAGAAGTAGACGTTAACAGACACTAGAGGTCAGCAAAGAATATTCCAACAACATGTATCCCAGGAGTAGAGTGCAGATAGAAGGAAGCAGAGGTGATCTGTTACCTGGATGAGGTCCTGCCTCTCCTTCTCGCCTGTGCTGATAGACTTCTTGATGCTCCGCAGCTCGGTGAAGATGGCTTGAGCCTCGTCCAGCTTGTAGTTGGTCTGACTGCAGGACATCTTCCTGTCAATCCTGTGACACACACACACACACACACACACACATATTCAGAGGTCTGCTGGGGCACTCAGGGTTAAAACCTAAGGTGTAAAAACGGTTTGTTGCTCTTTTGTTTGGTTTAATGTGCTACAGGTGCCAAAAACAATTATTTGGTACAGCGAATTTGTTATCTTTTGTCATGGTCAAAGAAATCATGGCAGACAATCGTGATATCAATTCTAAGCAAAAAAAATTGTGATTGATATTTTTCCCCCAAATGGTGCAGGCCTAATTATCACATTTGTGAATTATATCACATAACTGTGGGAAAGATATTACGATTGGAGGAAGTTGCTCTAGCAGAACAGAGAAGATCACCTGTTCATGATGCAACCAAGAAAAGCTTAACGTTGACGTCCCAGGTGCCAGGAAGGAGACATACAATGTGAGGGAAGGAGGAATTACAGCACTGATAAAAAATGAATGTGTCAAATCACAAAACTACGATCATGTGGTGTTAATAAGTGCTTTGTTGGCTTTTTTAAATGTACTACCTCAGGAAAAAGGGATTACCAGGAAAAAGAACATTTGTTATTATTGTAAATTCTGGGGGGAAAAATGTCCTGGGCATTTATGTGCACATCAGCTGATGATGGGTCGCACAAGAATCCAGTAGAATCAAGGCGTTTCAAACGAAGCATGACATCTATCATTCACATACCAGCAACAGGGTGGGTGCTTTAGATTGGAAAACAGGTCAGTGGAAAATAAGTCACACGACAAAAAATAAAAAAAATCATCAGATGAACATCTGAAGTATTTTTGTGTGGGAGGTAACATTCAAGTGTTTATTTTAGACTGTGGTCAGTTATGAAATACTGACACTGCATGTGACAGGCCAGTGTAAATAATAATCTCTGTTTGTTTCCACATGCTGGGATATTGTTTCAGCCTTTAAAGTGCTGCTTTCAAAGGGGGGGGGTATCTCTGCTACAGGACTTGAGGCTCTCAGTTTTTAGAGTTCAAACATTAAAATCCATGCAGAGACTATTTGATTAATGTTTCTATACATTCAGAAATAACAGAAACAGATTTAACTCCCACCAACATTTGATGAGCAAACACATCTGCTCTCCTGCTTTGAGGTGCTTGTTCTTCTACAAGGGTAAGGGCATGAGGGAAGGGGGGGGGGGGGGGGGGGGGGGGGGGGGGGGGGGGGGCGTGGCAGATTGCCTCCTCCATCACTGGGCCCGGCACGTGGCCCCTGCTCTCAACACAGCCCGCTTCCTTCACTCTCCTTCAACAGCAGGTACTGTTCGTCCAGCCGACCCTGCCTCTTCCTCCCAAAACAAGCTCTGCTTTGTTCCCCCCCAACCTATTGGCAGGGCCTGGGAGTTTATATGCTCAGCAACGAGAAAAAAAAATAAGGCACTACCCGCCCCTCAGTGCCTGGCTGTATTGAACCCCCCACCCTGTGTACTGTAGAGAAGCAAATATGCTCATATTTTCTTACCAAGCTATAGGTTTCAGTGGAGACGTTACGGATACAGAGTTAAGTCTGCACCGTGAAAATATGTGCAGTGTCTGAAAAACCTTCTAAATGGGTCAAGATAAGGATGAATACAGATGAGCAGAAAAGATACTTGTACGCCAAACTGTCCAAAGGAGATAAACTCCTGACTTCAACTCCTGAATTCTTTAGTGGAGTAGTGATGATTAAAGGGGGGGCATTTCTACATCAGAAGCCGTTCGTTTGCTTTATCTTATGTGACATGACGCAGAGAACAATTAGCTATATTGCTGACAACAGCTGAGATTGGGCAAAAACCAAACAGCCGTAGGATCCCGTCTGGCCTCAGCCCTACTAGGCAAAAACCAACCCAGGACAAACAATAGGACACACACACACACACACACACAGACAAACTAACAAAGGCACAAACACACTCACTTGTATGTAAACAGTCACACACACACACACACACACACACACACACACACACACACACACACACACACACACACACACACACACACACACACACACACACACACACACACACACACACACACACACACACACACGCATAACCTCAAGAGGAAGATGCGTCCATGTTTTTATTCTCCTGGCTATTCTGGGAATCACTCAAGTCGTGTTTTATCTAAGAGATAAGGGACTCTTTGCCAGGACTCAGGAAGTGCAAAGAAATTTGCTGCCAGATATCTCTGTGTTTTTTAAACTGCTCTCGAGCCCATACCTCCCCCCACCCCCTCCTCCATAGAGCAACTTCCTCTCCAGGCTGAGCCTTGGCTCCCTGCACTCCACTGGTGCATCCTCTTCCTGAGGTGGAGTCCCCTTTTCCATCAAAAACTCCCTCCATTTGCCATTTCTCAAACGCTCTCTTTTTTTCCTCCAAGAGGTGGAGCCTCTAATTCTAACATGAAATTTGGAACCGCTCCGAAATGTTCCCAGCACAAAAGAAGCTATGTGTTTTAAAAACCAACACAAACTAAAGGAAAATGTGGGACAGCCTCTAAAATTAAAGCTAAAGAAGGGTTTCCCCTGCTTTGAAAATCCTCTCATTCTCTATAATGGTCTTTAAAATCTCCCCATTTTCCACTTAAAATAACTGAATGTTGTGTATATATATATATATATTTAAACTGTGTTTGTAAGCCATGTGAAACACTTTAAAATAGATGAGGAAAAGAAAAAACAATCATTTAAATATGAAAACCTGTTGAACTACATGAAATGTGTAAATATGAACACAAGGAGACAAAGGAAAAAGAGAAGGTGAAAGACAGAAAGCGAGTTTGTGTTTAGCTGAAGAGAGAGGACGAGGGAATAAAAACGGGAAAAGGCGGCTGGGTGGGTGGGGAGCAGCGTGTTGGAGGAAGGAGAAGGGCGGTCATGGGAGGAAGGGTGGGCCTGGGACAGAGAGGCAGAGGAACACTCACTCCTGCAGGGTCTCCACTCCCATTTCCTTATACTGCAGCTCCTGCTTCACCTGGGCCAGCTCCTGCTTCAGTCTGGAGAGCTGCGGACACAAGGCCGAGCACCGGGTTACCATGGCGCACAATGGGCTTCTGTCACCACCACCGGCTAAAACTGCTTAGTCATGACAATTCACACACAGGAATGCTCTGCTATGTTTATACAGGAATACCTGTGTGTGTGCCCTCATCCATACACAGTGATTTACACACTGAGGCGTTCTCTCCTGATAAAGATGTCTGATCTACTCTCTATGGGTGACTGGAGTCTGTGATTATTCACCGTTAACTTTTACACAGAAAGTTCATCACATACCAGTTGTATAATGTCATCTGTGGCTATGGAGGAAAAATGTCTTTTATTTGAGAAAGTTACCCTGATGATGTCATCAGCGGTCGCCTCAGCCTTGAGACTGACATTTGTAAGCAAAAATAACCTGTTTTACAAACTGTGGATGAGGGAATGTGAAAGATGTGACAATTTATCAGGCAGGGAAGGTCTGATGAAAGATGCTGCCGAGTTGCATTATGGGAAAAGGAGGATTCAGTGTTTTGGGGGCTTGGCCCATACGACAGACTAAAAATCCGGCTATCTCAGCCTCTGCTCTTTGACCATTCGTTTTTTAAATCTGTATCCTGAATGAGCACCAGTGTAATAGAAGTCTAACACTTAATGGCTGGAGTGGCCCGTTCAGTGGAATTGTATTATGGTGACATGATCACATTATGATATTGTTTTATAATATAATATTGATTCTGCAACCTGATAACTGTGATCTAATGTATATCACTATTAGTATTTTATTTTAAATATATATTAGTAAAATAGTAACAAGACTAAGAGTCTACAGCTACACTGGCACAGCTGTGCTTTGACAGTAAGTATACTAACGTGTTCAAATTAATACGTAATACGTAACTCTTGTTCCATGTTCACCATCTTAGTTTAGCATGCTAACATTTGTTAACTAGCAATAAACACAAATTACAGCAGAGGCGGCTGAGAATGTCTTAGTTTTACAGTCATTCATAATTATTGTGCTAGCTGAAGCTAGCTAAAAAATGTAGAGGCTCATCCTCTGGGGACCACGACTGTCTGTAGCACATTTTATGGCTCTCCATCCAATAGACGTTTTTCATATTAAATATAATCCTTAAAGGCTAGTAATGAGCATGGCCAGATATATAATTAAACACATAATCAATATGAGACATTTACACATAAAAATGATGAGCACTGATTTCTATTGCAAACATGACTGACCGTGAAATCCCTTTGACATAGCTGTAGGCTTTGCTAGCTTCTTCAAATTATCTTCATATTATCATGTTGAAGTATGGGTGTGGCCATGACGAGTTAATAAGGAATGTATATTAACTGGTCATCATCATTTAAGTGTAACATCCTGTGTTCATACAATCCTGAGAAACACACCTGTGCTGACTATGTGAGAATCTTCCAGCTAACAAAACTAATTATCTGTGATTTCTATGGGAGGATTACAATTAGTCCGACTCCGTCTGTTCAGTAGAACACTTGAGGTTGAAATGCCTGTGATCCAGGAAACACCCTCAGCCATGTGACTGATCACGACTTGGCCCCGTGAGTCAGTGACCTAGCCTCTGCCTGACCCTTTGATGATGTTCTCATCCTCATCCTCTCGAGGCCCCAGGCTAGAGTCACAGTATCCTGTAGGGGCCACACCCCAGCCCCCTATTTTCTGCCCAAAAGGGCCCCTCGCTTCAGCCCATTGTTCTCCTCCGATAATGACTTACCCGTTCTCGCCTACAAGCTATTTCCACTTTTATTTGGTCAGGGTCGTATTTCGAGTTTGAGGACGAGCCGGAGAGCGCTGTGAACACATAGAAAGACAAGGACAGAGGGGGATCAGTTAGTTGATAGTGATGACTTGTAATAGTAAGAGTGGAAGGGGGATCCGGTGTCGTCTCTCAGCCTTCGCTCTCTGTGGACGCCCTCTGGATGCTTTGTGTGTGACAGCTGGCTGGAGTCAGAGGGTAAAACAGGGTGGAGGTGGTAAAAGGAAGGGTGGGCTGGACCAGGGATTTGAAAGATCTTCTAAAGACCTG
>NC_048415.1:23667490-23713969 GCF_013103735.1 Etheostoma cragini
GTCAAAAATCTCATTGTGATCGCATTTGTGAAACCACCACTAGTCAACCCTATATCGAAGCGTTTGGTCCAAAATATCATGATATCCGTTTTTTACATATCGCCCAGCTCGATGGGTTAGTACTCACTGTTGATGTGGTCGATGTAGTAAACTCCCACTTGCTGGTCATAAACCTCCTCCCACCCGAGAGGCAGTTCGTCTCCAACACAGTCGGCGAACGTCAGCGGTTTGGTGATCCTGAAATGATTTGAAAGGACAGCTCTTTTATACCACCTTTAAAAAAACAACCTTAATACTGCCGATACGAATCGATCCGGCCCAGATGCAACCCAAGAGTGACCCAGAACAATCAGATAAGTAATATCACACATAATACATTGTTTATAAGAGATTATCAGTGTGTTTTCTGGCCAGTTTTGCGGCTAAGAAGATAGACAAAGCGCTGAACTATCCTGCAGAGCGTGATGAGTCGGTTAAAATGGGCGGTCAAAGGAAGCGGGCTGAACTTAACCACGCTTTTGCCTCCTGTCCTATCTGCCCATCCACTATATTTATGAGTAACAGCCTTGGATCACTGCACAGTTTTTAAATAGGCTCCTGCTTAAAATGTTGGCCATCTATTTCCTGGTTTTAAAATCTTGCCCAACTCAATTTGTGTTTGAATGGCTCTGCTACTCAGTCTCTTTGGATTAGTGTGCTCATCATGTCACCCGTAAAAAAAATTATATTACAGAAGTACCCAACTAAACACTTTTCCACCATAGTCTTTATTTCATAATTCTTCTTAGATTGGAGTTTGACATAACCATACATCTGCTTTTCTGTCTCGCACATTACGTCATTTTTCCTGTTAGCATCAACTGGCCTTCAGGGCGCTGTGTTTATGAAAGATGTTTTCAATGTCAAATCGAGGGGAAAGAAGCAAAAAGTAAACACGATCTAAAGAAAATTCTCCCCCCCCACCCTCAACTGCAGAGCTGCACTGCCTCCCACGTTCTGAGATGCATATTAAGGTCGCAAAGAGAAACCCCGTCACAGGATAGCAATTATCCAGAGCGATCCTTTCAATCCAACTACGTAGCTTTTGTTTCACAGCGAGCACTAAAACAATTACTGAGGCAAGTATGAATACATATTGGTACTGTAGGTTTATCCATTTCTATGATGCACTTGAATTATTCAAACTGGTCAATCATGACAAAACTCGCTATTTTCATATGTCGAGCAACTGCTCCACTCATCCACATATCCCAACAGTGCAAACCAAATCTCTGATAAATGGATTTCTCTGAGAAAGTGTGTCTGCATCATTAGTACAAGTTGAACAAAAATAAATTGAGCATGAAATACCAATGTTATACAAAAAAGAAGCCAAGAAAATTATTCATTTATATATGAAAAACACACACCATAAGATGCCGATTCACTAACGTTTACTTTATGGTCTGAAACTATACTTTTATACTTAGACTTGTGTTGGTGATTGTCAGATTTACAAGCTTGTGTGTTTTCCAAGGATAGGAAAGGTGTTCCGTGCCCTGAGGGGATGAGCAGACCAGTTCAGGGGGGCAGGAGACCGGCTGAGAAAATTACATCAGTCTTGCTTACTACCTGCGTGAAGGTGGGCCTTTTCTTGCATGCCACTCAGAGCAGACTTGGCTTTTCCACTTGGAAATATATATTTTTTTATATATTTATTTATGTTGTATGTCTACTGCAATCATATGATAGATACTTTATTGTTCCCCAAAGGGGAAATTCAAGGTCCCAGTAGCTTACAGACATCACGCACAACATGCACATACCTCATAACAGGATGTTAAAGTAACAAATAAACAAATCCCCATGAATAATACACACACACACACGCACACACACACACACACACACACGAAAAGTAACTACATTTAACATACTACTTTTTTTTTTTTTTTTTTTTTTTTTTAAATCGAGAATCATTTTTGAAAATCAGAACTTAATATTGACTCGAATCTTGAGTCTAAAAGACTGAATCGTACGCCCCAAAATACAGAGAAAAATGTAGTTTTTTAACATTAAAGTCTGTGTTTGTAAGCTCAATATGTCTCCTTTAAATTTTGTTCAATTAGTCAGACAAGTATCAGTACTATATGGTAATTAAGTACATATAAAATGTATGCATGTAAACATACATAAACACAGCATAAAGTACGCTCCATGTGTATTATTTAGCTTACATTGTGAAGCCTGAAACATTTTGTCCTTTTAGACTAACTGATTTGTGATTTAAAACTCTTCTTGGACTTTCTTCTTTAAAGAATTTGGATGGACCTAAGGCAAGAGAAATGAATACCACAGTGTAAGGATTTATGCAGCCACGTGTGTCGATGCGGGCCCCATCAGCACACACTGTGTCAGGCCATAACAGCGACGATGACGGTGCAGAACTAACGGCATCAGGCCGATACAACGCTAACTCCCCTAATCTACACATATCAGTGAGCTGTGAACCGGGGGGGTCTGATGACAGCAGAACATACAGAAACTGAAACTGTCTGAATACCATCAATCAGCGCAGACAAAAGGGGGTCCGGATACAGTGACCCTTTCCAATGCAGTATGCTCACAATGCAGACAGTGCGTGAGGCGTGATCCTGGCGAGGCATGCACACAATGAAGGGGGGGGGGGGGGGCGGAGAGAGTAGCCGAGGCATTCTGCATCACATTCCTCAGTGGACAGACGCAGCAGCTCTCATCTCTGCACCAGATCCTAATCTCAACTGGGTTGCAAAGACCAGGTTCTCCGGCCAAATGCCACCAGCACTGAGACACATGCTGATGAATTATATGATCAGGAAACACAGAGGTTTCACGCTTTCTAAAAACACCCAATAAAGCCTTTTTTTTATTAGAATGGCATACAATGAATATGTAAAAACATATTTGCTGCACTTGTTAATTGTACACGGGGCGTCTTCAGGGTGTTCTGATGCGGATAATAAATTGTTAAAATGTGCTCTTTCTGCTATTTGTAACAACTGAAAAGATGGCGATCACACAGGGTTGTAAAAGATGTTGATTTTATTTGATGAACGTTTTATTTTTATTTTGCCATGTCCTTCTGAAAGGTTTGATAGATACTGTATGGCCACATCCTGAGATAAGGACAACAGTAATGTGGGACTGACCTTAGAAATTATTGTTGTGGTCAGATAATCTGACAACTATTTGTTATACTTATATTTTTATATTTTGAATGAATTGAATAATTGTTTGGTCTTTTAAGTGGACAGGTTCCAGAGAGAGCCAGAGGTGATCCACTTCCTCACATTGGAGGAACTGGAACCAGTAAATGTTTGAATTGTTTTGCTTGAAAAATTACTTTGATAATTATTTGATTATGAAAGTAGTTGGCTATTACGTTTCCATCATTCGGCTTAGTCAGTGGTTCCCAACCTTTTTGGCTTGTGACCCTTTAAAACGATACAAAGTCAGCTCCCAACCCCTCAATAAGATCACATATTTCTATGAGATGTGAGCTAAGAGGGATTTTTACCTTAGATGTACTAAAAAGTGCACACAACTTTATAGAGCTTATTGTTTTTTTTCTTCTCTTTTAACTACTTGATCATCTCCCAACCCTTAGTTTCATCTTGTGACCCAACTGGCGAGCTGGACTTCAACTTCAACTTCCTGCTGAATCATTACATCCGCCCACCCCTACCTGCTAGAAAAGCACACAGATGTGTGCCAAAATAAATTCCTACATATTCCCAAAATCCCCTAACAACTACACATATACTGCAGGCAGCAGCATGGTGACAGCGTGTAAAAAGGGGTTCGATGCAGCCAAACACAAGCACACTCCCACCTGGTTTTAGTGTTTGTCCAAGGTAAATAAATGTGCAGACACTAACCACACTTTTATAGTACATAAAAGACAGGGCAGTTGGGTTTTACGTAAACAATGAAGAAAGGAGGAACCATGATGACAAGAATTGGAAGAAGTATGTCAAAAGTAGGCCCATTAAGCAGTCAAAAAGGTAAGAGATGTAAATTTGGAACGAGTCAAAAAGGTTGTTAAAACAGGGAAGACAACGAGAACCTCTGGATGGGAAGCTGTGTGACGTCAGAGGGAGTGTAGTCCTGGTCTGCCCTCCGCCCTCCGAGAGAGAGAGAGAGAGAGAGAGAGAGAGAGAGAGAGAGAGAGAGAGAGAGAGAGAGAGAGAGAGAGAAACATGTCCTCCCACAGATCTGACTCTGAATATGTGAATGTTTCGGTTTGTCTTGTGACAGAAGCCTCTGTTTTTCCCAGTCATGTCTTGGTCTTGGGAGAGTGTGTACCCTCTGCTGCAGAGCACACACACACACACACACACACACACAGCAGATGTGAGCAGTAGGAGAGCGATCTTATGATATGATTTATTATAAAACAATATAGTAGTATATGACCATTTTTGGTGGGATCCTTTGAGCATACTAAAAATTTACTCAAATGCTAAACGTGACACTTATTTAGGAACATTTCTATCAGTCAGCTTTTGCCCCTCAGCCAGTCTCCTGTTGACTGACATACTGACCCGGGGTAAACCATGTTTGCTGACGTTGTCAATCGGTCAACACAACGCATTACATAACGAGTAAGAATGCTCTGACACCACGCTTCTCAGGTATGTAAGGCCAAACACTGATTTCATTAATAACTTTATGACTATAGGACTACTGCAACTCTACAGCAGGTGCAGGCAGTGACCATAACGGAGGTTTAACCACCAGCATGGCTATGGATGGCTTTCAAAGACAGGAAGTAAAGTCCACACAACAGCTGAATGCTCCGGAAAAATAAATATTTTTAAACTTTCGTCCGACAATGAAAAAATAAATTAAAAATTGTCATGTCGTTGAAACATTGTGTGTGCGCCTTGTTTACACACACAAAAAACTTTTTCCCAGTGCAATCAAAAGTTCTACTAAACTAAATTATTGAATTTAATTTCTACCAGCAGGGTTTACAGTTATGCATAATAAAGTGTTTGTTTGGTAAATGCAGCCTGAGAAAATAACCTGATATTTAATTTTTTCCCCTGTCCTTTCCATAATTATTTATTTTTTTACCTTGCAGGTGCACAGCTTTTTAAAATCAATCATTTTTATCACACTGCCATGTAACAATAAATAAGTTTAGCAAACATAAACCCGGAGAGGAAGCTGTGAAAACACCACAGCATAACACCGACAATGTCCAGCGGTAATGTAAAGCATAATAATATAGAAAATGTGGGCGCCCGGATAGCTCAGTTGGTAGAGCGGGCGCCCATTATCGAGGTTTACTCCTCGATGCAGGGGGCCCAGGTTCGATTCTGACCGGTGGCCATTTGCTGCAAGTCACCCCCCCCCACCCTCTCTCCCCTTTCACTTCTTCAGCTGTCCTATCATTAAAGGCCTAAAACAGCCCAAAGATAATAATAAAATATATAAATTGTAATAAATATGGTTAGTTACAAGCTGCTCTGCCAGCAGTAAAAGAACAAGATTAATAGGTTTTGTTCTAAACTGTTACACATGTCATTTTTAACTGTACTTAAATGTAATTTTTTCAATCCAAGAGGAAACAGAAAATGAGACATTTATTAGAATAGAAAGGCGAGACACTGACAGAATGACGAGCATGTTCAGCTGTGGAGGAATGAAATGCTGCCCGGCCTGCTCGTGTCCCAAAACTTCCCGGCAAAATATATTTAGTTGTCAACGACATTTGCTAATTCTAGACTAATCTGTGCCATCCTGGGTCGTCCCAGAGGATATTTCTATCTGCAGCAACCTTTGCCTGGCGACGGGCCGCTGCATGGGAAAGGCATGTGAAACTGGAGTCTGGGCCACTGGAGCTCATCTGGTCGGATCATCACCGCCAGCTCCTTTGTTTCTCTGCTGCAGCAATGTGCAAATGAAGATGCAACAAACAGCGGACTCCGCAGTACATGACACACAATATTCCTTCTTTTATTTCATTATGGAACCAAATAGTCCGGGTATTGATGCTTTGGATTGGAGTTCCTATCCTTTAGCTTGACCGCAGTAGCCACATCACATCTTCCAGCAGCCGACACAATTCAAAGGCACTCATGTCACTGTGGTCTTTCATACAGTTCTCCACGTTCATATTAAAGTATAAACATGTAGTTGATCGCTCCACCAAATGTGTTCATTTGGACAAGTTGTCGCCATAGCCCGTTGCAGTCTCCTCAGTCTAGCAGTGCATATGGGATACAGTTCTGACACTGATGTTTAATTGTGAGACGGTTCCCTGTATTAATAAACCAAACAGCCAGTCTCAGCAAGCATTTCAACCAGTGAAAGTCTTTTATCATCCCAGAGAGCCAGCTGCTGAAGCCTACAAATAAGAGTTGCGGCTTGACCTCTGGATGACAAGCATTGCATATGTGACCGGAAAAACAACAAATGTCACAGACGGGCATGAGGCGATAACAGAAAATTCTGCATGTTCCCATTTTAACTCTGATATGCATCACGAATACCACCTGCATTCATTCTCATAATGTTAGCTCTTCTCTGGAGGGGGTCACAAGTCTGTGAGGAAAAAATAATGCCACAAGTGTTGTTGGTCTACAAATTCCTTTCGGTGTTAAAAAAGAAACGTGGAAACAACTTTGGGAGGAATGTCATTTATGCCCAGCCTCTCTGAGGGCTGGGTGCAGCATTTCAGAGCGGGGCTGAAGCAGCTGACAGACGGACAGACACCCGCTTCTCCAATTATGTGTCGAATCCTATGGAAATAGGTCTCCTATAAGTAGACCGACATCTCTGTCTCTGTACACATTTAGACAGCGTCTGGACATGTGGGATAGGCTTGTCTTATGTGAGGGGAGCAGAGTTTGGTTCCCCAGTGTCGCACCCTGACATAATCAAATTAGAAGATATTCATACACTGCTCTTCTTAGCAATGAGCATCTTCTTTTAAAAAAGCAAGCTTTCTCACCGATCGCTTTAAGGCAGTGGTTCTCAAAGTGTTTTCAATAAGGTACCCCCTTTAAAATATAATATTAGCCAAGTACCCAAGGACCAGTAGGGGTGCACGATTCAGAAAATGTCACGATGCGTTATCGATTTTTAGGCTCACACTTCAATTCAAAATCGATTTTACTCAAAAATGATTCTCAATTAAAAATGATTCAGAGTATACTATGTACAAGTTCCTTTTACCATGTGTATTATAAACATCATTACAAAAAAATATGACTCGATTTTGAAATCAGTAGAGCTTGAATCGATTCATAACTGGGAATCTTTTTGTTGCACACCATCAATGACCAGCGCACAACCTTTTGGGGAGAAATGGGATATATTAGGGGCAGCCTCTAGCTCATCCAGTACGAGCATGCACCCCATGTTGGCTGAGTCCTGCAGCAGCCCGGGGGGGAATCCGACCTGCGGCCCTTTGCTGCGTGTCCCCCACGCACAAGTACACACACACACACACACACACGTACACACACAAGCCTGACCAATATCAGAAGGACGATATCATCGGCTGATATTAGTCCTTTCCCAATGTATTGTATCGGCATTTAAAATTTACTGATTAAAAATATATATATATATTATAAAGAACCAAATATTCGTATTGGTATCAGCTTTAAAATCCTTTATCGTTGGGGCTCTAAGGGGTACTGTAAATGAACACTTATCTGGAAACTGACAGCTGTGCACGATATTTTTGAAAACGTAGAGGTTGAAAGGTCCGGTTATGAAAATAGCCGGCCACATGTAAACATAGCATGAAAAAAAGGGAAAAGCCCCAAAAATAATCTTAAAAAGAAGAAAAGGCTATATGAAGAGGCCCCACAACGCTGCAGCATCAGTGTTGGGTTTACTTCACTATGAGGATAAAAACACTCAAATGTTTAGAATCCATCACTAATAACATCGTGTAAATATTTTAGGTAAATATGCATGACGGATATTTTATAAATGACCATTTAAAAACAAAATCTGGTGCTGGTCTTCAAACAGATACTTAATGACCATAGTACCATTATACACAGTTGTAATAAGAGTTGACAAATGGATAAAAAAAAAAAGAAACTTCAATGTCTTTAAATCTGCATTACACTGTGTTAATAAAATCGGTTCATAACGCTTTTAAATGAGGGCGTTACCCAAAAGAGCTGCAAGCACATGAAAAGCTGCTGATTTACAGCAATTGTGTGGGATTTCAAAAAGCTATGACAAGAAGTAAAGTACAGAAACTTACACACCAAACGGGCAAAACCAGCGAGCGTCAACTACATTTATCTTTTCAAAAAAGAATAGTGCAGATGTGTGGAAGGGGGGGAATAAAACAATGGTGGCCCAGAGCTCGAGGCTGGTCCACTGACTTTGGCATGTCCTGTTTAGGTAGCATTCTTCACAACATACACATGAAACACACTGCTGAATGGAGCTGCGTCAGAAGGGGCATCAACACACAGCCTGGGAGGATGCAACGCAATATCGAGTGACTAAATAAAGGCCTGTAAATCATTTTAAAACATAGGTTCTCTTCTGGGAAAGCTACACATGAAAGGGAGTAACGGCTAAAGAACCGCTGGGGGAAAGAGGTTAGAACTTCCAGAACATGGAGCGAGGTGAAAGCTGAAGACAAACACATTGTCTTATTGTGAAAAAGAACATGGAAAAGCCATAGGACCAAATGACACAGGATCAAGCAAATGGCATGTTTGGAACCTCCCCCCCACCAAAAGACAAAAAAGAGCCATCATAATGAAAACACTGGGGGAAGCAAAATAACAGCGGGGTTCAGCGCATGTGAATAACCTTTCGGTGCTGGAAACACAGCTCATCCTTTCCAGAATAATTGAATTTGGTGTGCTTTGTGACCAAGTATAAAGGCCCCCCTTTGCTGAGCGGCAGGCCGGCCATGGCTGTTGCATAACCGAGCTAATAAAGGAGGCCTACAGGGCCCAGGATGGAGAGGAGGAGGCAGACACGTGGGAAACGGCCTCTGTTCTGCTGCTTTGTCTGGGGCCGCGAGCGAGCAGAGCCCCCGGGCATTAGTGTAGGCATGCCTAACATAACGCTCATTCCACAGCAACAAAAAAGCTCCAGAGAACGGCTTCTCTTATCTGCAGGAGCCGGCAGGGCCGCCCCGGGCCGCTCGAGGTAGCCACCATTCTCAAGAGACATAGCCATCATCAAGAGTACTGAGGGGGGTAGATGGTTCAAAAAGTGCAATGTTTTCCGGTTTTCATTTGGTGCCTTGTGCAAGCCATTTGTTGAGGGACGCTCCAACGTGTTCCCAGGTATCTGCGCACTGTGTTCACACATCCATCCAATTTTTCACTACACGCTGTCATCTAACCAAAAATCAGCTCCATCCAGCCTCCCTCGGCCGCGGTCAGATGTCCAACTGTACGAGCAGGAACACACTGGACCCCTGGCTGATGTGTAGCTCGGTTACAGCATGATCATCACTGACACTTGTGTTTAAGCTTAATGACTCTTGTGTTTTTGTGATTAGGCGATAATGCGCCACTGACGCGCCTCTCTGCGGGTCATCAGACCTGGAGGTTCGCACACATCGGACGCCCCTATATCTGCGAGCTGTACGACACAACAGATCACAGGATGGTAGTAGCTGCACTCAGCATTGCTACACAAGGTGCTACACAAATGGGTTGCTGAGGCCTGTGTAACGCTTCAGACACTGATCATGTTTTGCCCAAAATATGAAGAGTTTGATCCCTGCCAAATCAGGCGCGTTTCAGGGCCCTTAATATTTATCCTGTCAACTCACTCTCCAACACAAACTACCATGGTCCAATGAATACTGAGTGGGGATCAACTGCATTTTACTATTAGTTATTTCAGATTAAATTCACACTTCCTATTGAAAGGAAACACGGCTCTGACGGTTGTTTTTATAAAATATGAACAGATCATTCATTCAATCTTCACATCAATTCAGGTGTGAAAAGGTAAGGTAATATCAGCCTCAGCCAATAATATGACTCAGTATGATGAAAACCAAGTCCCAAGTGTAGATACCAAACAACAATCCTTAAACTACCAGCCTTTGATTTCAGTTGTACATAAAACTGAACAGCTGTCAAACTGGGCCTTGACAGGAAAAGTAGGAAACTCTTATCATCACTGCATTCCTCTCTCTCCTTCGGACATCCACTACATGCAACCAGTCATTGTATCTGCAGCTGACGGAAAGATCTAGGCTATATTTTTCAAGAGTGGTAACACTGACCGAATGGCTGACACCTTTTTGTATCTGTTGCATGTTAGCAGAAAGTCAGCTTTAGTGCTGTATAGTGATGTGATTTATTGGAAAGTCAGTATCAGGTGGTGACAGAAGACATTCCTCTGGCAGTGATAACCTATAAATCACTGAGCAGCACCAGAACAAATGCAGAGAACATTCTTTAGTCATGCAAACGTAAAACCCCAGACGTACATTCAATCTTAGATATTAGATGTTGTGAAACTGCTATCAGCTTCACATAACAATGGTTAATCAACTCGCAGGGAGGAGGGGGCCTTTGAGGAAATCAGGTTTTTCTTATCTGGATTACATGCGGCTTTTACACATTCCCGCTGTTGAAGAAATTAGCTGCAACAAATCTGGACTAATGTTACATAGAAACAGACTGGAACTCAAAATCAGCCATACTTGGAGTGTTGTTTTTGACATGCACTGTGAATTTCTGCCTTTCCCTCATAATGCAGTAGAGTTAAAATACTTGCTTTAATTCCCAGTAATCTCAACAAAGTCTGCTTTGAATGCCTGATTGAGCCTGTTTCTGGGTTGGTGAAATCCAAGTCCCCACAAAAGCACATCCTTGCAGGTTTCCCAGTGGCCCAACTAGCATTCCTCACATATTTTTACAAAGATTTCTGGGAGTTGGAGTTTAAAGGTTTAGCTGTAACATGCTCCATTCTCAAATCCAGTGAAACACACACATTATGGGTCATTTTTGGGATGGACAACAACATTATGGAGTAGACTTCAGAGCTAAACTTGACACACTATAAGACTTGAGGTGTCTTTGTATGAAAAGGAAAAAAGACTGGATAACACTAGCTCACTTTGTTACGTTAGGTGTGTGAACCAGGAATGTCTCAGGTCACTGGAAGTCTGGCTTACTGGTGAGTCCTAATGATTGGGTTATGAGACAGACATCAAGTTCCTCTTCTTCCATGAAGAAGAGCCAGATCTGTGTAAACCCGGGTGCTCAGTCTGACTGGGTGTATGTGTGCTGTACTAACACAGGCAGCCGTTTGGCGATTACCAACTGAAACACAACAAACCGGAAAGGCTGGGCTGCTGTCAGACTTTGCGTTTAAAGCGAAATACTGGGGCCGGGTTCGTGTGAGCAGAGCACGGTGGGTGACCACGGGCGTTACGTCCCGTGTTTGCATGGGAACCTCTAAATGAGACGGGGAGGCCACAACTTCTGCCAAATCTCATCTGATTAATCGGTCGTGGCTATATATCCTCCGCAACCTGGTGTCACATTAAAGGCAATGTACATTAACTGCACTAGCCCCCTAAACAAAACTGCCTTCCCTTGTAGTCGCCCCCTTCGTCCCGGCCGCCCTGGCATCTCCTCCAGTCAGTTCTGACTGTTTGGTCGGAGAACTTGTTGAATTAAAACTATTTGGTGTGAGTGTGTGTAGTCCCAGTAGTCCCAGGCCTTTAGCATACCTATCTCTGGGGTCAATCCATGAAGTTTGCCGGGTGTTGTGGTCGATAAAAAACACTCTGCCATCGTAATCCCGGGCTTCCTCCCAGCCCGCGGGCAGCGGCAGCTCCGAGCTCTCTCTCCGTTTACCGCCGCTGACCCACGGCATAGCGTCGGGATGGTGAGAGGGCTGGAGCCCTCTGCCCTGCTTTTTATCCCCCCGAAAAAGTCGGTCTTCACCGCATTCCCAAAAACTCTACCTCGACGCACTTGTCGGAGCAAAAAATGGAGACGCAAATACAAAACTTTCCACCGAGCTTGTCCGCTTAAAAGGTCCCGCTGAAGGTACATCCACGTTTGTTCTTACAACCCCCCCAAAAACAGTGCCAGTGCTCACGGTCCTCGGTCCTCCATGTTCGCCTCCTCCACCATGTCTCATTCCTCCGTGTCCATATTCGGGTAGAGCTGATTTGCATAAACGGTCGGACGTACGACTGAGCGAGTTCCTGTGTCCAATAGGAAACCTTCGGAGCTCGACACTCATTAAAGTGTATCGTTAAGCTTGAGAACATGTATTTAATGTTTTACGTCAACGAGAATTCAGTCGCAGACGAAAGAGTCAGCTATGACGGCAACACCGATAACTAATGTAGCTAACGTTACTGTTCATCTTTCAAACTACCTGTTGATTCCTGAGACACAACTCAATTCTTACTATCTTTTTTTTTTAAAAGGGTCACCTCAAAACAGGGTAATATTTTACTCGAGTTAATCCAGACAACACCACTCAACACAGTGAAAAAAAAACGTGGTTTGTCGTTGAAAGCAGGGTTATTTAAATGGTAAGCCAGCGCCACCTGGTGTCTCCAATATGCATTGCAACATAAACTGTCACCACAGCCCCTTCCTTACAAGACAGGTCCCGGGCCATTGTGGATCAGCAAGACCATGTTCACAGCAGGCGTTTTGGTTCGTCTCAGTGGTGGAAGTGATGATATTAAAAACGGCTGCATTCCATTTAGGCTTTTCCAAGGTCTAGGTATTTTGCATGCTGGCTCTCTGTCATGCTTAATGGGACAGAGCCATTAACACAATCAGTGTCACCTGTGCTTTTCCTGCTACAACAGATCAACAAGTCAAACTGTCTGCCCTAAAATAAATGTTCTTTTACCCTCATGCCTAAAGGCTCCAGGTTCATTGTGTGACAAGGATTTTGTAGCAAGTTAATTAATTGCAAACTTCTTAACTGGCTAACACTGTATACACCAGTTAGGCACAACAACCGAAATGACAGGGGACCCCATATTGTCAAAGGTTAAAAATCTTTGACTTATTTAAATGTATATTTTGCTTATGTGGTGTATGCTTTTATGTGTGCACTAGAATACAATTTAATTAAAAAAATGTAACAAACATTTTCTGGTATAGGATGTAAATCCTCCACACCAGACTCTCCAACAAAGCCAAAGTTTATATCAGAACAACTCAAAGGCAGTGAGCAGAGTTCACAGTGCTCATATCCTTATGGCCACTAAATACTGTAGATAAGGAGCCTTTAACAGCAGGAGCAGAGTATTCAAGATCATTATACTACAAGATAAAAAGTACATTAACAGATGACGCAATAAACATCATCTGTGTGTGTGTGTGTGTGTGTGTGTGTGTGAGACAGGTTGGTCTGCATTGAGGGGAGTTGCATTTGTTTTTGATTAGTATTTTTTAATCTGTGACCAGTAGGAACTGCACTTCAATGATTTAATTTATTTCTTCAGGTTATTGGTGCATCGACTCAAATTCAGTGTGACATTAAAGTAAAAAATCCGGTAAAGGGGGAAATTTGTTGCCAAACAGGTAGATCTGTGTGAGTGTTTGTGTGTGTGTGTGTGTGTGTGTGCAGCAGAGCAAACATGGACTCTGTGTCGAGACGTCAGTGCAGTCAGCTGAGCCTTCTGCTCTCAGTAGGAGGAGTTTCGCGGGCTGCTGGTTGTCTAAGTGTGTTTCCTCCTGGGAAACATTGTCTCACATCAGAGCGTTGATCTACCGCCGCCTACCATCGATTCCCACAGGCTGGGTAGTGTTCATACGAGAGCACACAATAGGCTGCACTGTTTTTTCTGTTTCAGTCACATGGGGCAAAAAGCCTGAATGTCACAAAATTAGGAATATCATCCCTTCTTAAATTCTAAAAAGAAATGCATCATCAATAATAGATCTCTCTCTCCATGGGGCAGAGTTGATCTTACTTGCATCATTTCATTACGTGTGTAATAAATTAATCATCTTGAAAGCGGTGATTGTGCATTTCCACACGCTTCACCATGAGCGCAACCTTCACGATAAATTAATAATTGTGTGTTTATGACTGAGTTTACTCATAAATACTGGATACAAGATGGTTATTTTGAAGAGAGTTTTAAGTTCGGTGAAAAAGGAGTTCTAATCTCAATCACACAGATTAAAACTGGAGTTGTTACAGTATCTCTAGAGGCAGCCCATTTTATGAGAACCATATCTTTGTTTGTGTTTTGCGTTTGTGAAAAATAACCTGACTTTGTTGTTTTAAGCTGGCCCGTGGTAATTTGTTTGCTTATTTGTACAAAGGGAGGGACACAGAGGATATATGGAAATGGCCATCAGGGAATTCATCTCTTACCCAAGGAAACCCACTGTATACAATCCTGTCTACATTCAATTTTCATCCCCTGTGGCATCTCTGCCTCTGCCCCTGCTGCCCATTGGCACAGCAGCGGGAGCAGGAGGGCCGCAAAGGGGAGGGCCAAACGGGCCCCCTCTCCTCCCAGCAGCAGAAGATGTGTGCTCCTCTGAGTGGGAACTGTTTGTGAAAGAGCTCAGAGTCCAGAGCCTGAGCGGTCAACTGTAATTATCAGGTGTTGTGAGCAGTTTTGGTCCCGACTGGACGTCCAGCAGGCCTCTCCATCTGAAGTGCAGCCACAGAAGAAGAAGAACTCTTGTGGCTCTGTGAAGCGTGGAGGCCAGAGAGAGTGAGAGCGAGAAAGAGCAAGAGAGCAAAAGATGGACACATGCGCCTGCGCTTTGGAGTTGATGGGGATGCTGGTCTATGTCGGAGCATGGCTGTGCGCTTTGACCACCACTCTCTTACCACAGTGGCTGACCATGTCCACTGCTCTGCTGCCAGTGGAGAGCTACGAGCAGGGCCTGTGGGAGACATGCGTGGTCCAGGATGTTGGGGGTATGGAGTGCAGAGCATACGACAGCCTGCTGGGCCTTCCCAGTGACCTCAAGCTGGCCCGTATCCTCATGTGTGCCTCTCTCGCCGTGGGCATGCTGGGAATGCTAGTGGCTATACCTGGACTTCACCTGGTCAACAGCTGTAAAGAACGCAGAAGCTCCAGAACCAAGAGGACTTTAATCATCATGGGAGGGGTGCTGGGGATGATCTCGGGGGTGCTGTGTCTGATCCCCGTGTCCTACATGGCCCATTTAGCCGTGATGCGTTTCTTTGATGAGAAAATACCTGATGTGGTTCCCCGCTGGGAGTTCGGTGATGCCCTGTTCTGCGGCTGGGTCGGAGGATTTCTTCTCATAGTGGCCGGGCTGCTTCTGCTCACCTCTTGCTCATGTTCACAGGCGGAGCCTCCGCCTGGGCAGCAGCGCAGATACCATGTCATGAATACAGATGTTTCCTTCAGGAAGCGCTCCGAGTACGTTTAAGGGACGAATCATAAAATAATGACCTGCATAGAGACTGACGGCACAGCACAATCATCACCTGCAGAACTGCACTTCACTGCTTCAAAAATAATGACGGCAATATCTGGTTTAAATCAAAGTCAACAACCCGTATAAGGGTCGCTGTATCTGTTTGTAAAGCAGTGACAATGAGTTAGTCTAAAATCCACCACCAAATCCTCAGTGAATTTGCAGCTACTTTGAATGACTCACCTGCACAATCCCACATCACATTTGAAAAGAACCTGCTGGGACCAGTAGAAATGAATGTTTTTTTAAAAGATGTTTTATAAAATGCTTATTGTACCTTATTCTGAAGAGGCTTCAGGATTCTTCTCCCATCAGTGCCAACAAATGAAGAAAATACTATTTCCAGTCTCTTTTGCAGGATGCCTTAGCTTTTAAAATGCTGTGATTTTTAAGTTATTCTTAATACTAAAACCTAGAGCAAGCACACATGATGTTGTGCCTGGTTAAGTTTGCTTATGGGCTGTATTGTGCAGCACATTCAAATGATTCACATAAAGAAGTATACTGAGCTTTTATTGAAAAGTTGTCTCTTTGTTCATGTTAAAAAAAAAAGTAAATTTCTTGTTGTATTTTCTATTGGGATAAACTGAATATAATCAGTTTGTTTTGGTTCATGTTAACACAATGAGAAGCTGTGACATGAATCAGTATGAAACAATCAACCTATTCTTCTTCAGTTATGTCAGAGTTGGAAACATGGCTGCTCTTTTGCTCTTTTCCCCATCCGGTAGTCTGTTAGTCACATAAACCTATAACCTATTTTGGTCTGAAGTGGTCCCTGGGGGGACTGAAAACAGCCGTCTTGGTCCGTCAGGTGTGTCTGGGGAGGTGGAAACACAGCTTGAGACTAATTCCATCAGATTTCCTGGTCACTCGCTGAGCTAAGCTGTGTTTAATGAATGCTCTAATGGGCAGTGTGTACTGTGAAGAATGTAGAACAGGTTGGCCTTGCGGCTCCCGCTTGGACATAATTACACAAATTTGCCAGGGTCAAAGGTCAGTTTTGCACTCCGAAACTGTCTGTATCATTTACATAGACACTGGTACAGTGACATAAATGTGTTATTGCATGGGAGAAGTATGACTTTTAAACCTTCACATTCTAATGATGGTACTTTTTGTGTATAGAATGAAGTTAACGAGGGATAATGATGTTGTCAGAGAAGCATATGTGGGCCGAGACATGACAAACTTTAGATTTTGAGGTTATCTGCCAGTCCGGCCTCACAGAGCCAGAAAGCACGGAGTGTATCGAGAGACACCCTCCTGTCCTCTGACGCCAGGCAGGCTGTGGGGGGGCCTGGTGTCTCCCAGTGTGAGGGCAGCTATCAGCAGGGGAGGCAGCGAAAAACAACTGCAGAGATGTTCTCCCCGATTACCGTAAGACTCCATTTGCTGGAGGGCCGGGCAGTGCAGCAACGTTAGGAAATGACATGTCGTCTACTAATTATATTTAAATGCATCCGATTGCAAACCTGAGGGATTGGTAAGCCAACTTCTCACAGCACAAAGGAAATTGTCAAATCATTAATTTTCTCTGTAAAATGATTGACTGCAATATCAGAAAAAAGTAGAAAACAGTACCTTTAAGGAACAAAAGCATGTCACTGGGCTGGTACTCTCAAAAGAACATAGTTGTACCTTTGGTCAATAGAACAAAATTGTACCTTACTTGTTTGTACCTTCTAAAGAGACACTAATATACATTTGAGGATCAATGATGTACCTTAAACATAGGTACAACAAAGTACTTCTGGTAAAGTTACACCGATGTCCCATGACAACGATGTAACGTGACCTTCTCACTGAATGCTCAGACGTGGAGATGACCAAAGTTCAAAGAGTTCAAACTTTGATCAGATATGATTGTCAGTGTAACATGTTAAGAGTTTCATTTTTGTGAAAAGCAGTACTCCATTAATCCACAGACTCATAATAATGTTCCTTAAACCTCACATTACCATGCAAGAACCCAACCCCCCTCTCTGTCTACACTGACAGGCAGGGATAAGAACAGATATGAGTACCAACACCAGTAAAGTACAGGTCCAAATATTGTGTTTTCAGCTAAATGTACTGAAAGTATAGAAAGTAAAAGTCTTTTTGATAAGTACAGAAAAATGGCCCCCAGGGCTTGGTCTGCTTTAGAGGGTTGCAACATAAATCTGGGGGATTGTGAGATGATTAATGGGAGAGGAAATGGGCCTTGAACAGCTATCTTAATGAAACAATCTGAGCATTTTAAAGAGCTCTCTCTATGGGTTAGGCATTGCAGTCCTATAACCACTTTAAAAAAAGGGATGATAATGGTTGCAGCCGAAGCACTGATATGATCTTTTTGTTCTAAACCTGGCGCCTACGTGACCCACATTGCAACCCTAACTGCCCAAAGCTCAGCCTGGAGATATAGATGTGTTGTGCTAGTAGCGGCTAATGGGGCCTGGAGCTGCTAGTGGACTACGGGTGTCTGGTTACACTACTTCTTTCTAAAGATTATTTTTTGGGCTTTACCACCCACCTTTAATTTTTTACTGGACAGCTAGGTGAGAACGGGGGAGGGGGGGGGACATGCAGGAAATCATTACAGGTCAGATTCAAACCCTGGACCTCTGCATCGAGGCCTCATCCTCGAAGTACATGTGCGCCCGCTCTACCACTGAGCCAACCCAGGCCACACAAAACTACTTCTTTCTCCACACCTCCAGATTTATTTCATTTTTAAAACTTGTAGTTTTCGGCTCTGATTGACGCTGACGCAAGTGACATCCCCTGAGGAAATTTAACAGATTTGGGCACAGCCCCCCCCCCCCCTGAAGCCACAAACGTCTTCATACAACTGTGTTCACATATGCAGTAGGCCTCTCCAACACCTGTAAAGACTTTGATGTGTAAATCTGTGGAGTTCCCCTTTAAGAGAGGAAATCACTCTTTGGTAAAACACTTATCTGTAACAAGGGGCCCCAACTAGACACTGCCTCTTGTAAGAAAGGCACAAGCCAACCAGGTTGAAAAACTGTATCATATGCAGTATGTCTTTCAGTTTATGTCAAATCTGAGTAGTAACCAGTAACTATATCTTTCAGATGACTGTAGTAACTCACCGCCCCTGGCTATACATGGAGATGCCCTGATTTAAATCTAGTTTCCCGCAAATAAAATGCCATCTTTGCAAACCTCTGGTACGTTTGGCAACATACTTTAATATAAGGGGTTTTAATTGCACTGATCACCACCCTTCCTCTCTCACTGCCTTCTTACGAGTTTTCCTCCATTAATTATTATAACTGATAGAGTTTATGACTTAGAATAACAGATTAGATAAAACCTAACCAGCTCAGGGTATTATGTCAGGCTTATCTGTAGAGGGGAATGTGCCAGAGAGAGGTGGGAGGGTGGGGAAGACAGAGATGAAGAATTATTTAACTACTTTCCCCAAATCTCTTATCTAGAGGAATGTGAATACTTGTTATACTCAATTGCAGTAAATTAATATCAGTGGTTCTCCTGCTACAGATTACTGGCATCGAGTCTGTGATGGAGACCTTCACCATGTTGCACGAGGGCTCAGAGCTACCTTTCATCCACTTCTGGGACTTGTGTTTTTGACAGAGAGCTGTACTCAGCTCAAGAGGGCCTTTTGTTCCTCCTGCAGTGTGTATGTGTGTGTTTGTGTGTGTGTGTGTGTCTTCCCTGGCAACAATCAGTACTGTGAGGCGGCCCCCTCTCCAGACTCACATGCCTGCTCTCGTCAGCCTCCTACCCAGGTCACATGAGCAGGGCCCCCAGTCAACCTGACCTGCTAAGATCCTTCCTCGCATGGGGCCCCGTTAGAAGCCCACACCTTGGCATGTCATGTCATGTCACCTCCCCCACACTGTGTGGCGATAATGCCAATCAGTCATTACAGAGACTCAGGCTGCTCACTCCAAACAGCACTAGAGATAAAGTTCATGATAACATCTGCAGATATGCATCCGTCCCTGAACTCTGGCAACATAAATCCAAGAGAGCTTCACTTTATACCATCATATCATACATCACTGATTATTAAAATATGAATATTAAAGCAGATATGTAATCAAGTTTTGCATTACCAACTATGAACCCATAGATATATACATACATTTATATATATATATAGCCAACTCATTAGTTTCCCACAGTTCTACAGAGCGTTTTAGCATCTTTTAGCCGATATTTTGGGTTTTTAAGCTTAAGCTAATTACTTCCTTCAGAAGTTCGTGAAAACCTAAACAGAGCTAAGACAGAAGTTAATATTGGACTTACGTTGACCCGCTGGACATGAAGACAACTCCAAATACATACTAATGTTCTCCATATCTGCTGGACATTTAAACAAAACAGCTTTCTGGTACAAACGGAAAACGGCAGACAGACAAAGTTAGCGTCAAGCTAATGAACACAGTGGAGCATTCAGCAGCTGAAGAGCTAACTTAAGCTAGATAATGTGCTGGATGTAACTCTTTGCTGACAAGCTAGCCATATTAACTTACAAAGTGATAATATGTCAGTGCTTTTGTTATGCGGACTGAAGTTGCCAAAAAAATCTGTTACTGCAGGTTAAAACATGGAGTCTTATGCAATTTACCAGCTACAGGGATACATGTTTCTCAAGGTCAACCAGTTTGAATGTAATGTTGTCAGTGCTACTTTCTATTTAATAAGAAATGTTCATGTTTTTCCAGTAGAGGATTTTATTTTTCAGATTATGGTCCAGTAACAATGATCTCTCAACTGTTATTCTGAATCATGCAGTATTTCTAGAAGCACAGGCCTCTCCACTCAACTGCTGAATTGTCTATTTTACAAATATTAGTCAAGTGATTTATTTGGTTGATGTTGGAAAGTGATGGCATGTGGCTATGAGTAACAGGATCCGGAAGGAGTCTCCTGCTGACTCTGCTAGCCTGCTCAGTCAAAGTGTTGAAACATAAAAGGTGAAGATGGCTGCCAGCTGCAAACCTCTGGCTACGATCCCGACTACATGGACAAGCAAAACCATCACTGGGTCTCCACAGATCTCCATCGCCACATCAGAGGGGGCGCAGAGGCAAGCATGTACGAAATGAACAGAGACTGCGAGTTCTCTGCTGGTGATCACGCGTGCAGGCTTCGGACAGCGAGCTGGACTCCGGGCCTCTGTCGGCTCCCAGCAGGGTGTCAGGAGCTCTAGGGTCCTTTCACCGAGACTTGACTGGCGCGCCACTCAACTGGGTGACTGTTTTTCTGTATGCCGATCTGACGGCTGATGGGATAACATTTAACTGTGACAAAACAAATTGGGTGATGGGTTGATGTTGATATCCCATCCTGGATTAATGTGTAACCCACAGTGCTTCTTGTAATATAACATGGCTGATGTTCTATAATAAAGACTAAACTCATTCTGTAAGTCCGTAGTCAATAAGAAATGTTGTGAGCAGCACTGGGCTTGAAATCACTTTCCTATGGATTAAAAAGATACAAATCCAAGATTGTAAATTAAGTGTCCTTATGTTCTGCCATCATGAGATTTCTTCTCTGTGGAATGCAGGATTATCCCTGCCTTGGTGGGTTCCATCTCCCAATTCAGACTTCTGTGCTAGGGTTGTTTCTGTCCAGGGACCTTGCAGCGGATCCCGGGTGTCTCTGGGGGCCTCTGGGCTGAGGTCCGCCCAGGCGTAGCGGTAGCAGAGGAAAAGCAACCCGCTTGTGAACATCAGCATGGAGGCGAAGAAGCCCACTCCGATGGCCGAGCCGATTTGCTGCCTGACAGGAGCTGCAGGGAGGTGGAACTCAGGAGGAAAGCCTATGGTGTTGTTTTTAAGAACTGAACTCATGTTCCACACCAACGGCACTAATGAGAATGTCCCCGCCAGCACATACAGGGTCCCTGCCAGCACAAAGACCAGCCTTATGTTCCTACGATTCTCTATAGAGAAGTAGACCATCCTCACGGCCACTGCAGCGGTGATGTTCCCCACCAGGCCGCAGATCACCGCGATTACCATCAGCACCTGAGCCACAGGGATCTCTGCAGGAGCAAAGTGGTCCGAGATGCCGATGCTCTGACAGTTCTCTATCCTGGGAAGGACATGACTGTAGAAACATGCCCTCCAGATGCCCACCCAGGCCACGCCCGAGGTGATGACGGACTCATCAGCCACGTGCCACAGCCGCCACTCGTTGAGGCCGGTTGTGGTCATAATGAGGATCCAGGCCAACACCCCGGCCATCAGGCCCAGGAACTGCCAGTGAGCCGTGTGAACCAAGTAAATCATCCTGCCTGTTGTGTCTGCTAATGGTCAGAGAGACAGATCACTGAGCCAACGCATTGTTGAATTCACGCAGTGTGCCTGACATCCATCGCACCTCCTGAAAACACAAATAACCAACTGTGTTAGCTTGGCTACAACTCATAGGATGAGTAAGCAACACACCGCCTACACCCAATTGCCTTGTCACCTTTGTGGTGCAGGGAATTCATTCCCCAGAAGATCCATTTCCAAATTAATAAGGAAAAATAATTCCTGCACAAACTTGTCACCTCTGCAATGGTTTATTTGGTCTGTGGAGGGATGTAGGAATTTTTTTTTAATTATTTTTTTTTAAATTAAACTTGTGCTTACATCTATTATATTCATATTTTGACAGTATTCTCACATTTAATTTGGTATTTGTAAACATATCCTGTTATCCTCTGTATAAAGCATGATAGAAGACATGTCTGTCTTGTCCTACCTTGAGCCAATGGCACTATTCAATAGAAATCACTTTCATTTATAGTATCAAATCATAACATCAGAGTTATTTCGAGACACTATACAGATGGAGTAGGTCTAGACCACATTATAATTTACAAAGACCCAACAGTTCCAGTAATTCACAGTAACACACCTTAGAAGAAACCTTCAAAAGGTCAGTTTACCCAAATGACCTAGTGGAATCTAGCCAGAAATCATTTTTCTGCTAAGCTTCTGAGATAACCACCTCAGACATTGTCATACTCCCTTTAGATCCAGACTTCAAGACCTTACTGTTATCAGTAGAACTGCTTTCTCTTTAAGAAATAATAGCAGGTAGAGAAAGTTAGTAAATGAAATGCAGATATTGTTTGGGAAATGTGAGTATTAAACATTAGGCTGGCTTAACCTGGGGACCCGTCTGATCCCCCACACAAAGGCTCCAAAACATACCAGTGAACCTAAGGCCTTCTGGGAGTTTTGGGTAGTGGAGAAGTCCCCTGCTTTGCCCAGTTGGTAATTATTAGTATATTATATTAAATTATATAGACTTAAATATTTCAAAGTGTAATCCAAAAAAAAAGATTACTGTTAACTCAGTTTATCATGAGAAGTTGCAATATGTACAATGATACAATCAATCTAAAATTGTATGTGGCATGTTAACACTTAACTACTCAACATGGAAGTGAAGGTGATCCATAAATAATAATAATATAAGTTTACGGTCCATGTGTACACACACACAGCACAGATCCCAGCGACAGTAGGCAGTCTGATTTGTGGTCTTGAGAATACCTTATATTCTCTATTAAACGATCAGGTCAACAAACCTATGACAGTATAACAAAGACAATATACTGAGGTGAAAAGCAAATACCTTTGCAAAATTTTGACTTCAATACCATCCAAAATGGAAATTGATATTTTGATCAGTTACGTTGAGAAGCAGAAGACTAGAACTCCTCAAGGCAGCAGTCCTAGTGTGGAGGACGCCTGTAGGTCTCGTGTGTGAAAGCCTTATTGGAGTTATTGATTGCCCATTTAAATCTTCTGTGTTATGCAGTGAAATAAAACATCACTCACCTTGATGCGTCTACAGTTTCGATGTGACGTTTTAAACATGAACTGAATCCTCCTTCCACAGATGCTTTATTTAAAACAAGAGAACGAAACCGGAGTGATAGTCTACATTTTGCTTTGGTTATGTAAGAGAAAAGCTGTTAGCACCTGACTGTTAAAAGACACTCCAAAGTCTTAACCTTTCCCTTTATCAGTAGAGGCGGGTGTGGAGGAGTTAATGAATGACAGTGGAGTATGAGCGGATCACTGGACGGAAATCAATTAAACACCAGAGTGGGATATTCCAGCAGACTCTTTATTTGATATAAAGGAGCACAGCTGGTCAAATGTTAAGAGTCAGGCTGTAGCAGTGCATGAAGCGTGTGAAATCGTAACATACTCAAATGTGCAGAACAAACATCGTCCAATAGGGTTTACCTTTGGGAGACGGATTCAATCCTTCAAGCTGGTCAAAATGCTGTGGAATGACTTAGTTCCATATTTAGTTGCAAAATGATCAACCTGAACATTTTTTTTTAGTGTTGAAATTTATCTAGAAAAGTAACAACTGTGGTGTGCATTCAACATCTGCACCGTGAATAACCAAACAGTGAAGTAATAAGACAAAATACAGAAACAATTGGTCAACTTATAAGTGGCAATATCATACTCTAAACAAGTCCTTTCTTTTCTGGCTGTCAATAAAAACAGAGCAGCAACATGCAGACGTGGATGAAAAGAGGCAACAGTGCTCGCAGTGACATGGGTGACTCCCCGAGGCCCTTCCAATGTGGATTTCACTCGAGTTAAAAGTCTGGATGTGAAGCGCTACTGTTCTTCTGTTGGTGAAGTAGAACAAGTGCTCGTTACAATGACCAGCTCTTTCTCTCTCTCGCTTTCTTTCTGTTTATTGCGAAAAAAAGGTTCTCCAGTGATAAAAAAAGCCAGGGCAAAAACATCTTAGTAAAAGGCCACTAGTTTTTATATATACGTATATATACACAGTATGTTAACAAAAACCTGTGTGTACTGAAATATTCGGCCAGATTTGATGGGTTGAGTGAAAAAGCTCGGGGTGTGAAGTTATTTAAACATGATAAATACTCCTAGTTGCTCAGCGTGTAACACACATCAGGTAGCATGGCTGCTCAAATCAGTGGAAGATAAAATACTGTCCCCTCCTGCAGATTCAAAAGGCTACAATAAATTACTAAAAAAAACAAAAAACATCAAAATAAAAACAAAGCGAAAAAAATGTCACGACGGCCATCAGAACCAGTGGTTGGTTGGCAGCATCTCGACTCATGGATGGCGTCAGTCCGAGGGGTGTTATGGTTGTCCAGTTGAGAAAGATGCTTCACCACAGAACTGGGACAATGGCTGTTTGTCTCTGCAGATTCCTCATCTCTGTCTCCCTCTGTTGGAGCAACTAGTCTTTCTCCTGACAGCTGGGGCTAAGGGTCCAGGTGTGTGGACAAGGCCAGCCTCTGCTCGATGGGCAGACTGTCCGTCAGACACTTGAGCTGCTCCTCGCCCAGTTTGATTTTATCCTCCAGTTTGCGCTGCTCGATGATGAGCGCAGACTTCATCTTGACAAAGTGCTCGTAGTCTGTGAGGCTGTCCTCCGGCAGGTGGTGGGCCAGGATGTCATAAACCAGGCGTTCCCGCCGGTCCAGGTTCTCCTTTAGCTCCTTGGCATCCTCATGCTGTCGTATCAACAGCTTCCGTTTCTCCATCAACGTACGCTGTAGATGAATAGACATATTAGCAGTTGAGCAGTTTACATCAGGGGTGGGAAAATGAAAATGAAAATCATATGCACAGGGATTTTTTTTTGTGAAGATTTATTTCAAATAACTTTTTCCCTAGGATCGATATTTATATAGGAGGAGACTACATTTAAGTTTTCTGACCGGAAGCAAAAAATGCAGAAAATCCATTTACACGTAACTTCTTTACAAATTAAACACATGTCAGACTGGCTGACTGACATTTGATCTGCATTCATTTTAGGAAATAATTAGTTTTTAGACATGTCTCATGAAACATTGTCTCTAGAAGTGTATTATTCAAATGTTGTTTTTGTTAAAGAAGGCAAAGAAAATCGCAAAACTCAATACTGTTGAATTGAATGAAAATCTCAATAAAAACAAACAAATCGGCACCAAGGTTGGTAAAAGAATCAAATTGGTACCAAAGCACATGGTCACAGTCCTAGTCTGCAGTGCCTCACCCTCTCCTCAGCAGTAGCGTCCTCCTCCAGACTGTTGAGGGCGTTCTCCACTCGGGCCAGGCGGCCCGACAGGGACAGCAGCAGGCTCACCACCTTGTCCAGGTCCCCGACAAACATCCGGAACTTGTCCAGCTCGTTGGGTTTGCAGACCTGCTGGACTCGGACCTCCACCTCGTCTCCCAGAGCGTTGTTGTCCAGGACGTCCTCCTGAAGACTCTCCCGGGCCTCGCGTAGCACCTGGAGCTTCTTGCTCAGGCTGTCTATCAGCTCTTGCTGCAGATGGGCATGAACAACAGAAGACACCAAAGCAGAATTTAGCCTTCTCTCTCATCTATCTTACTTCAACATTTCCTCCATGGTTCATTTTGTTTTGCTATACTTCCCAAGTGCTTTCACCCATAAAGTCCATTTCTGTCATCTTATTAACACTAGAACTGAGTGTTTCCGCTATGATTATATGAGCCGTGGACACCAACATAACACCAGCTAGGGCAGACTTTTTATGCCTAAAAAATATCAATTGTGTAACAACTGGCCTGGTTCTAACGTCTCCGGTCACACAACTGTTAGAAACACTGTTGTTGTTGGCTTTTTTGCACAGTATCTTTGGAAAAGATGCCTGGACGTCTGGAATGTGTCTGGGGACACTAATGGTTGCACTGTGACTATTAAATGCACTTTATTGTGTTGTTCTATGCTCTATTGCACATGCTTTGTCTGTCTTGTTATGGCATGTTTCAAATATTTTAATAAAGAAGTTTGTTTCAACTTAAAGTACATGGAATCTTAGAAAATCTTTTTTTACTACCGTGGTATTGAAATTGGCATCAAGAGACGTGTTATTTTACTGGTATGGGCAGACTACTGAATTCTTGGTCTCATGACACCCCTGGTCCCATTGTCATTATGGACTAAGCCCCCCCTAAAGGTCTGATCCTAGAATCGGCCCTGGGAAACACTGCTAGATATGAAAGGGTTGAGAGAGAGTATGGCACCTTCTTGTTGGCCAGATCAATGTCCAGTTCGTCTTCAGAGTCTTCCTCCTCCTGCTCCTGCATGTCCTTCATCTTAATAAGGAGCTCAGCTTTGGGAGCAGATGTGCTGTAATATGTCGAACTGGTCACCATGGTGACAGCAGCTGCCATGGTGTCCTCCTTTTCCCTGAAATACAAGTAACAAATAATGTTTCTCACTTTACTAAACCAAATAAAATTACACAGGTTAAACTTTTAAAGTCTCATGCAAGAACCACTCACACAAACATGTCTTGTCTTTAGAGACACATTTGATTTTCTCCTACTAAAGATTTTTCCCTTAGCTAAAGAATAAAACTTCTTTTGTATGAAAACGGATTCTATAGGTACCCTCTCCTTTACAGACATTTATACTAATTCCATGCAGTTTTTCTCATGCAACATAAATGTGTTAACCTATCGAATTCTAAAATGGTGTATTTGAAAATGTATGCATGCTAGGGTCCCTAAACTGTCCTGGAATTGTGACTGGAAAGCTAAGACTCTTGCGGATTAAATTGCTGAATATAAGAAACCCATTAAGCACAAGTTGATCACAGATATAAAGAGTATGAAAGTTAAAGTGCAAGACTGACCTGTCCTCAGCAGGCCGGCTGGCTGGCTGTTTTGGGGGCATCTTCCTGCGCTGGTGAGCTCCTTCCAACAGCTGCTCCCCCTGAGGGAAGATACCCTCCATCAGGTCCATGGTGGTCTTCATCTTGCTCTGGTCCAGAATATCAGCTAGGGATTTATCCTTGCCCATGATGTCCCTAGCCAGCTCTTCTCTCTTCTGTTCCTCTAACAGCCCCCTGGTTACCGTTGCCCCATTGCTGCAGGGCTCGTCTGTGGGCTGCTGACTCTCAGAGTGGATGTGAGCTCCAACAGTGGTTATATACGCGTCTCTCTGAGGCTCTGGGTCTATGTGAGGGGCCGGTGTGCTGTCGGGCTCCCTCTGCCGAGTGAATGCACAGAAGACTGAGCCCTGCCCTGCGGCTCCCAGACTGCCGAGCAGGGTTACACCAGGACCCTCAGCTTCAACAGCAGGGGGGTCAATGTGCTGCAAATATGGACACTTCTCCTTCTCTGTGACTTCCTCTGAGTGGACTATCCTTATCGGCACTTTCTTTACTGCAGAATGTTGGTTTTCTATCACATGCTCCACGCTGAATTATCAGAAAGAGAGAGGGAAAGAGAAACACACTTTTGAACAGAAGCTCTAAGAAAGTTATTTTTTCATTATTATTATTATTATTATTATTATTATTATTATTACAGCCATATACCAATTTAAAGTGTCATTGCATTTCACTGAGATTTTTTCCATGCCCGACTAGTACGCTGGAATACCCGAGACATTTGGACTCCTCCCACCACTTTGGTTTCTGTAATAATCCTACTGTACAGTCTGATCTTTACTACAGATGACATCAATTAGATCTGAATCAAGAAGATGAACAAACAGCTTCACAAAAGGCAAATTTAGATGACATTTTAGATTTTTTGGCATCGAAATATTCCTCAACCACCAGTGGCTTTTGTAGAAATGTGTAGAATCCCTTTAATTTACTGTGGTTTGGTAGCACTCATGTGTTGATTATACAAAGGCAGTGACTCTCAATAAGCTTCTTTGTACGTGTAGCATAAAGACACGAGGAGTTCCAGCCACTAATGTGATTAATCTGGCTGGTAGTTTAACAGCTGCTATGCACTTTTGAATCATCTCCCTAATCATGAAACAAAAAAAAAAGTTTACCTGTTTGAGTCTTCATCCTGTAGAGACACTGGAGGCTTGTCACTAAGTCTCTGTGGGGAAAACTGTGGAGATGGAGCGCGCTTTCCCTCCATAGTGGCCAGCCCTGAAGGTCTGAAGGAGGAAGCTGGGGGAGAGGAGGCAGGCTGAGGATTGGATGCTGATAGATGATGTAATGCCCCTTGTCCTTTGTCCACAAGTCCTTTGCCCTGCTCAGAATCTCCCTTTGCAGAGTGGGTGGGGACAAAGGCGGAGTTCGGGTCAGTGGTAGGAGAGCAGTGGGTGAAGATCTCACTCTGGGAACCAGCGAAGGACTCGTGGGAGTCGACCTCTGGGCATTTGGGTGGGGGAGGCTTCTCCAGTGCAGAGGGCTTCCTCCTCTGCCCAGACAGCGGCAGCTCTGTGTGGCTTCGCTCCTCAGGCTGAGGGAGTCCAGACTCTGGGAGACTATGGGAGATAGACGTGGGTCTGTGATTCACGATGGTAGGAGCAGCTCTGTGCCTGCAGTCAGGGTTGGTTCCTGGGTGCATGGGCGGAGTAGGTGGCGCTGAGAAATGTTCAAACTCCACAGGCTTTTCTCTTACTTTACAGTCACCCGGGCCTCTGTCAGAGAACCTGAGGAACACAATAGAAAGCTTTTAATTACACACTGCTCAACAGTCAGGCAGCATGGTCTATCATCTGCAGCTCAATCAAATAATACAGTGTGGCGGAGGCCTGGTTTGTCTCTCCAGCAGTCACTATGATTATTCCAGCATGACAAGACACACGTCTCCCTCTCTTTTGCAAGCCTCCTCCCTGGTAACTGCTCAGCCTGGCAGCTTGAAGAGGAATATTCAGTTCCCACAAGTCAGCACAGAGGAATAAATAATCCTCCAGTGAAAAGAAGCAAGACTGGATCATTTTTTCCTGCCCAATTCACATTTACTGTTTTAACTCTTTGTAGGTAAAGTTAGACATGGAAAAAGAATAAGAATCCAATATTTGAAGACCACAGGAATCATTAGAGGCCTGATGGTAGACTAAAGGAGTGGAAGTGATTGTATACAAACATTTGAACCACTATGTGTTATATGACTTAACATAATTTAACCATGCAGTACAACATGCTGGAATCCTGTCATTAACTGAGATCCAGACTAAGTAGTAAAAGCATGAAACCTGCCACATTCTGTGGTTCATGCTTGCAGATTACATTCCAATGCGTGCTCTGATACAAATTCAATTAGGTGTACCCAGAGATTAACACGTACATCACGCAGCTTTCATTAAAGACTAAACTGTATCGATTCTGCAGTCACCAGATACAGTATGGTGACTTTTGGACAGACAGACACCAAACCTCCCAATTGCGATTCTTACAAGCTGTGACAAGTTACCCAATGAGCAACTGTTTTTGCAGCTTACACCATCCTGCATGCCTCAGCCTCAACTCTGCGTAGAGTGTGAGAAAGTTAACTCTCAGAAACACAATGACAGAAATATTACTGCAGTATCCGGTAGGAGGTATATGTTACCATGATGTAGGTACTTTAAGGTGATTCTTTGTACAGCTGTGTGATATAAACATTTCTATCTAATCTGATTTTGGCAATTTCACCCAGCCCTAACTATTTTTACAATAGGGATACACAACACTAGCAAAACACAGTTACTGTGTCTATATGATAAGTAATTTCTTAAGCATCGTTGCCCATCAAAGGTGTGTTTTTCTCTGATCCTTTCACTGTGGACACACTACTACACTACATTCATTGTCAAATTGGAGACAAGAAATTCTAGTTCTAGTTGTTATCTATTTTTACAAAAATAAAGCGGCGGCAGCATTAGTTATTACAAAGACTAGACTAAGCTCAAATACGGTATATTTCAATAATTAATCAAATTGATTAAAAAATATGTACCAACTCACTCTCTGTGACTTGTTACTGCTGTCCTTTCCATAGAACACAACAAGTTTTTAAAAAAGCGAGCGTGCGGGTGTGTCTGCTGGCGCTCTGTGACAGAAGCTGCTGGTTGCTATCTCTTTACACCTGCATCAATAACACTATCTGGGTGGAGCTTGCCTCACTTAGCTCATCTCCCAGACTTTGCAACGACAACAACATCCTCTGCACTGTTGTTGTAATGCAAAACGTGGGAGTCATCTGGGGTGGCTCCTACACTGCGGTTGCTTAAGAAGAGATACTCTGCATCCGTAAATGAGTTTCACTTGCGGGAGGATAAAGACTCCCGAATAAGTGGTTACAAACCACAAAGTCATCTTGACCACGTCAATGTACATAGTTTGAAAATGATTGTAAGTAATCAACACAGAAAAGAATAATGTTTCAATAATATTGGTTATTAAACATTACTGAACTGGCATTAGGAAGAAAGAATTGTCACAACGCATCAATAAACAATTAGACATATTACTACTTAAACCTCCATTACTAAGCATGAATATGATCCACATTAAAAGGATATTTCTGCAATTTAGTTTTAATAATTGTATGAACTTGGTGGACTCTCGAGACAGAATAAAAAAAATAATCAAAATCAAAAACAGCAGAAACCTTTGTTTCCAGCTATGGGTCAAACCCCCAAAACACTGGATACTACATTTCCCATAATGCAACTCATTAGCATCTTTAAGCAAACCCTGTCAGGTAAGTTTATGTATAGTAATGTGTATATTTATACTATATGTGTAAAAGTGGTGGAGTGCCCCTTTAACACAAGTTTTACTGGTCACAGCTGGTTTCCCCTCAGGGGTTAAAGGTGGAAAAAAACAAAAAAATTTAAGGACTACATTTCTTTAAACAAACCAAGGTACACAAGCAAAGTGAACAAGCACAACAGGTGCCATCATACTGTAACAATAAACAATCTTACCACGCTGTTTTCATGAAACAGGAGTTCATATGGGATAGTGCTGGGCGGTATATCGGTTCATACCGTATCCCATATGTTATGAATTTTTTATGTACCGTAACACCTGTGCATTGTCGCGGAGAGTGCTTCTCGGCCGTGCTAACGTTAAAGATCCAATGGCATGAAAATGTCACTTTATGAAGTTTTTTAACATTAATAGGAGTCCCCCCAGCCTGCCTATGGCCCCCCAGTGGCTAGAAATGGTGACAGGTGTAAACTTAACCCTGGGTATCCCGCTCTGCCTTTGAGAAAATGAAAGCTCAGATGGACCGATCTGGAATCTTGCCTCTTATGAAAGCATATGGGGAAAAGTGACCTCCCCTTTCTCTGCTTTGCCCACCCAGAGAATTTGGCCCACCCATGAGAGAGAAAGATATCACGGCTTTCAAACGAGCAAATAGGCAATTGTTGGTATGTGTATTTGATTTGTTTACTTTGCAGTTTGCAAATTAAAAATAGTTTAGATTCTGTAACTGTTTAATGCATTCTCCTTCATATAACAAAACTGTATAATGATCATTCTCCTTCATATAACATTACTGTATAATGATCATTCTCCTTCATATAACATTACTGTATAATGATCATTCTCCTTCATATAACGTTACTGTTTAGTGTTCATTCTCCTTCATATAACATTACTGTTTAGTGTTCATTCTCCTTCATATAACGTTTCTGTAAAATGTTGTGGAGCCTGCACAGTAGGAGTACTGCAGTAGAATATGCCATTATAAACTTATATAATGGCAAGACAGAAGCAAAAGAAAGAAAATACCATGAAAATGCCCAAATCTTGTAAAATAACTTTGACATACTGCCCAGCACTGATATGGGACCATCAAGGGATCACCTGGAACCATCAATGTTAAACCCTTCTGGCCAGCCCATAAAACAAACAGTTACTAAGGAAGGAGGTTTATCCAGTGTGACCAAACCACTTTATATATACACGCACACACACACACACACATTTTCAAATTATTGTTGAGGGTTATTTAAACATTTCCAGGCATATACACAATTTCCAACAAAGTTGGAAAAAATTGTGATTATATGTTAGTCTGCATTTAGCTAGTGTGGTCAGCCTACTGTAATACTGTATTCTCAGTAACCTGGCTTCATCTAATTGAAGAATAAAAAAACAACAAAGGAACATCCATTAATTCCCTTTTCATCTAAAAGGTAAATTGCTAAATAATAGTACTTATGCAAAGCTGTACTTTGAGTTAAATGACAATCCTAACATGCTGATGTTTAGCAGATATGTTTACCAAGTTCACCATCTTAGTTTAGCCTTTAGCATGCTAACATTAGCTAAGTTGCTATACAGCTTGAGGCTTGATGGGTATGGCATTAGTTTTGAATGCATGTAGTCATAAGACAAAGATTTGGACAAATTCCATTTTTGTACGTGATAATGGCACTAGACGAAGCATTAGGATCTCTAAAGTTATTAGAGCTCATCCTGAGGGGAACATGAATGCCTGTACCAAATTCCATAGCCACCTCAGTAGTTGTCTGGACCAAAGTGGTGACCCCATCAACAGACCAGCATTTCCATCCATAGAGCCATGCCGCTAGTATGGCTAAAAATCTAATTATACAAAGTAACAGATCCTATTGATGATAATTTCCTGCCTTCTGCCTGGCCCCTGAACTCAGGTCCCTATGACATTCTGATGGAGGGCTGAAGAAACTCTTCCTCCCTATCATAGACGTGGTCAGATGTCTCACATACACCGGTAAACCTCCAGTACATAGCACAGCTATAGAGGCGGCTTATGTTGTCAGAGCTGCGCAAAGACAGTGCCGCTGGTATGCCTTGAAAGATTGTGAAGACTTCACTGATCATCTACAGGCTTACTGCCCTCTGTTGCTGATTAAACACAGGAGTGGAAAAACTGCTTTTAGGGCTGCACAATATATCACTTTTCTTTTGTCATCATCCCAATATCAACTGGTGCAATAAACACATCACAAACGGCTGCAACATATAACATACAATGAAATCATTTTGTAAAATGATTTTGTTTCATTTATTTTAAATTCAACAAGCAATTTGTTTTTTAGCAGAATACTGAAAGCAGCAGAAATGAAAACCTGAGTACTTTTTAATATCTGTGTATTTATTGCAAGTAATATCATTATTGTTCAATAACATTATTGCATATTTTCCTCATATCGTGCAGCCCTAAATCCCAATGCTGATAGTATTACCTTCCTTTGAGATCAATTAAGATTACCCAAGAAGCAATCCCTAGAGTTTTTTTTTTGCATAACGTACTTTATACTGGAGACAAAAAATAGACTCACTGCCAAAGACACACTGGTGTTCCAGCAGGTACATCAAATGAGATTTACTTACGCGGTGGCAGTGTTGAGCAGTTCAGCTGGTTTAATCTCCGTCTGGGAATATTCTGTCTCCAACTTTCTCGCAGGAACTTGAATCTTCTGTAAATTAAGTTAAAAACATATACCCTTATTTAAAACCACCAAAACCATTCACAGAAAAGAGGCTTCCAGTTTTCCAAAGAGCCAAGTTGTAATCTATTAATGAATACTCCAACCACCTCATGTTGCAGCTTCCTGGTTTTCAACAGTGAAAAGAAAAAAAAGTGTTGATGCCCCTCTTGCTTCCTTGAGCTCTGGGTGTGTCATTATGAACAAATATGGATTAATATTTGACTTGGCTCTTTCCTTCCCACTCTTGTTGCTTTTACTTCAGTGGCTATGTTTGTCTTAATGACAAGTTAAGCCCCTAGAAGACTTGGAACAGTTGCAACATTAAAGTGACTAAAAACCAAGTTACAACCAAGATGCATCTCACTTTCATTACTTCAGTAATTCATGTTCAAGTTGTTTTGAGATTGCAAACAATCCGACTTTGTGCCTCACCTGTCCATAGATGTCAGTTGAAGGAGATGATCGGGATCTCTCATGGAAACAGGGGGTTTTGGTTCTCTCCTCTGGTCCGGGATCCAGGATGTTATCAGCTGACCGGTACCGACCGGAGGCTCTTGTTTCTGACGGGGGTTTCTGTATATTCCACCTTGCCTCATACTCAGCGAAGGTGCCCAGTCTTTGCTGGTCTAAGACAAACTGCTTGTGTGCAGAGTAAGGACCTCCCTGGACCTCTTCAGTGTACTCTCTGCTCCTGATGCTTTTCATTGTGACCTCAGTTTCACTGGTGGAGGAAAGACTTAGGGCCCTGGTCTCTGTATAACACGGAGGGGTAACGTGATTGGGGAAAGCAGGCTTCCCACTTTCTTTAAGGAGCTTCTGCTGGTCTAGTGCGGAGCTTTCATTGCGAAGGAGATCTTCCTTCACTCCAACTTGGTGGATTTTGTCTGGTTCAGAGAAAGACCTTACTTTCTTTTCTGTAGGGAAACGCTTACGGCCACCAATGCGAGTTACTTGACCACTGCCAGGCCCCGACTTACTCATTACAGACTCTGAGACTGTTGGCAGAGGGGTGACATCTTTCCGGGCCAACGCTGAGGATGGGTAGTTAGGTAAGGCCTCAGCTGCGGGGTGCTCCAGTAGGACAGGTTCCAGGTCTTTTCTCCTGAAAGACGTAGCCCTGAGCACCCTTGCTTGTGCTTCCTTCAGATTGTCCTTGTAGGAGTTGGTGAAGGAGCCCCCTGCAGAGGTCGGGGTGATGCTTTCAGTGGACTTCCAGACATCCCGATCCTCTTCAGTCTCACCCTCAGTAAGGGTAGCTGCACTCATACTTTTCTGCAGCTTAGCTCTTCTTATCTGGATTTCATTCCTTAATGTGGTGGCAAAACGGTCGCTGCGCCTCAACTGCTTGCTTTCAAGGGACTCCTCAGAGTCTAGGCCTCTTGTTTTCTCTTCTTGCCCTGCAGCATCCATGGATAGAGAGTGAAGCATGGGGGTTGCCTGGGGGCAGATCTTGTTGCTGACTTGGCCATGATGTCTTATGTCTTGGGGTAATTCTCTAAGTTGTGGTGGCAACGACCTCCGCTGTTCAGACGGTCTGCTAGGAGGATAACTCATGAACTGAGTGTCTGCATTTTGTGCGTTGGGTCCTTTGTGGCTTCCAATATCATCAGAGCTGGACTTGGGTACAGAGGGTTCTAGTACAATATCAACTTGGTGATTGCTGTATCCATTACTGTCTTTACAGTGTGACGAGTGTTGCTGCTGTTGGGGCATATGAAATTTCACTTGGGTGACTGTCTGTGGGCAAAGAGAGTTTCGCTCATTCCCAGCCTGCGCCAGGTCTGTGATACTCTTCCTGTCCTCTGATTTTCCTGACAGGTTGTGCTGCGCGGGCTGACATGGTGTGACACAGTAGTATCGGCTTTGTCCACTGCTGTCCGTGTTTTGGTCAGCAGCAGTGGGCGTCAGCGAGGTGCTTAGGTTCCTTCTCTGGTTCTGACCAAAGTGTTGTGAAGAACCATTAGTAGGAAGTTCCTGCATACTACTATAGTAGCCAGCTGCGTTCTGCGGCTTTGGTCCGGACATAGCCCAAGGCTGAGAATAAGTGCTTTTGTCACTATGATTTCTTTGATGATAGGGCTGACATTGGTGAACATCACTGCTGGATAAGGAGTACTGCTTGTTTGAGCTGAACTGGTTATGATTAGATTTATCAGATGAAGTGTGAAATCCGTCGCTGTCATTTTTTAAGGATGGGTTGTGGCTGCGTCGATTTTCAGTGGAAGTCTTACAGGGGAAATAGGATTCAGGTCCTTCAGGGTGAGCTATAATGAGCCCCCTTTCATGTACCTTTGTCGCAGCAAAACTGTCACTACGTGCAGGGGGAGGGGGAGGGGGAGGGGGAGGAGAGGGGGAAGCAGTCTTCTTTTTTTCAGGAACATGCCAAACAGGTCCTAAGCTGGTTCTACTTGAAGTGGAATGGCGGGAGCCGGCCGAGTCCTCAGTCTGTTGACCCGCGCAGCTAACACCTGGCATTTGGAAGTACGCCACCCTATCGTCCAGTTTGACTCCCTCAATCAGGCTTTGGCTGTTTCTGCCATTGTTCTGTTTTCCTGGTGCATCCCACTGACCGACTTTATGAAGCACGTTTTCTGTTGAGGCAGTATTGCTCTTTGAGAGGGTATAGTCTGGTGTGCCAGAGCTGGTGGAGAAGGAGCTGTAGGCTGAGTCTCGTTTCCCTCCTCCAAGATGCTCCATGCTGTTGTTGGACTTGGCAGGTGACAGCTGACCGGCAGGGTACGGGTGTGAGACATGTTCTAGACTGTCCATACTGCCGAGAGAGCTGAACTGGTCGGACACTCTGCGCAGGTTTGTTTGCTCCCAGCCAGAGGAGAGATCCGTTGAGGATGAGCTGGAGGTTAAAGCAAAGGACCAAGTGTGAAAATACAAACAACAACTTGTTTTGTTCAGTAAAAATAGCCATTTACCTACAGATTGCTGTTGTTAATCAAGTTATGAACTATGGTATCTAATTCTGTACTAGTACTAGTAATAGCCGTTTAATGGCAGTCAAAATTAGATCTAATTAATTATCAGTTTTTGGACCACTGCAAATACAGCAGCATTAGCAAAGACAGCTTACACACAGCAAGCCTGAGGCCTGTCTTTTTGTGCATACAATTTGTAAGTCTGTGTTTATGTAGAGGTATAGCATTGTCAATAAAATTAACATTTACCATCTGGGAAAATGGACAAACATGGATTATTTTTGAAAGAAGTCAATTTCATTGTGGAAAGACATTTTTTTTTAGATGACAGAACGATCTGTAATAGAACAACACGGAGGGCCTCGTCAAGCATTATACATATATCGGAAAACCCCTTGAGCTTAATCCTATCAATTTGATCTAGATTGCTTGATATCTACTCATGAGGCAAACTTCAAGATCCCAGAGTTACCTTGCATCATATCTGGTGTGCCAGATTTGCGTGGGTGGAGACTGTGTTTTGGCAGTCTCTGATTGGCTGTCGTTGAACTTGGTGGAGTGCCAGGAGTGAGGCCTGCTTATGGGTTCATTCCGCCTGCAGAGGGCAAAAAAAACAGACTGGATCAGAGACCTGCCCCTCATGGAAAACAGTATGTGCTTCCACATATGAATCTGTGCAACTGAAAGTTACTGCTGTAGCTAGTACTGCATCTGTACAGAGGAGTGCTTTTTGCTGCATTTTTGAGTCAGTCCAACATTTACGGATAGAAACTATTTTAGAGGGTTTTAAATCTACGTCTATGTGTGACCAGTGATCACAAACTTTGCACAGTTGTCAGATAAGCATATGAAACATACCCTTTAAAGCGATTCTTTCTGAATTGCATGTCAGGAAAATATGCACAGAACATATCAGCATAAAATCAAATACAATTTATTTTCCTTAAATCACTATAGAAACAAAAAAATGTATATATACATCATGGACAGACTATATATTGCATGCTGTACAAATGGGATGAATGTCTTTCATCTAATGACATGAACCACAAGACAATCCAAAGAGATGCATGCCAATGAGGGCAGGTAATAAACCACAGGAGAGGCAGAGTTTCTAAGAGAAGAATGAAGATGATATTATTACTAGACAAATGACTAATATGATAGTGGGCACATGGAGTTGTAAGAAAGGGAATGGGTACTACTGATTACGATGAAGCCACAGAACCGTACCTCATGGAACTTCGCAAAATCTTCGTAAGAAAGCTTCTTGCCACATGCACGTCATTCTCAGAGGGCATTTTCTGAGCTACAATATCCACCATTTTCATATTCCTGGGCAGCAGGAGGGAGGAACACACACACATACACACTAAGAGCTCATTGACAATTGACTGGACTCACAGGAGAAGACAGGACAAAGACTATCTGACACTTAGACCACTGGTTCTGATTGTTGAAAGTTGGTGTACACTACAGCACTGAAGAAAACTTAGTGGGAAGGTTAGTGTCTAAAAAAGCTCACTAGGACAAAGGTTATCTAAATCCCTTCTGATCCAACTGAATTATCACAGAGTGTTCTTATTCACAGGAAGGTAACATGCAGTCTACATGTATACTGATACATGGTGTTATAGCCCCCTCTACTGGTCAAACTAACTCATAGTCCTGATTTCACAGTTTTGAGTGTCATGGAAAACGGTGACAACAACCCTTTATGATGGACCTACAACACATAAGACAATAGCGAGAGTGGAACAGCAACAGTTTTACTCATCTCTCATTAGGCTCATTATTTAAACAACAGTTCGTAGCTGAGGTGAGCTGGTTGTGCTCCGACTTTGCCATATGGTCCCAGGGGGAACACAGGCCCAGCATGGGGCAGGGAGCTTAACATAATAGAGAATCTCAATCAGATAAGCACATCACCCCTCGATTCAAGCTGTCGTCTGCCTCCCAGACAGCCCGCATATCACTTTACAGGCACAAGAGACTTTGGTATTCATTTAGTACACCTACAGTGATATTAATGTAGTTGAGTTTATACAATTGTTAAACAGGGAGGGTTATAGTTTTATTAACATACACAATATTATAATAATATATACACAGTGTGTATATACACACAGTGTATGTGTGTGTGTATATATATATATATATATATATATTTTTTTTTTTTAATTATTATTTTTTTAATATTCCATGGCATGTTCTTTTTGACTTTGGTAAGATTTTACGAATCAGGTTCTGACACCTATCAAAGAAACATGACTTAAGCGGAATACATTTTAAAACACCTGTAAATACTTGTTAATTGTTTAGCCTCAGTTTAGTATCATATTTTAGACCTCGGTAGCTAGCTTTACTATGAGGGAACTGTGGAAAATTGGTGTTGCACTGGTCAACAATTTTAGACAAAGCTTTGCCTTCATTGGACTCAAGACTTGGCCTACAAAGCTGTGAGGTCAGGGGTCCTGCCCCCACAGTCACCTTGTCTAAAGGCCTTCAATGATCTGATGACAAGAGGTTCTAACACCAGCTTCCTTTAGATGGAGACCTGGAGCAAACTACTGGGTGAAATGTATAACTTAAGCTATTATATCTGCACCTTGCACTACCTTTATAGATTGAGACAGATTTTCTCTCTTCACTTTATAGATTTTCAGACAGAGATTTGGTTAAGCTCAATAAAGTGGGACAATTTCACAAAATTAATTGTGGATTAAAGTTAAAGCCTATTTAGAGGACAAAGAAAAGCCAACATGGAGCCCAGTCTTCCTTGTCTCCTCATAGTCCGGGTTTCTAGGGCACTAGGAGCTAGTCACACATGGCGCCTGCTATTGGTATGCAAATTACCCTGGTTTTATTAGGCCTATCGTCAGGGCTACAGCTGGGCCAGCACAGATATGCTAGGAAAGTGAATCAGTTGGCTGGAATGGGGGCAGGGGAGAGGCTATTTTCTAAGTGATCAGTTTAGAGCCCCATGTCCCTTCAAATGTATCCAGTACCAACCAGTCCACATTTAAAAATAAACAACACACATATGTGTACAAAACCAAACAGACTTGTTAAACAAAGTAAGGTCAATGTATTGATAATAATCTAGGAAGAGTATTCACAGATGATTTTTGTTTTACCTATTAGTCTTTCCCTCAAAGATTAATTTGTATTTGGTGGGGAATGCTAAGTCTTGCTGATCATGGCTTAACCTAAATGATGAATGACCTCATAATTAAAGATAAGACAAAAACAATCACCACAATAACAGAGTATTAGGGTCATAAAAGCAGGCAAAGAAGGCCACAATATGTCCCTCAGTAATTCACTGAACTATCACAAGAAAGACAAAAAGCAGCAGGTATGATGGCCTTCAAACATAGAAGTCAAAAGTTTAAAATACAAAAAGTGATTAAAAGATAAAATACTGTTCAGTTTAACTCACCAAACACCTGGATGATGGAATTCAAAATGAACACAAAGAAGAAGAGTGTTATCCAAAAAACCATACAATAATATTAGCCTGGAGCTCAATTTGGAAGTGAGGCCAGTTGTGCCCGTGTGCTGGTCAGGCACTGCATTCCACAGACACTTTAAAGACGAGCTAAAATAAGGACACATGCAGGCCGCTGAGGACTGAGCATGATGGCACAACTTCGCTACCTTTGAACACACAATCACACAATCAACCACAACTCAAAGACAGAATGTTCAACACAGTACGGCCATGACTAAAACTAAGTTCTGTGGGCTGAATTAGTTTGAACGGAGGGAAGATTTCCTTGAGGATTACGTGGGTTTTACCCCGGGGAGGGGGTGAAAGAGAGTAAAGAGAAGGCGGAGGGCTATTGTCACAGCCAGTCCCCTTGGAGTGTTCCCATAACTGGCCTCGTCTCATTGGCTCTTAGGAGCTAATATGCTAATGACGGGGTGAAATGCCGGACTCTTGTCTTCCCATCTCCCCTCTTGTGCGGCAGACACACATTTCTACCATTGCTATGGTAACAGGTTGCTCTTTGGGGTGCAACCCGTTTACTGAAAGTCTCGGGAAATGAGCACTGCAACTGCACAAGCAGGGATGTCACATGGCACATACAACTTAGTAATTAAAACTATTGATTTAAGCACATGTTGCGCTCATTATTTCAGGTTGTGTTTAATTGGGTAGTTCAATGAATGTATGAACGCAACATAAATGAATAACTAACAAGTAAACATCGTGCCCATTGGGCTTAGATTAGCCACAATAGCATTTTACTCTAATATCTGGTTGGATTAAAACCATTATGACATATTGTGCTGTGTTTATTTATTTAAATAGAATTATACTCATTGACATAATAAGCTGTATGTCACTTAATTTCCCATTTTTATTTTTACATTTTAAAAGTGGGGTTTATGCCCTATTATGCCTATACTGGAGGGTATAAAGATTGATTCATTTATTTTTGGACTTCATTTTAATACATTAACAGGACAAGGGACATTAATCAGCATTTGCGTAAATGGGCCAGTTAGCCAGCCGGCTTACCTTAACCTAAAGTCAAAATGGCAAGATCATTTTGCCAACTAATAAAGTGGCCATGCCCCGTCTTGTAGACATGTGCATCCAAAGATTCTCATGGATTTTCATGTTCCAAATATCCATTGACTTCCATTAAAAAAAGGCTTTTGGAAACTTTCCTCTTCTGAACTTAATTGCTGCCACATAACCTATACAACATACCTATTAGTTAGGATAGAATTGTGTATAGGAAATAATAAATTATATAAATGAAGAGTGCCAATAGCTGTGCCCTTTGAATACCATAAAATATCTTCATCAGTGGGGACAGAGACTTTTTGAAGCCAGCTTTCTAACTCACGCACTTTATATTTATTTGTTTAACCTTGAATCAGGACTCACCATGGAGTGCCTGGTGCTCCTTCTAAATGTAGCTTCTAGTGTATTGCGTTTTTACTTGTTTTTACATTTTGGTAAATGTGTTTTGTATGATGCTTTTAATGTACCCTTTTAACAGAAGATTTTATTTACTATTCTTTTAAACTGCCCAACAAGCAATTTAAATTTTCCAAATTTGCAGGGTCATGACTTTCATGCAACACCTGCATGAATAAAGGGCCATTGTTCCAATGTAACTGTACAAGTGGTGTGGCAAATATTTACAGCTGTACAGATTATAGTTGTCTCAATATAAAATTCTGTAAAATAACACAATGACCATCCTAAATGGCATTAATGGAAAAAACACTCCTGCCTGAGTGACAAACAATGTTTTTCCTTATTAACTTGCTCTGGCACACCGACAAGATTTCTGGTGACAGGCAAGAAGATTAGCAAAGAATGGTTGCAACCTAAAGCTGATAGGAAAACAATACAATTAACAGTGATCTATTGTGAGGGAAGCAATCAAGCATAAAATCCTAACAAGGTTCTCAGCAAATTCATTATTTTCTTTACAAGTTTAGCAATTGCCTCCTGTATCACATGGATTGTTAACCTTAACTAACATGTTTTGATTTGACCAATGGTGTGAGTTTCCTCAAAGACAATACAATGCCCTACAATGTGTGGCTTCGACAGATACATGCATTCTCTATTGTATGACATCTGGGAAAATGAAGAGCAGAATCATGTACTGTGTTGTGTAGGGCAGAAAGATGTTGAAGTAGTACTGCACCCAACCTGCACTTAGCAGGTGAGCCGGTGGATTCCACTTGGTCCCAGTGGGTCTGACAAAGGCCCTCTTCAGCAGACCCTACAATCAAACCAGTCATGTTTCGGGTGAAAGAGGTGAACCATGAGTAGCATGTAATGACCAGCACATTCCTGGGCTGAGTGGCATACCAGCTGTCAAGTCACCGGCTGTCTGCACTGACCCACAGTCAGAAACACCTTGAAACCTTTTGTCTGAGGGTGAGGGTTTAACAACATCACTCTAACAAAGTCCTGCATGTTCTGCGTCTTAAACACCATCCAATATTACAATCCAGGTTGTTTCGGGGTAAATCAGTAACTCAGAGTGCTGGTATAAATTCACCAACAACCTGTCATTTTTTTTAAGCAAGCAGTTTTCACTCTTGTAACAGTATCCCCCGAGAGCCCCTGGAGCACATGGCAAGCAACAACTACAAACAAGTGGTCCCGTTTTTTGGTTTGAAAATCTGTCCTGAATGACCCGATCACAAGTAGCCATCTCTAAGTACAGGTGAAAATTTACCCAGGACGCATTGAGATCTAATCACTCGACCTGGTGGTCAGGACAGTGTATGAGCACATTCTTTTAATATTGTGTACGCAAATGTGTCCTGGGCTACACTGAAGGACCGATTTTTAACTGTAAGTGGTAAACATACTCATTTACAGGCTTTATCCAGCTATCGGTAGCTGTGTGTATTTTAAAAACATTAGTACTTTGAAACAGACACCATTGAGAGTGAATCTTGGTTTTGATGTTATTATTATAATCTTGAAGATGTGTCTGTTTTTGTTCCGGTTTTCTGCACAGATCTCCCCGCCTGCTCTCCTCCCCGGCTCTTTGGTGTTCTGTGCCTCGTGGTAGCCTTGAAAAGGCGGCCGTGTCGGCAGGACTCAGGTCTTAGAGAAAGCCGCCAGCCAATAACCTTTTTTGTTTGTTTCACAAAATGTACCTAAATTCACAAATATGTAGCATATTACTACAGACATTCCTGTTGTTACCGCACATTCTCTGCTGTTACTTTTTAGAAGCAGGCAAGCCCCTTGTTTGGTTATTTAAAAATTGTTATTATGAAGCAACAAAATTAGGAAATGGGAGTCTTCCATACGCAAACAGGAAATGGTTAAATGAAGCAGATATCTAGAAGTAGTCAGAAGAAGAAGAAGTCACGTCCTTTGGCACACACAGACACACATTGTCCGAACATGACGCCTATAGGCAACATATATTCATTAGCCATTGCATGGTACACTTATAAATGTATGACGTAGCCTATGTGAGTCACACACACGAGCTGTCCACTTGTGATTGGATTATTCCGATCAGATGTTGAAAGCAGGTGAAAGCAGAGCCCGAGTGGGGATTAAATGTAGTCCCTCATAATGACAGACTACCAACCACAAACAAAGTGTCATATATAATATAATAGCACCAGCAAACATGCAATAAGTAGTCAAAAGTGTTGAGAAGTGTGAGAAATGATTAAATGTTTCTGTAACGTCTGCCTTGACATGCTTTGATTGTAGTCCACTGCGGGTGATTTTCGCTATTAACATTCATAATCACTAGTATGGTATGAAAAATATTTCATATGTTGCCCAAATGACAAAGTATAAATATGTAATGCCCATAATGAAAATAAAAAAGTGATTTCTCCCCCCAGGTTCACAATTTCTTCATGTCTTTTTGTCTCTTTTCCTTTGATTAGACAGTACGGACAGTTTTATTTGATTGAAACCTTCTTGTTTAGCTAAAGATATCCATATCAGTGACTCCGTGTCAACCTTGGGAATGGAGCAACCGAAAAAAGAAACCGAGGGGTGCAGTTAAGACAGGGCTACACAAAAATCTCTAAACTAGGATTTTCTCGGCTGAGACCCAAACAATTTTAAGAAATCTGCTTAAGACAAGAATTCAGTGCACAGCATTCCAATCGTACTACATAGGCTTATTTAGAAAAACAAAGACCAGTAAATGTAAGCCTCGGCACTGCAACCCCTACTGAATGCTTACACTGTAAGTTGGGCCAATAAGCTCTCCCAGGTATAATTGGATTGCGCACCACACCTCTGTACAGGGCAAACAAATCTAAAATAGCCCGATAGATGTAATATTTGTGATGGTGCAACAAGGAAAAGAGAGAGGAAGGAGAAGCCTTCTGCTACACTAGACAACGTCTCATCCAATGCAGAATAATAAAGCGTGTTAGTGACTGTGGTACTACTGTAACAATGCCAGAAGGGGGAAACAAAAAGCCACAACAAACTTCAAGCTTCACGTTGTAAAGTTTAATGATTCACTTTGCAGTTAGTTGCATGTTCTGCAAATGCCTAAGTGGAAGGGAAAAGAAGGCCAACCACTGCGGGGGGTCCCGACGCAAATTAAAATCCTATCTGTTCTAAACTAGAGAGGTAAACACCTCATGTAAAAAGAGTTTAGCTATGTTGATCACCACCGCGATATCCAACCTTCCAAGGCAACGTGGGAGAGTTCCTTTCAGCAAATTCCAGTTGCACTGGTATTGTTTGTTTTCTTTGGTGTCATTAAAGTTGCTTTTAAGACAAGGACTGTCCATATGCTGTAACCAGACTTCAAGTTCAAAAGTTCTGCATTTAGCCAAATTACAACTTTTGGATTTAACAGTTGGCAAAGCATAACAATAGCAAGCTGGAATGCATGCACATGTAATGTGCTGCTGTGTGTCTCACGGTATGTAGCAGTTGGTGTTGGCAAGTTTTAAACAAATCTAGCATAAAATGAACAATTTAACTGCAGCTCACACCCTAGTTTTGTTTTTGATGTGCAGATGTTTTTAATCACATCGAAGAAGTGAAAAATATTTAAATTTGAAAGATTCCCTCTTTTGATACTGAAGTCGAGGCCCGGATTGCACAGTAGTGTTGTCGAGGCATGTGCAACACAAACGAGGACAAGATGCCTCCCACAAAAAAAACACACCTTTCTAAACTCTATGTGAAGTGTAATAAGCCTCTGCCCTGCCTCTCTTCTAAATGACACTATACCAACAGTCTCACAATAGTTACTGCATCCAAAATACATGACTTGCTAAATCAAGCTCCTCCCTTGTGCTGTCTATGACAGAGACCACACCTATAGAGGAGCAGGTTCTGACAGCTTCCTGATTCTCATTCAACTATCCCTGAGATCAAAAGAACGGTGTTACATCCTGATCTCCTAAATGCGCAGGCACGGATAAAGCTTCAAAAATTAGGTTTCCATACTGGTAAAGGTAGTGATGTGGAATGCTACACTGTACAAACTGTTAAAGTGTTGAGGTACTGTATATCAACTTTGCAATATGAACAATAAGACTTGTCCTTGTAAGGAGATGTCTTTTTCTATTTACAATTACAAACATACCAAAATGACAATTCCCAGATCCTTTCTCTATGCCTCCTGCTCTTCTGTAGTAGAATCGTCACAGTATTTACTTCCTATTCCCCCCATTTTAAAAAGGAAAAATAAATGTTGCTGCCATGAATCATGTGACACTAGCAAGTGATTAGCCATGACACAAGATACTTTGGAAATATTCAGTATTATTAGGACTGCTTCTAGGTCAATTTTAAGTCTATTTACGGTCTAATTTCTCTTTTGGCAAAATATTACCAGCATATTTTTATATTATTAACAGCTGTCAGTATGATACAACATTATCTAACAGCAAAAAACATCTCCTCACTATCTGCCAACTGCCTTTCCCCTGAACACACCATAAAAAACGAGGTCTCTGTAGACAGCCCAGGGTCTACAAACGGCAACAAAACTGTGCCCACCTGCACCACGAAGCATTCACAAACCGTGTTCCAGCTTTCCAGCGCTATAACAGACAAGAAGGATTTGAGGGTGGGGGTTGGGGGTTAGTGTGCGGAAGCACAGAAGGGAGGGGGAGGGGACGGGATGAGGAGGAGGGAGGTTGAGCTAGTCTTGTTTTGTTTGAAAGTACTTACAACATCAACAAGAAGTAACATCACTAAACATTGCTTAGAACACCTTTAATGTAGGTAGAACTTATTGCATTGCTGCATTACTTAAATAGGTGTAAAGCTGCAGAAGGTAAGCCTTATAAAACTAACTTTTGTCTTATTTGCTGAAACTGACCCTATGTTCGAGTGGAACTGCATGAAGCAGGTCATGGCACCACCTACAGCTAGTAGTAATCCCCAGCTTCCTGTTCAGATGCACCAATCAGGGCCGGGGGGGGGGGGGGGGGGGGGGGGG
>NC_048415.1:23714016-23752305 GCF_013103735.1 Etheostoma cragini
CCCCTTCCCCGTGCACAAGCTGCAGATAGGTTTCCCCCGCTTTATCGTGCACAGCTCTCCCTTGTGGGGGGGGGGGAGAGGGATTTAGGAGACTGTTTTGGGCTTTAGTGGAAAGCGGGAAGGGACTGAGAAGTTGTCGATGTTCCAATTTTCAAGTTAAAATTTCCTACGGCACCTTTAAATTGTTCTGTTATTTCTTGATATATGCCAAATATGTGTCAAAAAATCATTTTTAAATCCCATAATCCATTACAACTGCGGGGTGTATACACAAATGTATCCAATCAAACGATTAATCACATTTTAAGAAGGGGAACAAGACTGTGTGGGTGGATTTTATGGACAATGACATGGAAATATGAGCAAACTTCCCCACAACAGTCATCAGGTTGGGATTCAAATTCCTGCTAAATCCTGAACGGTGCAAGGAAGTGTGTGACATCATGTTTTTCCAACTAAGCTCCTCCCACTTCAAACCAGTGAGAAAAGCATTGACATTAACAGAAATATAGAAATCTTTCATGTGTAGCAACCCAAACTCTAACTTTGGAAGAAAATTGTGTGTTAATGTAGACTTCATTGCTCATAGTAAGAAGCCAGATGAAAAGATGTGTTTTCAGGGCCTTTAAGTTACCCCACAAAAACATAAGTAATCAAATACACTGATACACTGGCATACACTGTTATAAACAGTTCCACATCCTCCTTTTTTCCAGAGCCTATTAAAGACATGTTTATTGAGAATAAAACACAATGAGCAAGACTCACAGCCACGTCCTTGTGGAGAGATAAATGGTCAAATGACTTCCTTGAATGGTAGGATTTGTTAGGGTATTATGTTATTATACGATACGGTACAGAAGAAAATGCGGATGGCACAAAAAGACAATGGGACCAGTGTTTCACACACAACAAGGTCATTTGCAAGAAGGCCTTCAGGACTCAGTTGACAAATGATTCATCAGTTAAACAAGATATGAATACTCAACAATACCTTGGAGTCAATAAGTCACAGGGACAGGCCTCTGACAAAAGAAGTGAATGTAACCATTTGTTGTAGGCTTGTTCCGCTGCAGTCTGTTCTTTGGTCAATGAGAAAGAGTGAGATGTGTGCTGTTAAGTGCTGCAAAGAAGGGAAAAAAGCAAACTAGAAATGCCTTATCCCAGAGATTGTGAGACCAACTGACTGATAAAAACAGTCCCAGTGCCAAATATTGCCATTTGCGTCATAACTTCCCCTTGTTTGTCATTCCCACACCTGCCTGCGTGTGATCTAATAGAGCAAATGATGTCACCTACAGCCTCACTTCCTTCCTTCAACTGGATCATGAAAAACTGTGTCACAAGCCACGGGCTCCTATTGACTGCAACCAAGTATAACCTGCCAAAACAGGACCATCTAGCTGCAGAAAACTCAAGTGACACCTTAGAAAAACCAGGAAATGCAGGCTAAGTCTATAGACACACTTTGCAGAAAAACAGCTGCAAGGGCCAGGATCCTCTGTGTCTACTCCTCTGTCACCTTGGTTTGTTGCAAATGTTACCATAGTGACCGATTAGGCTGAGGGGGTGGTGCACTTGTGACAGCAGCAGATGTAAAAGGAGAGGGCATGGGAGGGCACCGAGGATTGGTTACCTACCTTTTCACCACCAGACTGAGGGTCTTGTGGGAGCCTTTGACTAGGCAGATTGCCTCCTGCCTGTAGCCACTCAGGGGAATCTCGTTGATGTTGACAAGCTCGTCTCCGACCTGGAGACTCACAGCTGCTGCCTTGCTGCCCTCCTCAACCTGGAACATAAACACAGCAGATGGAAAACAACATTTTATAAAGATACTAATATATTAAAGAAAGCCAACTTCTGGCAAGCTAGCTGGTTAGCATGATACAGGACGTTTTGGTAATCTTTAGCCATAGCATAAATCCTTGTTCTGTTTTCTGTCAAAGCTTCTTCCAGCTAATCGGTTTCCATAACAATAATATATTGGGTCTCTGAGTCAAACTTAGGAAGAAAAGAAAAATGTTAGTTGACTTTAGCTAATTTTGACTTGTGCAATCTGTGGGATAGGTGTGGGAGTTCAGAGGAGGCTAGATGACATCAAACCAAGAAGGTCATAGGTTATAATAATAGTAATTATAATATTCATTATTAGAGGCAACACACTATTGCTTTGTTAATACAACATCCGCACGCAGCAGCAGAACTGAGTCCCCGCCAATTTGGATTGAACAAAGGGCTCGCATTAATAATGAAGTTACCAAAAATAGGCCATTCCTAATGCAATAAAGGGGATTCATTTATTTAAAACTGCAAGTAAACAACGATCGTGGTATGGTAAACATATATGGATATGGTTTCAAAAACAAGCGTAATACTTTTGTTTTATTTCCTTGTGAAATGTTTGGTTATTTACTTTGATATTATTCACGGCAGCATTGAGTCCACAATTGTGGCTGTTGCGCAAAAAGAATGTGTCACATCTTATTATAACCTTTTTGATCAAACGGCCTTTGTTGACCTCTGCCTTTGGAATGTGACAGTAGGGCCATAATGGGTCTTGCTCCCCAACTGAGGAGTGTGCCTTTAACGCACATAGTGCTAAATATTTATAATATTCAGAGTGGCCACAGGCGCATAGAGAATATCCAGTTCATAAGTGGGTGCCAAAAAACTTCTTATATCCAAGAGGTTCCAACCACAGTGTTGTGAAAGAGTTTAAGTAATCTCATGCAGCCTAACCTTGGTGCTACTTACTGCTTCTCAGTACTTTGAAACCGGTGATAAGCAAATCCCTGATATTTACCGTGGGTTTTAAAGCATGTAGTGGTGCAGATCATGCTACGTGACTTTGTGTTTCAGAACAAAAAGACCCTGATTGTGAATTGAGGAGACAAGAAAAAGATCTTGCAATATTTAGACACATGTTTTCAGTTTATATTACAAAGCATCTTCAGAGCAGGAAACCATTTATGAAAGACTACTGTGGGTATATTGAAATTATGGAGCCTAACACATGCGATTTCCCACACACACACACACACACACACACACACACACACACACACACACACACACACACACACACACACACACACACACACACACACACACACACACACACACACACACACACACACACACACACACCATTAAAACCAAGGACAGTATAACTAGAAAACTTAAGATGCTTTAGGGATATGTTCACCAAAAAGCCAGCAGTCTCTTGTTGACATTCTTAATATATTTTATATGGCAACAGTGACAGAAGGTATGCTAGTTTCTAAAGACATGAATCTAAGGCTATGAAAATAATTAAAAAAGCTACTGTCCAAGCTAGTGGCATGCTGCAAAAACAAACTGCATTGTGTTTGTTTGAGGGCAGACACCTGGAATAACACATCTCTCAAAGGGAAGTACAGTGAACTGAGCACAGCGCACTGAAGTCAGCAACTGTTAGTGTTAATATATCCCATCAGACCCACTGCATATAAGATATTAAACTGACTAAAGCACAGCTACAGCGGAGGTCTCTGAAGTGTCAGCGTTAAGGTCAGTGCTGTCCTCACACTGATGCAGTAAGTCAGATATGAGAGGAGAAAGACAGCACGGCTCAGTGTGGAAAGAAAAGCAGTGAGAACTTGCTTGGCAGTTGGCACGTTAACACACAAAAGTCAAGCTCTGCAGCTAACTATCAGTTCTCCACTCAACCTGTGAGAGGGGCCTGTATGACTCAACTACAAAGGTATGTGTACATTTACAGACCATCACGTCTTATATGGCCTTTATCCTCAGCACAAAAAAACAGAGCCAAGATAGCTCAAATCAAAGCCCCTTTTCATTTTTCTACAATACCAATTTTAAGGCAGGGTTAAGGCAGGGTGGACTGAGAGTTTTTATGACTGGCTAGATTCCTGAGCTGGTCCTGATATGGTAGGGTATTTTTGTTGAGAAACCGAATCACTGACTGATGTGTTTACAGTTGGTTTCCATGTTTAAAATGGACACAAAACATTCCAGTTTTACTAAACCGGATCATTCTCACTTCCTAGTTTGAAAACATTTACCTCAGATACACTCAAGCACCAAATGGACATTAACTGGTTGTCTTTCACAAGGGTGAATTAGTGGTTGTGGTTATGCAATATTAAGGTAAGGTCTTAAACAAAACAACAAAAAAGAATGACATTTTTAATTGCAGTTTTTACAGATACTTTCTTTCAACTAACATATAAGTGTAGGGCGTTTTCCGCAGAATGTTGCAACCTTTGTTGGGTTGTGTTTATTGCAAAAACATAGAGTTTAGCAAACACTTTTCAAAAGGTTGTTTTTGGTCTTTTGGTGGAATTTGTTGCCATTAAAACTATCAAAAATCAGTCTCATCTCTAAAGCATTGTGAGCAACTGAAAACTTTGTGACATTGGGTTTATGGATTAAAAAAAGTTAAGACTAATTTTGCAAACTTTAGAATACATTAAATTGAACAGTACAGTGTTTGCGACCAGACCATGCTGCTAGTGCAAATCTTTTACATTTTCTTTTGAATGCCAATGGAAGTTTGATTACAGACTACGCAGACAGGCATGGCGAAGTGTAAAATCGCTCCAAAAACTCAGAGAATGTTAACAGTGGTTGAGGAAAACAAATTGGAGAGAATGTTAAATAAACATACGAGTAAAGGATGTCTTTATCTATCTATCTATCTATTGGTGTGACACACTGGGCCTGCACAGTAGTCAGACTTTTATTCAAAACAACCTAACAGGAAAAATGGCTTCCCAATAAGAAAATAATTTAGGAATGGTTAGGATATATAAAAACAGCAAACAGCGTCAAGTAGCAGCATAAAGGAAAAAAACAAGGGCAAATAAAGGCAGTGTCTACACAACAAGAAGGCAGCAGGGTGATAGTGCTTTTTCAAACATTTTTCACTATGGCAGCCCAATCGGCTTGAGCCATATCATGTCCTTTGTTTACTATTCTTCCTCTAGGCCCTAATCAGTCAAACTCCAGTCATCCTGAATCCCTGGGTATACTCCAAAATAGCCACATGTCTCTCTGTGAGACATTAAGGGAAGGATGTGGTGGTGATGAGGGTAAGGAATGTGTCTTTCTGCTGACAGATGTCCTGTGCAGCAAGCTGACAGGACACTGAACTCAGACCTCTTGGATGATTTTAGGCACTGCCTGCATACTTCAGGACAATGTTCATTGCTGTTTTGACAACCAGCAACCACACAAACTTATGCATGCAGTATTTGACCTTTGCATAGCTTTTTTTTGTGGTACTTTTAAGTTTTATCATTCTCTGTAAGTTAGACTGACGTTTAAAGCATCTCTGCCTTTGCAAATTGCCATGGGGCAATGAAAAGATACAAACAAGGCAATTTTCTGTTCACGTGAACAAGGAATGTAAAAGCATTTGATAGAGACGGTCCTGGCTACTGGAGGAGCGGAGGAATTCAAAAGCCTGAGAGGCTGGCTACAGAGCTGCGTCGTGTTAATGGCAACTGGTAGTTGAGTTACCTGGGAATATTATTATATATATTTTTTTTATTATATATATTTTTTTGGGGCATTTTAGGCCTTTAATGGACAGGACAGCTGAAGTTGTGAAAGGGGAGAGAGAGGGGGAGTGACATGCAGTAAAGAGCCGCAGGCTGGATTTGAACCCGGGCCGGCTGCGTCGAGGAGTTAACCTCTATACATGGGCACCCGCTCTACCAACTGAGCTATCTGGGTGCCCTTACCTGTGAATATGGGGCTTTAACCAAGAACTGCAGTTCGTTTCGGCACACATTGCGGTTACGTTTTAGGCAAAAAAAAGTGAGCGTTATGCGGCAATGACAGTAAACAAAGTGAGCGTTATGCGGCAATGACAGTAAACATTCCCAAGCACACGCATTTCCAGGGTGAAAGTCCGTTGTCCCCCCCCCCCCCTTCTTGTGCTGACCAGAAAATTGATCCGTGATCCGATCCTAACCGCGAGTTTTGTGATCCGTTGCAAACCTACCATTTATATCAATATAGTTTGATGTTGCATTAAATAACCCACTTCTTATGTAAAGCAGTGCCTGTGTTTGCATCTCTCCTCTCTCATACTCTTTGGGCGACGCCGCCCTCACTTTACTCCTCTAACATGGAAAGAGACAAAGCGCAGGTCCACACTGCTGACATTTGCATACAGTTGTAATTGTTATTTGCACAGCTGTATATTTTATTAAGCAGGAGTGGAAAACCTGTATTTGTCCCAGTGTTTCCACTGGTAACGTTCTGTTGGCTGTAACTGGATGTAACTTTCCCTTCAATTCTATGAGTAATACCCAATTTATGATCCTGCATTAAATCTACGCCGTAGCCTGACGCAAACCTCGCACAAAATGTAACTACACGTTGCTGCAACTCAGACCACAACAAGTGATTGGTTTGCTTGGCCGTGGTTTGGTATCAAGCATTTTCCTCTACTTATTTCCTGGTTCTCCTGCTCTGTGAAAAACATGAAATCAAGGAGAGGGTTTATATTACATGACATGTTATTTAGCTGACGCTTTTGTCCAAAAGCGACTTACAGAGGAGATGCACACCTCTGAAACCACTAGGGTTAAATGTCTTGCTCAGGAACACATTGGTTAATGCACCGCAGTTGGACTCAAACCTAGATTTCCTGCACCATCACCACCACCGTGCACTACGTTTCCTGCTATCCAACCATGGTCAGAAAGCAAAGGGGGGGGGGGGGGGGGGGGGGGGGGGGGGGGTACTCGTTCAGAAGCAAAAACCCGCCACTCTCTCACTTGCTCTACCACACACCAGCGCAAACACCAGCAAGAATAAAAGAGCAAGTGAGACGGCGCCATGTGAGTCAGCCGCCACTGTGAGCAGAGAATCCAGTCTGCGCTGTAGTTCAAACACATCAGCTGTACAATTTCAAACAGGGAAGGAATCCCTCTCTTTGCATTTTATTTCTATTACAGTCTAAATGTGTTGGAGACCTCTAACAACTGGCTTTGACTAACAAGTGAACACTCTGTGAGCTCACTTTGTAGAAAATACAAAGATATACTTTCAGCCATTCAGTCGAAAAATACAGAAAGGACCCTATCATATAGATGAAACATCCAGCCCTAGTTTAGAGGTGGCATTTTGCAATGAATTTTGCCCGACTAGAAATGTAGTAAATAATCTCCAATAAAAGAAAGAATTCTGGGCCTCACCAATTTTTAACACTGGTCAGAGTGCATTTTATTTAAGCAAAGTTCTTTTGACAGCTGTTTTTGTGTTTGTGAAAGCATGCACAATTTGAGAAGATTGACTTCTTCTGTAAGTTAAAAAAAGGTTTTGCAGAAAAACTGTTATATTACTCGAAAAGTGAGGTATCAAAAAAGGAATGGTTTTGGTCTTGCTGCCAAAACACTGGTATAATTTTGGCAGTAGCACTGAAAAATGTCTAATGAAACCCAGACCTACACATGGCAGTGACCCTTTGTTTTTTTAAATTCAGATAAAACATAGGTAGAAATAACTTCAAAGAGCACACACTGACTCATTAGTTATTTTAGAACTGATCAATAGGCATTTCATAACCCTACCTCCAAAACCTGACTTACCCAAATCCTCCCATGAGCCATAATGCTATTCTCTATGAATCATCTTTGCCCCAAAGATTGAGCAATCCTTAAACAGCCATATCAAGCCCACAACGTTAGCACATAATAGCAATAATTTGAAAAACCTGTTTACCTGCAGGTGATTTATCACAGCGTGTAAGAACAGAGACATGTTTGCAGTGTGTCTGGTGGTACTGGTCTTTAAGAGCAAATAATATTTTCTTCCATATAAAATGTGAACCTGGCACAGGAAATATGTGTATGAGGTACATGCCCAGCTGTGTTGTGTAAAACCGGATTATATAAGTTTATTGAGACTAACGACTTAAAGTCCATGAAGAACATGAGCATAACCTGAGCTATGAGAAGAATGTTAAGAATTTTAATTAGATCCAGGTTTATTTTTATTATTTTTTTACCAATACTCTTTACCTCTTATAGAACTGTGGGGCCTTTATATTTTTAATAATCATCTTTCATTTTACTGCTGTACTTCATGTGTAGAGACCCTGGTGAGACTTGGAGCAAAGTTTCATGTTGTGTAGAGCCTTCTTAGTGTTTAAAAAATGTTGATTTTGATGCTATCATAGCAGTGCCCCTGGCTCTCCTGTTCAAAGGCTATTTGACCCAAAAACGAGAATTCCGCAAATCTTAAAAAGTGCCTTTTAGTCCTAATTATGCTTTTAAACGAAAGTTAGACTTAGGTCCATCCACAAAAACACCCCAGGTTGCATTTTGGAGAGAATAAAAGATAAAGAACAAATTACATCAGGTAGTACATACAGGCTTACATGCATACTATGTCTGCAGTATGTCCGCATATTTATGTCATTAGACAAGAGACAAATGTTGGAGGCCTCAACCATTTCTTTGAGTACTAAGCAGAGAGTGTTTTGTAGACATATTGCAGACCTTTCTACAATGTACTGTATATTAATATTTTGTAAGGAAAACAGTAGGTTAACTTTATCTAGACAACACAAATAACTCAACAACATGCCTTTGTAAATCCATGGCTATACTCCGAGAGTCACTCCAAAAGAGCGCAAATCACTAATCCTCACTTAATTTATCCTATCATGCCATTCCAACGGTCATCGGGCTTCACAGATAATTCACTACATTCAGCAAATAAAACAAAGCTCATATATTCCTCCCCTGCTCCTCGCACCACAACCTAATACCCTCCAAACACATTTTAAATATTAGAAAGCAAGGCATCCCTTAGGTGGGATCTAAAACACAAACACACAGACACACACACACACACACAGGCCTAAGTGACAGCAAACAAAACTCTGATGCATTTCAAGAATGATTGAACAACGTCGGTTAAATCTAGTGCATGACCAATTTACTTTATGAGGTTACTGAAAGACAAACAAGTGCCAGCAAAGAAGACCCTTGGAGTAAGCATGTGGCGTTCAGTGACAAAACATTAACAATAAAATGCTGGCAATATCAAACCAAAGAACTAGAGTCCAAATCGGCAATGGTTCACAGACGCAATTCAGCAATGTGATCTCGCTATTTAATCTTACAGCTCAAAAACTTAAAATATTCAGAATTCTTGTCATTTTTAATAAAATGATTGTAAAACCTACGGTAATGTGGTGAAGGTGGTCCGCAGTTTCACTCTAAGCCCATATAAAGCCAGGAATCCTGAGTTTCATCCAACTGAGTTAGACTTTGGACCCTTTCGGGGGGGGGGTCAGTACAGAAGCGACAAACAAAAATCAAGCAGGGACACAACTCCCAACAAACCATGTCAAATTAACTAGCAAGGTCTTTTGTAGTAAATCATTACACACTCAGAGAATTGAGGTTACATTGGGATCTCAGAGCTGATTGGCCTGCACTGTGTTCTTACTGTATGCATACTGTAACTCATAACCAAATTAACAAAGTCATTGCATACAAGGATTACAAGCTACAGAGCACGTTATATTGAATGTTTATTTTTTGGATTTAATAATGCTCACTTCGGAGCACTTTAATACACATTCAGCCAAAAATTGCCAAATGAACACAGTTTTTTGGAACATGCGACAGTACTAAAACAAGAAAGGCTGTGCTTGTGTCATGTCAGCCTTTACAATATGCTACTAATGACAATCCTAGGATGTTGATGTTAATGTTGTACCTTTAGTGTTATTTATCAATCTAGATGGTTTTGGTGACCAGTGTTGGAGATATCGGCCTTACTTGTGAAAAACTCAACAGTAAAGTAATTACTCTGGTTGTGTGTGTTGTGTTTCATGGAGGAACTATTTTATGTTTTCTGAACAACACTCGCCAAGCAAATCATTGCACAGAAGTCCTTCTTGGTTCAACATTGCCAGCTTTTGGAAATTAGATAACTAACAGATACTGCTAGCTAATGTTACAGCTAAGCCAAGGAGGATGCCATTACTGTTTACATTTTGCACTGTCACCAGCATGAGCCTCTCGTCCATGAGTATGCTTCTTTCTGTTTAGTGACACGGTTGGCAGGTAAAGATCTGTACAAACAACACATGATGAAACTGCTGACAACTAGGTCTGTGGATTATCTTGAGTCACCATTTCATGGGAAAAGACATTGCTGTTGAGAATTTCAATTCTTTTGGTGCTATGAGCACGCCAAGTGCCATCTAGTTACATTATATTCAATCGAGAGCAGACATCTCTATGGCCAACATTTCAGACACTGGGTAACTAACACCAAAACAATACAGATTGATAAATAGCACTACAGGTAAGGGGCAATTTTTTGGGGGGGGTGTGAACTGTCCCTTTAAGAAGTTTACCATGTTTACTATCACGGCTCATAAAACTTTATGCTGCTGCTGGATCAAGATGAAGTCTGGTTATGACCAAAGTCAGCGTGATTCCTCTGAGAACCATGACTATTCGTACAAAACGTCATGGCAATCCATCCAGTAGATGTAGAGATATATCTGTCCGCTCACTCTAGACCAAACTGACTGACTAATATTGTATGCTGCTAGCACGGTTAAAAACAATCATGTGCAGTCAACTGTGCTCATGATATCAACATTTGTTCAACATCATCCCCTCTCTTCTAAATATTTTATTATACTCTCTAGCATCAGCAAATAAAGGTGTACGGAGACATGTCAGCAGTGAAGTGTCAGGTATCAGAGCAGACAGCGCTGTGTGTTTCCTCAGATAACAGCAACTAGTAAAATCATCAATCAATCAAGTTTTACTGGTCTGGGACACGACTAATGAAAGTGATTGTTTGTGCAAGCAAATATGGAAAAAGAGTCATATTTAACTTTGGCAGACATCATCACTGGTGCCATCAGGATAAACGTCCCATGGAATTGGAGAGGGGGGAGAGAATTTGGCTGAACCAAACTTTAAAAAAAGTTATTTTTAAGCAGAAAAAAACTGTTTTTACAAATGCATGTACTCTATTGAAAAAAAACAACCTGTATTTACATCACAAATCTATGTGATTGTATGTGTAGCACTTTAAAATATAAATAGTGTGCAATTCCTTTTAAAACAATAAAAACAATCTGCAAAAGTTCCCACACAAGCTCAATTCTCAGCTGTATTTACAAATGGAAAAGTGGTATTTACCTTGGTTATGAGCAGAGGTTCTCGATGCTCCAGTCCCCCTCTCAGTGTAAATCCCCACGGTGCTCCTCCTGAAAGAAAAGCATCCACCAGCTTCCAGCCATCGCCATCTTTGTTCCTCTGATTCAGACTTTCTGATTTCTGCATCCCATGCCAAAGGCTCTCTGCTTCTGTGTAGTGTGGATCATGTTTATATCCCTCAGCATTCATGGTACTGCTAGAAAAGGAAACATGAAAACATTCAGCCTAAACAATTAGAATAAGCACTTAAAAACATACACACACACACACACACACACACACACACACACACACACACACTATTTATAGAATAATTCTGAATTGTTAATAGAGCCTAATATATGCTATACTATACAAACCCAAATTGGTTGTTGTAATTAAGATGGGCAATTGTAAAAAAAACAATAGTCATTAAGTTGCTAACTTAATGACTATTGGTAGCCTATTGTCTTTTACATGATGCAGGATGTCACTGGCATCACTGATAATTATGTGAACACAGCATGTATTTGCTGAGTAATACAGTAAGTTCATATTCAAACATGACAGCACCATCATACTGAACTAAACACAAAAAGTAGGATGAAATTATATCAAAAATATGAAGTCACTATTGCAATGTCCCTGAATGTGCCTTTATTGGCATTGCAGTGAGATACTAGTAGCATTTAAATAAGCTTCTTAGAATCTTTATTTTTTTATTTTCTCTGGAATAGGGTTAGTTTACCCCTAAAAAATGACAAATTTATACATTCGTTACAGAATGTATTGAATAGTACATTTACCCAATGGCTCTAATTAAAAGAAAATAATAATCAGCATTATTTTAGTGGTTTGGGGTCGCTTACTTTACTTCTATATTTCCAATGATAGTATGATATTTTAGATGTAATCTTTCCATAGATTACTGACTTTTAGGGTTATAATGTCTCAACTAGAATGAAATTAAATACGTGTTGTTAATTTATAAGGGACTCCTGTAAAGACCCCAAATGAACGTGCGTGCGTGTTGAATCTAGTAACTTCGCTTGTCAAGCGGTTTGGGCTCCGTCTAAATGGTAGGAAAATGCATCCTCGTGTCACTAAGTTAGGAAAGCTGCGTAAACACCTGTTGTCTTACTCCGGACAGCTTGACTTTAAACGTAATGCTCTTATGTGCGAGAGAATTAAACACACTAACAATGTCTTACAGCACAATGGAAACCATCTTCGCCTGTACCAACAAATAAGCAAACCCGAGCGGAGTTAAACGTAGACTTACTCTTTGAAATAGGTGTGAAACAAGCACTTTAACACGAAATAAGTTACTCTAGTAGTCCGAAACGTCCATAGCTTTCTCAAAAAGTATTACAACACGCATGTTTAAACGGCTGATCTTACCTGGGAATTCAACTTCTGGATAACCCGGTGAACACGAAAGCTTGGTCGGAGCGGCAGGTTTACGTTACACATTCTTCATCTTTTGCAACCGTTTTATTATCAAAGGAATTACTTTTGAATCATTCGCTTGTTATTCTAACAGTTTCGTGGAGTACGCTGAGAGAGCCACTGTCTTTACACGCCGCAGTTCAGTCCGTATCCTACTTCGTGAGACAAACCGAGAACGACCCACTAAGGAGAGTTGAAATAAGCTAAGCTAACCTAGCTCCCATCCGTGGACAACAGGGATAACAAGGTGAGCAAAACACAGCGCAAGCGGGCCATCTACCGTCAGTTAGCTAGCTAGCAAGTAACTTTAAGGTAAGATTTTCTTTAAAGAATTAGTTGTAACGTTACTTCATGCTTAGAGGTATAAACATATTTTAACACCAGAGCCTTTCTAGAGTGTGACATATAGCTAGCTAGCTAAACGCATTTAGTTCGTTAACTCAGCGTTACTATTTAACTTAACGTTTTTTTTAACGACGTCAAACTGAGAAGAGCGCGTATGTTTCCATAACAACCTGAAGGGTTATACAGGGTAGACATTAGGGTCAAACTTAACAAATTCGCGGAAGTAGTTGAATGTTAAAACGTCACCATCTAGGAATCCGTAAATTATTGCAAACTATTAGACAATTGACATAAAGCTGAGTATTCCTCATTCGAGCATGTTAACGAAATCCCTTTAAGTGTATTGATAAGATAGTTATAGTATGTTTAAGAAGTGGGGAAAGTGGCTTGGAGTAGAAACCGAAAATGGCCAAGAAGAAGAAGAAGAAGAAGAAGAAGAAGAAGTAGTACAAGAAGAAGGAGCGTCTATTGTTGTTGTTAGGGACGACACGGATGTCCCTGAGAGGGAGCAGACCATTGCTCAACCGCCTCAGCTGCTCCAAAAAGCTAAAGGCTTCAGTGGTACGTTTGATAAAGTTGATAAAGTACAGTAGTAAAGTTTGTAGTACTAGCTAGTAGTGGTTGTAGTAGACGTTACTGTAACAGTAGGACCCGTGTAACCTCGTTAAGTTAAAGTCAAAGTGTCTTCATTTGTCTCCCTAAGGACAAATTAGTGTTGGACACTGAGTAACATTGCTGAGTTACAACAGACACACAACAGCAAGCACAGGGTTAAAACAATCTAAAGACAAATGGACAGTAAACATATGGGTTATATGGGTAATATACAGTATGTATAATACAGTATATGGGTTACTCTGGAAAATTGCACATTACAAATGACCATTTTCTATATTAAAATAAGTTAAAAGCCATCCTTCCTACATTCTTCTGTTTACCCATACATACCTTACGACCATTCTATCCTATACACATACACATCCATGCATTAATTCCTCCATTCATATCCATACATACATTCAGTCACAGATAGACATTAAAAAATTCATAGTCATACGTCGTCATCGCTGCTCATTCATGAACTTAACTGCGAGAGGAACGAATGAGTGCTTATTATTTTGCCCGCCGTCTTAACCAGATTGAAAATCTGAGTTTTAGATTTTACTGTCAAATTCCCAAACCAGCTGGTAAAACCAAACCAAAGAATTTACTCTACTGTTGCTCTATGTAAGACTGACATGTTTGTTGCATTGGCTTCTTTGCAGGCTACATTTATGATTTCGCCAGCAGTGCCTCAAAGAAACTGTCCGAGTCCGTCGTCGAAACAGCACAAACCCTGAAGAAAAGCGCGGAGGAAGGGAAGATCAATGGAATTATTGATAAGGTAAGTATCCCTTGCTCTCTCTCTGTCTTAATTTAAATGCCTTCACCATATTCTTTGTCCTAAAGACATTTTGCCCTTTTCAATAATTTAGCCTACTTTCTTCCCTCAGACCATTTTGGGTGATTTCCAGAAAGAACAAGAAAGATTTGTCCAAGAGAAAAAAGCTAAAACGTCTGGTAAGTAGTGAATAGTAGGCTTATGCTTATTTATGTATTAAGTATGTCTGCATGGTATTTAAGAGGACATTCTAAAACGCTTAACGTGAAAAAGCGTAAGGTGGTTTAATGTACCTAAACAACGATCAGTGACATTCTCTCTCACATTGCTCCTCAAAACCACTGAAATTATTATGGACATTATCTGACATTAAGCGTTTCTGCCTCATTGAGGCTTATGTAAGGAAAAGATGGTTTAATGGAGTTAGGGGGGTTACCCCAACCCTAACCCGATGATGACTACATGATATCACAGGACAGTAACTACAGGCTAGCTTTCATTGTTTCCAGGTGCTGCTGTACCACCGTGGGTTGGTTGTAATGAAGAGGACACCATACAGCAACAGATTTTAGCGCTCTCAGCTGTGAGTATTACTCCTTATGAGATAGTTTATTGATCTCACAGCATCTCAGTGCAGCAGAACAAAAATACACATTCAATATAAATAGGATAGAAAAATACACAAACAGAGATAAAAATAGGAAAAACATAAAAAGAGAGTAAAAGCGTCAATCTATGTTATAATAATAGTCCTATCAAACATTTCTTTTGACTGTGACTCTGATTATATTTAAATCAAAATGTAACTTGAGGTTATTTCTTCATTCGTTGACAGGACAAAAGACATTTTTTGCGAGATCCTCCAGCTGGGGTGCAGTTTCACTTTGACTTTGATCAAATGTATCCAGTCGCCATGGCGATGTTGGAGGAAGATGAGCTCCTTCAGAAGATGCGCTTCCATCTGGTCCCCAAACAGTGAATGCTTTGGACACTCGCCTCATACTTTTTAAAAGTGTTTTTCATCACACGCATCCCTGCAGAAGAATCGGTTCCTTAAAACACGGACAGAAGATGACCCCTTATTCCTTTATGTCATTCCTTTTAGGGTGAAGGAGGAAGCCTTCTGGAAGAATTACTTCTACCGTGTGTCTTTGATCAAACAGTCCGCTCAGCTCACCGCTCTAGCAGCACATCAGGCCGCTGAACGGAGAGACGTGGCGAGGACTGGCCCCAGTCCTCCTGAGACTCTTCATCCAAAGGGTACCTCACACTCAGTGCTAAACCGTGACGCCTCTGTTTAATCTCAATGTACTTGTGAGTGAATCATTTGACACAACTAGAGCAGTGAGGTTTTGCCAAATAGTGTGTGATAAATTAAAAAGTGAGAATTGGGACATTTTGAAAACATTTGAATCATAGTACTTTGGTTTTGTGACATCATTTGCCTAATAAAAGAAGAGATGCCTTTATTGATCCCCAGCGGGCCAATTCGTTAGTCTGTACTTGTCATGTTATTGAGAATGTGTGAATATCACCTTGTTTTTCATTTAATGTACTTAAGAGGCAATGCAAAAAACAATATTTTTGCAGATGTAGTTAAACGGAAGACGCCCCCTGCCGTCTGCAGCATCAAACCAAAGTCAAGGGAGGTAAGACACCAGTTTTAAAAGAATAGATTCTGAGTATAAAGTAGTAATTGAACTAAAATGAGTGTAGATACTGCCTGACGTCCTTCTGTTTCTGTTATGAGAAGGAAGAGGAGGAGATCTCCACCAGCCCGCCTGGGACGGAATTTGTGAGCGAGGCTTTTGACTCATGCAAGATGAATGAGGACGACCTGCGTAAAGAAATGGAACAGCTGGTTCTGCAACCAGGCACACATCAGGGTAAGTTGTATTAGTTTCTCTGGGTTGTCGTTTAATTAGCAGAGTTGTTTATCAGAGCTCAATGAGTGACTTAGCATTGGGTTTTTCAGAGACTCCTGACTGGGAGAGAGAGCTGCAGGAGGAACTTCAGGAGTACGACGTGTTGGCCGATAACGACAACCGGGACGACAACTGGGACAGGGAGATCGAAGAGATGCTAATGGAGGACAGTTAGAGGACTTACACAGTGGGCTCCAGCCTTAACTCTGTAAAGACCCCTTTAAAGTTTAGAGTCAGCCCTCAACTACAGATGTATTGCTCCCGGCAGAATGATTCATTACATCATTGGTCCTCTAACAACTCTCACGATAGAGAAATACCACTGAACATTTCAGTTTAGTATTTCTAACGCCTTGAAAGTTTTATCAGTGAATATTTAATCTTTTCAGTTAAAAGAAGAGGATATACTGTCCTACATGTCAAGTTCATAATGTGATTCTTAGTTACACCTTCACAGCTTAAAAAATTGCCTTAAACTCTGCCTCAGAGAATTGAAGTGAGACTGTAATTATTGCTTTGCTTTTAAGCTGAAAGGTGGCCACTGTTGACACAAGTGACTATTACAGGATAAAGGTAAATGAGTAAAGTAAAGAGGAGGAGTCACAAACTCAGCAATCTGATTCACCAACGTCTTTTGCACAGCAGTGTCTGCCTAAAGCTCGATCTGCCTAGAGAAATCCAAGTTATCACCACCAATGTTAATTCCCAAACTAAATGGCATTGCTGCATTATTGGCATGTCTTAGTTGTTTTGAACTTTTTTTTCAGAAAATGGTGGAGGTAGAATGGGATTAGTCTTCTTCTAAAAGTTACATAGGCTCACTTTTTTAAATTATCATGAACCACGGCAGGTGATTTTTCATGTGCAGCAGTTTTTTTTTAAAACAAGGTTTATCCTACAGTATGACTGAGCCAACTTTTGTATATAGACAGTAAATTAAATTGATGCTGTGATGGTCGCTAATATGTGTTAGCCTATTTTAATCTACCGTTTTATGATGTGTTGACAGTGCTTTACGGTATAGAATGGGATCCACAGTCATACCTGTAACACGTATTTTATCAAAATGACAACATGGATGACTGAAGATGTATATTTTTTTTGATTAAATCTATTGTCTCCACATGCACACGTATACATGTACTGTAGATGCTGATATAATGAGCTTTGTGGAGACTGGAATGTGCTCTTCCTGTCTCCATACACAATTTATTAATTCATTATCTTTTATGTTTTGTTTTGTTTTTCACTTTAAATGCAAACTTTAATGTAGTGTTACTTTTTAAACCTTAACATTTACCAGTTTCTAAAAATGTGTTGACTTTTTCCTACACTCATGCATGTGATCCTGTTAAAATGTACGTATGTGCGTTGTTTTTGGACACAGTGCTGTACTAGACATATGGAAACATATCAAACAGTTTGAATTAAAAAAAACTTTTCCACATCTTAGTCAATGTGTAACAACAGTTTGAGACACATTTACTCTTTTCATCACTAAAACTGGGCACTTCACTCCTGATGTGCTGTGAGTGATCAGTGGAGCGTAAACTACAGCGGGGGGGGTGGGGGGGGGTCTGTAACATTTTTAAGGCTATGGACCCCTTAGCTGAAAGAGAGATGGAGCATGGACCCCCAGCATATGTTGTATTAAATTGAGTTGCATATAATAACATGTAGGGAGGCCTAAGGCTGGGTACATCCAGACAGCTAGCTAGACTATCTGTCCAATCTGAGGACTATGGTTACCTGGTCCTCAGCTCTCTGCAGGGTACACCCAGACAGTTAGCTGGACTATCTGTCCAATCTGAGTTTTCTCTCGCATGACTATTTTGCAGGGACTATGTTCAGAGTTTAGCAGTTCTGATTGGTTTAAAGAAATGCCATTAGACCAGAGCACCTTTTCCTCCCATCCATGAAAGCCATGTGGAGCAGTCAGACCCTCCTTCACGGTGCTCTGGAGGAGGGTCTGGCAAAGCAAGACTATCTCTTCAGTAATGTAACGTACTCCTGCTGTAAATCCTGTACTCACCAACACAGTAGATAATGCCATAGATTCACATTTATTAAACATGGAGATGCTTATTTGACGTTGTACAAAAGTGACAATAGGAAGAGATTTCAATATTTCAACATGTCAAACAACTGTGTCTATACAGTATACGTGGAAGACGTTGCAAAATGCAAAACCCAAAAAATAGTGAGGAGTTCAGAAAAAAAATTGAAATATATGGTTTAAACAACCACAGTATATACCAGCTTTTTCAAAATGTATATGCTGTGCAACAGGAACATAAAATACAGAAAGAATGCCATTTTATAATATTTGTACAGTCCTGTGTCCAAGTCATTTTACATGCATCTGTATGTGTGTAAAGTTCTTTTTGAGTTTTGGCTGGAAATTACTTTTTATTTTGGTTAATAAAAGAAAAGTAAAAAATTGTAATACTTTGGTTATACGGAAGACGATTAAAGCCAATATTAAAAATATATTTGAGTGTTGACTTTAAACTCAGAACGTGGACTTCTAACTCTAAATTGTTCACATGTGGCCCTAATCTTCTTTAAGTTTATCTCACATTGACGCTGTTTTTTTCACACAGAAAAAATAGTTACCATTATGTCCCATGTGGCTGTCGATGGCCAAAGCTTCGTTGTTTTTTATATTACATCGTTAGAAGAATAGAGTGTGTTGCTGTAAAGCCAGATCCACTATGGATTGCCACCCTGGTCCGAGGTCTGTACGATTAGCACAAGTTTGTTACTAACTAACACTGTTTACTACGGAGAATAGACAAAGAGAGAAAAATTGATTTATAGTATTTTCCCATTTGATCCAGCTCTAAAAATTCTCTTATCTCTTACATTTATAAAGCAAGTCACACCTGCTTTGTAATGTATTTCAGACGCGCATGATGTGTAAAGTTAAAGCTGAACTTATCATTGTTTTCCATGGAATATGAGAGGCGTGGCCTGTACTGAGATCCAAAAACAGAACTTGTTAAAAGAGGCTTTTTTTCTTCTTTAGTATGGTTGAGTCTCACCATTGTCATCGCAGTTATCAGCAGCAGCAGGCAGCTGTTCCCAGCAAACAAGCTCTGTTGTTGCAGTAATACTAAGACTAAGACGACTCTCTCCAGTATTTGGAATTTGTACTGCAGTTACTATTTTAAACACCAGCTGTCAGTATTACATATCGCACCCAGATACAGTAGTTCTTCAGCCACCTTGCAGACAAGAAAATCACAAGTGCAGCTTTATGTGAAAACATCCTGTCTTCAAATTAGCCACTAAGATGTTTTACAACTAATCGCTGTCGCATCTTTGATTCAGTACAACACATTATTGAAATAAACTCAGATATTGACCTGCTACGTTGCAGTGACATGCAAACGGAAACACATTCTTTCATTTCCAATGAATGGGACATCCGTCAGCGATTAAGGCCTTCAACATTAAGTGGGATCCTGCCATGAGAAACCACCAGGAGTGACAACGGCCTGTAAACTTAGGAAATACTCATATGATTTACATATGTATAGGACATCATCTGGAGTTATTTCACTTAGACTGCAGTTGATTACAGTGTAAGTACAGTTATATGCACATACAGTATATCTCAAATGCATTGTGCTTGAAAGTAAGTTCATGATAATCAAAATGCCGTTAAAACATAACTCTTTGGTTCTGTAAATGTAATACTTTACTTCCCTTTACAATATATTATATAAGTCTTATACACATGAAATTCAGAAGAACTTCTGAAATCATTGAATATGGTTCACAGAATAGAGCGATCACATCCGCTTTGGTCAAATCGAGATCAAGCAGTCCAGTCAGTACATCACGCTGCGTTTCCCCTCGCTAACGTCTACAGTCAACACTTAACGTCCTCACACAAGACAAACAGCTCAGCAGGAAGTAACAGTGCTACATTGGTTGTCTCAGGAAAAAGGGAACAAAGGCAGAGTTGTGTGTGTGTGTGTGTCACTGTGAGTGTGCTCAAAGGTGAATTGGAGTTATCGGCTAGGTACAGCAGCTGGCAGATGAAGGATGTGTGTGGCACGTGGAGGATGATATGGACCGTGTTTATGTCAGGCCAATTTCCTCCAGCACGCTGCGCGGCGTCTCTGCTTCCTGTGGAGGGAGAGAGGAACCACAGCTCCAGTCAAGAGCTCAGTGAGCTACATCCAGCACACCCAACGCATCCGATTTCAACAATGACAGCATCACATGCACGCACGCACGCACGCACGCACGCACACACACACACACACACACACACACTGGGGGGCATTTTCTCTGGTATAATATGTTATCCCAGTCTCACTAGCAGTAGTTTTAGGGGAAAATTGTTGTTGGCTTGCTGCAAATTTAGTTCACCCTTCATATTTTGAATTATTATTTGGGATTGTAATTAATTGTGAAAATTGCATAAACCTATAAACCTAAAACTGAATGTCAATAAATAAGAATACATGTAAAGTGAAAGGAGTGGCTTATTCACCCTTTAAATTCTACATTAATATTTTGGAATTTGACACCTAAATTATTCGTTTAGGTTAAAGCTGCACTAGTCAACACGTTTTATATCTAGACTAAATCAAATGCATACATTTAAGTGAAAGGGATGGCTTGTAGTGAGGAAGCATATTCTCCTAATTCTACATCTTGATGGTGCGATGGGTTGTTAATGTTTAAGGTGCCCTGTGCAGTTTACTTGTAAAAACAATTCACCGTTTCTACTAAATGAATTGTGCGTATTTGAATTAACAAATGGGCTCAGTGCATTTTCTTAACCCGTAAAACATCTGCAAAGCCAATTTTTAATACATTTTAAAAGTGTTTCTTGTTACATCCATGTTTGCGACCGTGCAGTCTTCTTCTTCCTTGCAAATGCAAGCGCACTGCTATGCAAACACAATGAAGCGATGGCAGGAGTATAATGCACCCCCCACATGCTCGTGCCGTGCATGATAAAAACAAAGAGACCCACTGACAAACACACTGCTCTTTGGCAATATGGCTCTGTGGTCAAATAGTGTCAAATATTACACCCAGCATATTTCAAGCTGCATTACATTTTTTTTAAATGTACATTGAATCAGAATCATGAAATGGGGGGGTCTTGGATATTAGTAAGGAACCAACAACTCTTTAGTTCACTTCAACCTCCAGATTGTACGAGAGAGTTCTGATTTACAATTAGTTGTTTAAGTTCCGTTAATATGTTGAATATGTATGTGCACACACACCATTAAAATAAGATAAAAGATGCATTTCAGGTTGTAAAGGCAACTTTATGAATAGACCCTTTTTTGTCAAAGCAGGAGAAGCACAGGTGTAAATAATAACATATAATATTTGACATATACAATAACAATGATGGTTCCATCCCATTAAGTCCCAGTGAGCCATGTCAGTGAGTAAGCATGCATAGTACCAGGACCATGGAACTGGGTCACGTTAATGGAATGCAGCCATCATTATTGTCTGCTGTGAAAAGACTCTACCGGTCTACATACTTCCACCAATTAGTACCGCCTCGGCCAAGGAGGATATGTTTTTGGTTTGGTTTGTCAGTCTGTCAGCAGGACCCCATGTTCATCAAACTTATTGGAAGGGTGCAGCATGGGCCAAGGAAGAACCCATTTAATTCTGGAGCAGATCTGACTCATGGGGCGGATACACAAATTATTTTTCACTTTTGTTAACATTAGGAGAGCGGCCGCCCCCAAACAAAGACGCTACACGCCGTTTGTACGAGCAGCCTATTACGACCCATATTTGTGTTTGTTGATACCTAGCTGTTCTAATTTTACCAGGAGAAAAAGCTGAAGTCAGGTGATTTAGTATAAAGACTCTATGGCCCACTGAGGGAAGAGGACAGGTGAATGGGACTAAAAAACACAGGACTTTAACCCAGGAAACTGGGGTTAGTGTCCTGTGTGAAACTAAAAGTTAATTACTTCCGTACATAACCCTGGTTATGCAACAAACTTATCTGAACTCAAACCATGATTCTTTCCTAAACCTGACAAATTGATCTGATGTTAACCACGTGTTTAAACTGTGACTGCTACATTTAGGTGTGAGGGCGTGTTGATCTCCTGCCCCCGGTAGGGGCGCTAATTTAGGAAACGCCTCCAGTGGGTCGTATGAGAGGGTAGGAACATTTGGTCTATGTGGTCGTGTGTTTAGGGTTAGTGTCACATATCATTAACAACAGCATGTACAGGAAAACATCAGGGCTGGAGCTGGTGGCAGAAAGAAAGAGAAGCACTTACTTTGGCATCCTACAACAAGGTTCAGCACAAAGTAAAGAGAGGAGTTGCATCAGAGCAGTAAAACAGAAAGATGGCTTTATGGTAAGAGGAGAAAAACAACCCACTTTTAAAGTGTCATTTCATTTTTTGTGCAAAGTGTTCAGCCCAGATCTTGAAATAAAAACTATGATTTATTCACCAATCAAACTATACTTTTCACCCTTGGGGTACATTTAGCCAACCTAGCGGTGGATAGACGAATCCCTCGTCACTAATTACGCAGGCGAAACATCTTCATCTGCGAAGCAAATGGAGCTTGACACCATTCAGTGGTGACACAGAAGAAACACTCGAATTAAAAACTAAATTACTAAATATCAGCCTGAACTTCAAATGGTTCACATGTGGAGGGAAAAAACACAGCAGGTATATTAAAGAAAGACACCAGTGTGCTTAACTGACAAATAATCATAAACAATTTATTAATGATCTATTATATACATTGATAAGGAACCCTCAAATTATCATATCATCATCATGACAGATCATACAAAACATTGCAGGTGCTTTGTCAGTGTGCATTTATGAAAGAGATTGTAGAACGCAACGAGAGCCTTTAGTTAATCAGTGCAAAGACATTAGCATTAGCATGAATACCTACTTATACCACTTACCTTGACAGTGGGTGTTTTGCTTTTTTACTTAAATAGAAAATAATTAGGGTCTATTAATAATTTTAAAGATAAAAAAAACAACAACATTTAAATAGATTTAAAAGCCATTAGGTCTTCCAGTGTGCGCTATAGTCTGGAATAGATTTTGTTCTGATTAAAAAATGATAACAACTTCTAGAAATCCCAGCAAGGATTATACCTAAAATTAAAATATATATGATTTGAAGTGGAAAAATAAACATCCAACTGTAATCCACGAAAAAATCCACGAGAGACAAGACAAAGAAACAAGACCAATGAGGGAAACAATAAAAAAATTGATTGGATGAACATCTTTTGAACATAACAAAAATTCAGTTGTGAAGGTGATGAGCCTGAAGTAACAGCAGAAATAAGATGATTATGTGTTGTGATCTTAAAGCATTTCTTTTCAAAAGTGTGTTTAAATACTCATGTCGTGACATTCTGTGTACTTCAACGCCGTCAGACACATAAGTGCACAACAGGGGGCAGGCTTCAGTTTCAGTGCCAATAGCAAAGAGAAACCATGAAGAAATCATGTTGACATGAATCATCCTGTGTAATTTGCATCTGACAACACGGTGAAATAAATGTGATAAATGTGTGTAAATGTGACCTGTAGGCCAAAAACCAGTCTAAAACCAAATGTTGGATGGAATCAGGTGCCATCCTCATCCAGAACTGGTTGGATTTTACAGCAGCTCAACTTAACTTGTTTTAAAGAAGTCAAAAGAACAGTTGGACAGTTTTGTTGAGGTTGAAAGTTCATTCTTCACCTTGGAAACAGGTTTAAAAAACTAATAGGCAAATACAAAACAAATACTTAAAATACTTAAAATAAAAAAATAAAAAAAATCATCCCACATCCCACTTTAACCCTTGTGTTGTCTTCCCGTCGACCATGCAGCTTCGTTTTTCTGGGTAAAAATTTCAACATTTTGTTGTTGTTGTTCTCCACTTTTCTTGGTGATTTTATTCAAATTCTTTGTACATTTTGAAAATGAGAGTTTTTGTTGCTTTTTCCTACGTGTTTTGTCACTTTTTTCAATGTTCTTTTGTCCTAGTTCTGATATAGGACGTTTTTGTAAACGGGTGTGATTTGACCCGAGGACAACAGGAAGGTTAAGCTCCGGTAAGAAAATCTAGTGAGTGGACTTTAAACTGTTGGGTCATGATGGCACACGATGCAAACTTGCTTTTGAGGGGTTCAACTCGTGCAATGAAACCAATAATACATGTCAGATTGACAGGCATGTAACAATACGTCACAAAATATATCACATGTTATCAATAAACATACTGATGAGTAAGTCCATTTAATTGGATGTGTAACAGGACTATGATCAGCACAACAAATGTCTAATGCTGCCTAAATGTTTCCATCATTTACCGTGGTTGTAGAATTTATTATTCCTATTGTTCTGACAATAATGTATCATGACTGTCATGTATGGAATTAAATAGTAAGCTGAGAATATTGTTACACCCTTCCAAACCAATGACAATGGCAGGTGCTCAGAGTGCAGAAAGAAAGGTGCCAGGCACTGAGGAGCTCAGCATGCAGGCTGGGCAGCAGCAGCAGCAGCAGCAGCAGCGAGGGCAGCCCGTCAGTACACAGGCACATTAAAGAACTCATGACGGGGCTGGGGGAGAGAAACGCACACAGCTTAGAAAACAAGATGGCGTCGGGCCGTAACAGCCACCCCACACAGACACTTCATTCACAGGACATGCAGGAGACAGGGCAGCAGGCTGGACAACTCTCACCACTTTATCTATTAGAGGAATTGGTCTTTTCTTTTCAGGGATTACGCTGGTTTTGCGTTCTTGCTAAGAGTTAGATGAGCGACAAAAGTCGAACAATCTCACAGTGGGTTTTATGTCTCTGTTCACTTTGAAGGTAAACTGCTAACAGCTAGCTCAGCTTAATTTTAACTCACATTCTGAAACAAATAATATAACATTCCCCTTACCCAAAACATTTTTTTTAAACAATTTCCTTTAATTTCCACTGCAGATAAAATGTATCTGAGGGCACATAGTTAAAGAGTCACCTATCCAAACTGCAGACATGTAATATATATAAAAACATAGAAAACACGTGGTAGGGGACAGTGTCAATGACATGTTACACATGGACAACAAAGACAAACAGACCTTTAACCAGGAGGACGTGAGCTACAGACAGACTGATATAAACAGGTAGAAGACTGAGACTGACTAGAGGACTCTAGCAGTATGCACGGCCTAAATCCACAAACACAGAGTATTCACCTCAGCAGGCCTAATTCTGGAAAAGACCAGAAGACTCAGAGACCATATTTGGGACCATCACACCTGTGAGGCAAAGATTGTTTTTATAAGATCACAAATACACAGAACATGGCACCACAGGTCCATCTCTCAGGAAAGCTACAGCAACTACACATCTACAGCATGGGCAACGACGATGCTCTCTTCATGGGGACGCTGCGGCTCCATTTATCTCTGAAGTCTGACAGGCAGAGTTGAGCAGAGCAGGACATCTTCTGAGGCTTCATTATTCCAAAAGAAGATGTGCTTGCTTGCTGCCAGCACCAAAGTAATGACCCATACGTGGGAAATGTCTCACTAAAGGCTTATTAAAATAACTTCCACCAAATCCCCTGTGGTATGTTTTCCATGTAATTACTGCACTCTGCACTTACTAAAGCCAGAGGCACTCCTTCTAAAGGTACCCTGCATTATTTGCACAATCTTCTATGTGCATTGTGTTTATATTTTTCTTTCTCCAATTCTAAAAAAGAAATCAGGGTGTTTTTGTGTTGCTTGTATAGTCTGTCTAATTATGTGAATTTTTAAAACACCAGGGTGCAATGGTGAGTTGCAGAATTTCCTAATGTTTGGTCAGATTTTCCACAAGTGGTGTATAAGATGTTTGCGTAATGGACGGACAAAGTGGTCATTTTAAAGTCAAATAACACCATGTACACAAACCTGCGGAATGAATATTAGTTCATGTAAAATACTTCCACATGTAACATGTTAAGAGTTATTGTTATTCCTTTTCTACCATTTCAAATAAAGACATACAGAATCATTCATCTGAGCATTTCCATTCAGTGCTGTTAGTAAAACTACAGGCTGGGCTTCACACAGGCAGCATATCTGTGGAAGTAGTACTGATTCAAGTTGGAAATGTATTTTTAACAGAGTGACTTCTTAAAAACGAAACAAGCTGCATCCATGTAAATGGAAATTCAAAAAAAATCATCTACTACAATAATGTACAATATGCAAATTGCAAAGTGTGAGATTATGCTGCCTGTTAGTGAAACTGTATACGGACGTGTTCTAACCATTCCAGCGTGAGTTCATGCCTGTTGTTACGCTGTGTCATGTTTTTCACTCAGAGTTATGAGACACAGTCAATACTGACAGAAGAACATGCAGAGGTAGTCCACACCACGCACAACTGGAAACCCATGCTGACTGACTGACTGCACCAGTCTAGTAGTTACCAAATGGCCTGGATGGAGGCACGGATGGGTTCTAGGCCCATTACAAGAGCTCCTCATTTGGCAAACTTCCCCAGTCTTCATTCTGGCTCTATAAATACAGGGTAAACGTGGATTGGCACTCTGGTTAAGTGTTCACTCTTTCAAAGTGAGAATATCAACCTATTTAATTAGGAAAGCCACTCAATTCAAAATGGCCTAAGCGTAAAAGGCAAATGCCCACATTTGGAACTTCCAATAAGCCTCTACGGATCCCAGTACAGTACGTTCTCTACAGGGCCGCTCCATGGGCTGTAAATCAATGAACAGCCCTGCAGTTTGTCCTCAGGGATTATAGACTTGTCTGGGCTGCAGCTGCCTCACAGCTAATGATTACGGGCCACATTTGGATTTCCTAATGCTTCCCAACTTAATTGCTCATTTCATTACTTGCTTTTCTATTCCAAGTTTGTTAACACGAGTACAACTTCAAAGGCTTTCAAAGATTTTTTTTTATCCGTACAGCATGTACTGCACATGTAGAAAAGATTAAAAAAATTATATCACACATCAATGACAAAATAATACTTTTATGTTAGAACATACTTTTGGAAACCAACCGACAAGCCTTTGTGAAATTACAGGTCCCATGACATGGTGCTTTTGGGTGCTTTAATATAGACCTTAGTGGTCCCCTAATACTGTATCTGAAGTCTCTTTTATATAGACCTTAGTGGTCCCTAATACTGTATCTGAAGTCTTTTTTATATAGACCTTAGTGGTCCCCTAATACTGCATCTGAAGTCTCTTCAATGTTTTGACAAACATTTGGTGTTTGTTGCGTACGTAAAGAATCCCTCCAAAGCTCCAGTATTGGCCATTCTCTACAGCACCTTTTCCACTGGAATATAATGATTGATAATGGCTGTAACATGTTCAAGACTTCTCACTGAGATATCTGAATAATGATGCGCTTCTTTCTGTGCTTTTGGTTTCGATGTATGGCATTAATGGATTGAAGAGAAAGCTAAAACATGGCTGGCTTGTTGTTGCTTTACTTCTAAATAGGCTTTGAGTCAGAATCCTTAATTGCGGTGACACTGTGGTTTTGTTACTGTGATCATGCCCCCTCTATCAGGACCAGAAGTGCTTGTGTGGTCTCAGCGATGCAGACAATGAGGCTTTGTTTCTGGGCTGCAACCTGATCTCTCTTCACTTCAACCACCGAACACAGTGCGTCTGAAAAAGGATGTACGGAACATGTGGAATGTGGACAATCAAATCATTTAAAACACTTGAGAGACACTGAAAGGGAGGACATGTTTGAGTGTAATAAGTCAGGTACAGCTATTCCCTTTAGTTTTTACGAGTCTGCCGTGGGGATTTAAAGACATTAAAGATCCTTCTCTCGGCGACTGAATGTTACTTTGTCCTGCTAGTGTTAAGATTTCCCATGCAGATGTGCTGTGGATGAGTTGGTTTAGGTTTTGGTTAGTGCCTAGGATTACAGTTACATCAAAGACATCAGGGTTAAAGTCAATAGGAAGCAGAAAACAAACCAGCAACTTTAACATCTGTGGTGTATTCCTGGCACCGGACATATTGATATTGCTGATTGGTTGTTTCTGATAGCTTTAGCGTTGTGTTAGGGAATCTACATCTAAAGCTACTGATCTAACACTACAGCAAGGGGTTATTTGTTTTTTTACAAACTGTACCTGCAAACAGGCGCATCTGAAAGTCTAGATTCTGCAAATCACAACAGTGAAAGAATACAAAGGCAAAGAAAGAAGAACGTCAGATCAACATTAATCAAGATCAAGCAAACTAAATGAGAGACAATAAAGCAGAGTGAAAGCCAATGAAAGGAAAGTCACACGAAATGAAGCAGGTGTCCCTTTTTAAAAAGGGCAACTCAAATTCAATTACAGTACATTTTTCGTACATTTCTCAAATATTTGTAGGTGCTCTGCTTTTAGTTGTGATACAGGCACTGTGACTTGAATATAACTTAAAACTTAAAGCTGTAAACATAAACCACTATTTTTGCAAGAGCCAGTCAATGTATTAATTTTCAATAATTACTAAGGGTGTGCCAAAAATTGATTAATATTTTTTAAATTAAAAACAAAATATCTTAAACATGTATATATTTATATTACATGTTTAATGTTCAATTACATATATTAATATATTTGTAATTGAATGTCTACTGCAATCACATGATAGATACATATATACTTATATATGATCCCCAAGGGGAAATTCAAGGTCCCAGTAGCTTATAGACATCACACACACACACAACACAAACACACACACACACACACACACACACACACACACACACACACACACACACACGAAAAGTAACTACATTAACATACTATGAATTACTTTTAAACTAGAATTGTTTTTGAATTGAAAAATCAATGCCGAATTGAATCGTGAGCCAAAAACTCGGAATCAAATTATCTGAACCGTACACCCCAGGAAAATACCTCTCTCTATTGTAGTTTTCATTGTTAGTGCTGGAGTCCACCATTTCCTGGATTTAAACTGCATTCATACGCAAAAAGGGATTCACAACTGATTCTGTGTGTTACCGTTTTATCGCAACATCAACATCCCTGTTCAGGTGTTTCTGAGATGTTTAGGGATGGGAATCGATAACCGCTTCCAGTTGAGGACCGGTTTCAAATGGTCCGACATATAAAAATGGTACGCTTCCATGTTTTTTGGACAGCTGCACATTGCAAAACATTAACGTCAAACTACGCTGCTGGACTCTTGCACCCAGAAGGACTCATCGAGGAGAGGAAGAAACAATCCAAAGGGCTTCACTTCATTTCACAGAGAAACGTGACAGCAGTGCTGCTTGTACAGCCTGTAAAATGAATAATCATTTTAAATAAGCACAAGGTAACACCAGCAATGTGCTGAAAAACTGCTTCCTAACCGAGCAGCGGGTCCGTTACTGAGCAAAAATATCCAGTTATAATAACATTCCCGCCACGCAGGCAGGCTTAACAGATTTCTTTTCTTTGACAAAGAAAACCCAAATGACAACAGATGCTAAACAAATGTTCTCTCACTTCATCTACACTGTGTTCAGTGTAGAGATAATAAAACAGTTGCTTTAATGCTGAAAACCTGTGTATTGACAAGGAATCAATAAGGGAAACGATAAAAAATTGACACAATAAGCAGCATAAATAATGGCATTGGTATCAAATAACTCTTATCAGTTCCCATCCCTAGAGCTGCCGCTATTAAAAAGGATTTCAACTGATAGTGCACGGGGAGGCTTTTATTGGGAAGCTGTAACAATGTGTTTGTCACAGAGGTTAGCACTAACTGCAATTGCTGCAAATTTTTTTTTGACATTTCACATCAGTGAATACATTTTAAATATTGCCGCAAGGGACAGAGCATTAAGGAGCAGGCACAGTAAGTGTGTTTCCATACATCTGATGTAACGCACATTTTGCAAAGAACTACCACTGACGGAAATTGAAAAAGTCCAAAATCCAACTATCCCAACAAAAAGTAGTAATGCTTAGCTGGGGTGGAAAGGTTGGTGCATGGATACAGATGTAAACACACTAATTGAATAAAAAGTATTAAACTTTAATTGCCACAAAATCAACTACAACTGAAATCTTAAAAGGTTATGCCTCTAAGCGCGGAAGCAGTACTAGTTTAAAATACTCAATTTAACTTTCTATTCTTCGGTCTGAAAAATCCCAAATGTTGACTTAATGGGAAAGTAAGAGCCGATTACTAATAAAGAAAGAGAGAGAAACTAAATTTCATCAGACGCCTTACCTCCTGTAGCAGGTCCGCCTGCTCTATGGCCTTCAACACATTCTTTTTGGACGTCTCCTGAGCTTCCCCCCCCAGCAAGAACTCATCCAGAATGAAGTAGGCCTTCTCAAAGTTGAAAATAATGTCCAGCTCACAAACCTGTCGTGTAGAAATGAAAAGAACACTAATTATGACATTAGTAAGTAGTATTTTCTAAGTGTCAAAAATGGCTTTAATATCCAAATGTCACTACATTGTCCTGAAATATGTGTTTTTTATGCTTATCTTATCATATCATATCTGGAACACTGTTTATATATTTATAACATGATATTATATAATATTTATATGTTTTAAAAAGCACTTTGAATTGCCTTGTTGCTGAAATGTGCTAAACAAATAAAGCTGCCTTGCCTTGCCTTACTGTATTGTACTACATGTGAGGAACAATAAAGTTTTGTCTTCTTTATACAAATGAATAAGCGCGGTGAGGATACAACAGAAAACGCACACTGCCAAAGTATTTGTCCAGCAGCTCCACGTATCTGTGGATGATCTCCAGTGTGATCAGCTCGTTGTCCTGGTCCTCGATGGCGCAGCAGAAGTACAGGCTGGCGTATCTGCAACCCAGACACAAGCCAGACAACTTTACCTTGACAGTAGTATTTAAACCAAGTATCTTCCACTGTAAAAACTGCAACGTCAACCTGACAACGTAAATATAAGAACAGCTGACTTTACGCATTTTTACCACTTAGACAGGACAAGGGATGTATACCGTCTCACAGCTCACTGTAATAGTGCTGCGAGAGCACTCCTGCCATTATTAAGAAGAGCTGTTTGCTGTGTACAGGGTGTTCATTTAAAAGCCAAAAAACGGACGCAGAAGGCTGTATGAGTTAAGCCTCATTCTGCCATGGCTCTTCATCCCTGATAATCCCTGAGGCACTCTTTAAGCATGTGACGATTGGCTCATAAAGGAGGTGGTCAGTTGATCCCCCACAACCAGTGGGTAAAGAGGACACACTGGCTGTGGATCTTTAGAACATGTCTGGAACAAGTCTACAACTCCACATCCTTGTCTTCCCAGTATGGCTGCACAGTTAATCGCCATTTGAACTAGTTCAAATTACAAATCGCAAGGGGGAGGAGGGCGTAATACTTGTCATGCGCAAAATATGTATCAAACCAATTTAAATTAAGCACCGTGGTCCTGCAGAGGCATCGCAGCCTACAAATCATAGTTTACCTACTAAAGAAAACGGCTTTGTCTGGTTCAGATCCTTGTAAAAAGTGCACTATAATCATGTGCATTTTTAAAATGTTTCACATTTTGCAATGAAAATTGAGAACAACAATTCAAAATTTATCATTCCCTCACATATAATGAATATCAGTCAAAAGTAATTGCAGTTAAATATTTTGCTTATATCGTGCGGCCCTACTGCTCAGTGCCATTGAATGCAAGGCACAGCCGGGCTCACCACAAAGGCGCCCTTCACTTGTTAGGTTGTCTGGGGTCCTTTACCGGGGCGGACCCACAGGGCAGCCCGGCCGGCAGGGCAGGAGGAGGTTAACACCTCAATCCTGTCAAAGCAATTATTTGCTTCTTAATGTTGCATGTGGCCACCTGATGACAAAGTTGGATCCTGTATTAAACATGGATTTGTTCTCAGTGCATTTCTTTGCACAATGTTGTGTTTAGAGTTATATTTTCTGTTACACATCAGGCAGGGAGCTCGGAGCATTTCTTAGAGCTACATTCTAAATCGCCACATATGAAGGCAATTCGTTTTGGCAAATATATCAGCGAGTGGATTCAGCCCTATCTCTCATCCCAGATTGATTTTTTGACACATGGTCAGATGGAATGCAGTACATGTTTTGAGAATTTAAAATCGCTGTAGTTCAAAATGCCAAACATTTGCTGCTCACAGATTCTCAAATGTGATGATTTCCTGCCTATCTTTGTCGTATGTGATAGATTTGGACTGCTGCTCGAATATGATTTCATTATATTGCCTTAAACTGTAAGAAAACATAACCGGCATGTTTCACTATTTTCTGACATTGTATAGACAAAACGATTAACTGAGAAAATACTCGCAGAATAATCAATAATGAAAATAATGTAAGTTACATCCCCGGACAAGCTGTAAGTCTTTATGAATATTGAAATGTTAGTGCGTAATGCGTTAGTTGCTACGCTTGACTAGAACTGTGTCCTCCAGAACCCATCTTTCCAAATCCTGTATTTTCAAATGTCTGTGGCCCTCCACATCTCCTTAAAATCACAACACATCTCAACTAATCTGGAATACGGTGCTCTATTCCTGGACCTCTTTCCCTTCACCTTCAGCAAAGGTAGTGCTCATGTTTGGCACATAATTAATATATAAACAATCAAACAGCTGTATTCAAGACCTCTCTTTTGACATGTGAGTAGGTAGGACACTCTGAGAGCTACACAGACCTCATGGAGAACAGATACTGTATATTCTGACCACTGCAGTACTACTAGACCCAGAGGGAGCAGTCCTAATCGTACTTACTAACACTTTTATGCCTTTATAGGATGCAAAACGAGTCCATTGAATAGTTGTAGACACATGAAAAACTATTAATGTGTTTGTTGTACAATGATGTAAAGTCACTGACTCGTCAACACCTCAAGTGCTATGTTTGCCTGTCCCTGTTGGGTCACCGGGTTCACCAATAATCCGCCTGCTTGTCTGTTGGCACAGCAACAGGATATAAAGAAGCACGATTAATGCTGTCTCTCATTGTAGTAGAGTGCAGTCCTGATGCCTTTGTCACTTTGATAACACTTTCTCCTGCCTCTCCATCTGAGCCAGGTCTATGAATGACAGGGCCATGAATTGCCCAGGGAAGTGTGAATTATTCTTTTCAACCAGAGAGCACTTTGTCCATAAACAAGTCCCAACTCATACCCACCTCTTATATACAATCTTGAGGTCTCTCCACTCCAGAAAGCTGCACATTTTGGGCTTTCGAGCCAGGACCGTCTGCACCAGCTCTCTGGTGATCTTCTTTTTCTCCCTATCAGACAGAGGCACGTACCATTTCTGAAGCCTGAGCTTGCCTTGTCGACTAAACAGAAGCATGAACTGCATCTGAAATGAAGAGATGAAGGTGTGAAACACAAGGAGAGATAAAGGAGTGGGTGCTTCCACAGAAAGAGGCAAAAAGCATTCAAAAGAACACATCTTATCACTTCTAATTTGAGACCGGATGTAACCTAGATATCAAGAGCCACTCTGATTCTTAACTTAAGCCAAATTGAGGAAATTATTACTGCATGACAAGTGGGAGGGGCTCAATAAATTAGCAAGATGCAAGACAAATGACATTTTATTTAGGTCAAATAAATATAAAAAAAACGAAAAACACGATTCATGTAATCATTTCATATCAGTGACATACCGGTAGCTAGTTAGTTATTAAGCTAACATATGTTAAAGATAAACTGCGCAGCATTTAACTTCATGTTCAGCCTCAGTTTACCAGAGACGTTCTCAATTCAAGATACACTTCATGCATATAACACGAGACAGCCATGGCCATAACAAATTAATAAGCCAGTTATCTCCAGTTATAACAAAACGTGACTAAATGACTGAAACCATCATCTTCTTCAGCGTTACCGTTACCAACACAACCTAACGGAAGTAGCGTTCCCGCCGTTACTCAGCGGTTAGCGTTCGGCTGCTCAGCCACGGCCGAGCCGGTGGTAAATACCTCATATTTTAATATAAAAGGTCAAATTATACACGTTTAAAACTACTTACCTTGAATAACAACACTGTATTCCCCTCTGAAGAAATGAACTACCCAGCGCCACCCTGAAACAGACACGGCCAGTTGGCATCAGGCTGCTGATTGGCCAATGAGGCGCTCACACCGTTGTTCATTGGCTAACACTGCTTCGCATTCTCCGCCTATCCTAACCTTTAACTCGATATCACGGATGTGATTGGCTGATGTGTCATGTGTGCATATGTACACACACACACACACACACACACACACATATATATATATATATGTATATATGTTTATATATAAATATATATACATATACATATACATACACACATTTATATGTATAAACATCAATCAAACCACAAGGAACCGGATGGTTCAAGGCAGAATAACCCACCAGTAGTGAAATTTAGCTAGAAGTGGTAAGTGTTTCCCAAAATGTACCCAAAAAAGTACACTTACACTGTAAAGTGGCACATGTCACCTGATATTCTTTTAAGTTTATTGGAGGACATTTTGCCTTTTTGCCTTTTTTTTTATCAGATGGTGACAGGTGAGGTCCAGACAGGAAACATAGGACACCAGGACACCCCGTTTGAAATTGTAACATAGGCTCATCTGTGATTGTTGTGAGTCTTTGCCTAGACCATGTCATAAGCACATGAGCAGGTTATAACTGCAGGTGATGGCATTGTCCTGGAAGACATCACCGTCATAAAGAATGGTTCTTGAAGTGATGGTATTCGCCACAGGTGCAGGACTACAACAAACGAGCCTAAGAAGGCGTCTAAGGGCCAATAAAAGTATTAGATAAGGCCTGTGGATTACAGTAATCCCATCTACTACAGCTTTGGGTATCACACACTCATCGCATTCCAGCACAGCTGAAGAGGAAGATGGAGGTCACTGCTCGATGTGCTGCTCTGCTGTTCCTCCTGCTTCTATCTCAGGGTAAGTCACTGTGCGCCTGCTTGTGGGATATTAAATCACTATGCTCTCTGTCTGCCCTAAAAACACTGAAATATGGGCTACTCAGTGTCTGCTTTGGTTGTAGTGTCTGTTTGTAACCATGTTCATAGTGGCCAGTGAGCAACACAATTGTTATGATTGGGGAAAGTCATTTTTTTCTTCTTCATATTTTGTGTTTTTTCTCAGGTTTCTTCTTGTCACATGTACACAGATCATGCAGATTAATTAGAGATATTTGTCACGTTTCCCGTGAATGTACCTGCAAAAGTTCCCTTGCATTAATAAGTATTAATTGAGTTATTTGTTTACTCTGCTTCTCCGTTTCACAGGCCTGAACGCTGTCCACTCACAGGAGGTAAGAGTCTAACAATAAACCACCTGGAAGAAGTTTGAGGTGGGATTTGAACCTCTTGTTTAACTCGTCCACGTGTCTCCTTCAGGAGGACGAGGCTGTCCCGGAGGACGAGGCTGTCCCGGAGCAGGAGCTACAGGAGGAGGACCAGCAGGTGATCGAGACATGGACATCAAACACAAAAGCCTGCACCTGTGACTGTGAGTCTGCTGAGTCACCGACACGCCCCCCCACTGTTGTCCCACTTGTCCTGCCGACCTCACTGCTGCCTCCGCCACCTCAGGCTCGCCCGCTCCACTGCATGCCAGGTGAGGACTCCACCCGGGCGACACCACCTGTGTTGACTTGTAGTTGAATGCTGTCGTAAACCAGGCCAGCACGTTTAAGAAGGTGATAAATGGGGACATATTTCAGAAAAAGGTTTTTTCCGCAGTAAGTTATACTTATGGGGAATGTGCCTACACAACAAACAAAAATATTAATAACTGAGGCTCCCACAGGCTCGCATGGGGTCAGCATTTCTGTGATGTAGTCTGGGGCCAGACCCTGATGAGCTTTAAAAGATCAGTAAAATCTTAAAATCAATTCTAAAATGGACAGGGAGCCAGTTACGGTAAGATTGGGGTGGAGTGATGTAATGTTGTCTCTTCAAACCGGGATGCAAATTATTGTGAAGGACAACGACATTTTTAGGTATTAGGCATATTAGGTAACATCCTACATGTGAAGATTGATGGTGGGCAGCATTGCATCCTGGGGATTTTTTAGCTTACTTGGGCACACGGAGCAGGTGTTATGGATGACACAGCTGATGGCAGCTGACACTCAATCTAGTCTTGGCTGAGTCTCTGCATCTCTGCAGTGGTGCACGATCACCATCTGCTCTGATCTGGACCACTTTAAACCACGTTCTTACATAAAAGGCTGGGATCTGCAACAGTTTGGGTTTAAGAAATGACCAACTGTAGGGGAAGAGGCCTGGAATAGCAAATGCTGTGAGATAATCTCATTACCTGTGCGGGAACGTGATGAGCAGATTAGGGAGCCCAAAATAGGTTGTTCCTTTTACCTAACCGCATGTTAGCGGGGATAGCAGCACACGTCAGATGACTTCCCCATCATCTTCTTCCACCGTATGACGCAATCCTTCGGCCTATCAGAGCTTAGTGTGAACTCCATCACCACGAACAGGAAGGCTGCTCAGAAACTTTATCAGAAAACAACATCACAAACCATTTAGTTACTTGGGGCTTCAACACGTGTTCCTCTGGTGTTAAACTATTTGTCAAAATAATTCATAATTCCTGCTTGGAGTTAAAAAATGTATATAATTTTAAATAAATGATTGGTTTTAAACAAGTTGGTTTTAGTGGTGACCCGTACGTCTGCCCCCCCCCCCCCCCCCCCCCCCCCCCCCCCCCCCCCCCCCCCCCCCCCCCCCCCCCCCCCCCCCCCCACAGAATGCCCCTACCACCGAGCTCTGGGCTTTGAATCTGGATCTGTGACATCAGAGCAGATCAGCTGCTCCAATCAGGACCAGTACACGGGATGGTACTCCTCATGGATGCCTAGCAACGGTCGCCTCAACAACCAAGGCTTTGGGTTCGTCATGACAACCTTGTTCTTCTTATTGCTCCTTATGGTGTATATACTGTACTACATACCTGTACAAGCCTGTATGTTGATTTTCGTTAGGTGTGCGTGGCTCTCCAAGTTTAACGACCCCCATCAGTGGATCCAGATCGACCTGATGGAGGTGGGTGTGGTGTCTGGGATCCTCACCCAGGGCCGCTGTGACGCCGACGAGTGGATTACTAAGTACAGCATCCAGTATCGCACTGTGGAAACTCTCAACTGGATCTATTACAAAGACCAGACAGGAAACAACAGGGTGAGCACACCAAATAGTAGTCAGTTACACACACACACACACACACACACACACACAAAGCCACTTTAAGGGAATACAGCCAGTGGTGGAAGAAGTATTTAGATCCTCTTGTTAAGTTAAAGTATTAATACCACACTGTAAAAATACTCGGTTACAAGTAAATATCTTGCATTGGAAATGTTACCTAAGTTAAAGTATGTAAGAATCATAAGGAAACTGTACGTTAAGTATTAAAAGTAAAAGTACTCAGTGTAGAAAAATCACTACTAAGTGTTAATTTTATTCATGTAGGCCTGCATATTGTTGGGTAGTTTAATATTATACATTACATATATATATATATATATATATATATATATATATATATATATATATATATAGTATATTATACATTATATATACATATTTTATAAACTACATGTGCACATACTGTACGTGCATAAATCTTAATTTGTAAAGTAACTAGTAACTAAAGCTGTCAGATTATTGTAGTGGAGGAAAAAGTACATTACTTCTCTCTGAAATAGTCGAGTAAAAGTAGAAAGTGGCATGAATAGAAAAGTCTCAAGTAAAGTACAAGTACCTGGAATTTGTACTTGATTACAATACTTAGTAAGTAATTGAGGTCAATGTCCCAACTCGCCTCACACAAAGCATTTCAGCATCAGAGAGAGTTAATTTACAAGTTTCACAATAAGACCAGTTAAATGCTGTTGATTTAAATCAAGCATACCTTCACCAAACAGACTCCGATAGCT
>NC_048415.1:23752315-23789815 GCF_013103735.1 Etheostoma cragini
CCCCCCCGCTTGCACTTACATGCTGAATTAAGTAATTTCCCCTCAATAATGGGATTCAACGTACGATGATACCAGCGTGTATTTGGAAATGAAATAACTGATTGAAATGCCATATGCTATAGGGCCAGCAACACAGCAGAGCTTAGCATGCCGTTTTTTGGAATGTGGACCAGAGCTGAAACGGTAGATCGATTAACTGTTGATAGACCAACTAACTGAAATCTGAAATTCTTTAGTTCCAGATTCTCCAGTGTTTCCTGCTTTTCTGTTATCTCTGGAGTTTGGACTTTTTGAAAAAGTCACTTTTGGCTTAGATCAAATGAATAATCGATTAATGAAGGATTGGGAACCGGAGGGTTGTTGGTTTAAGTCCCCGTATGGACCAAAGTACGAGGTTTGGATCGGTAGCTAGAGAGATGCCACTTCACCTCCTGGGCACAGCCAAGTGCACTTGAGCAAGGAGCCGTACCCCCCCCCCCCCAACCCCGTGTATGTAGTGATTACTACCAAACAGACTGTAAATTTTAATTTCCCCACTTTGGATCACTAAAAGTACAAATCATTATAACATGTGTTTCCTAACCATTTTGTCACTGAGTAAATTGATCCAAAAGAAGAATGAAGGGAAGACATGATTAAGTGATCTAGTAAATCTTTACATGCAGTCTACTTTCTACTCTTCAGGTCTTCTATGGGAACTCTGACCGCACCTCCATGGTACAGAACCTGCTGCGCCCACCCATTGTAGCTCGCTACATCCGCCTGTTGCCGCTGGGCTGGCACACCCGCATCGCCATAAGGATGGAGCTGCTGATGTGCATGAACAAGTGTTCCTAAAGTGGGCTCAGCCTGCTTTTTAATCGCTGTCCATCCTTCCCCTGCCAACCTGCCGTTGCCAAAAGGGGGACATCGGTCCAGCACTAAAAAGATCCATCATGTTACTTTGTTACAACGTTCCTCTCTGTAATGAGACTCAAAGCAAACTAAGTTTGGGAAGGTGGACATGTTGGATGCACTATTTATCTGTCTTAAAGTCTGGAAGAATTAACTGTTTTAATATGTAAATAGGACTTTTTTGGGCACATACAGAGTTTAAAAATGCAATTTAAAGGCCTGTTCTTCAATAAAGCTACTGGATTAAAAAAAATAAACTGATTTGTTTAGTTATTCATAAACGTTCTCACTCTTTCACACACTTACAAAGAAGATTCTTCAGGTAGAGATTCAAATCAAATTAGTTTGTTTTATTTGAGATTTACTGTTACATAACATGAATATTCTAAAATTTGTAAGCATTCATTTGAGGGTTTATGCTCTCATGTACAATAAATGCTCTGTTTTAAAAAAGCAGATTAACACTGACTATGCTACTAATTTGTGTCTGTAACAAAATCACAAATGCAATACTTGATTTCATTTTAACAGTTGATGAACATCTCCTGTTATAAATATTACCAAACAAGTAGTCACACATCAGTATTAATATAATACACAGTGCTTATTCAGCAAAACAGTAATCCAAAGAGAGAAATGTATTGTGTCAAGTAGAGAGTGTGTACGGTCCTTACAGATGCACGATACACAATACAATACGGTCATGTTTTGGACAGAGTGTTTTATGTGTAAGCCTCAGGCTCTGTGTTCAGTCTTCACACACCGTGCACATGATGAACATGAAGTGAGGAAGAATTTAGAGAGTCAGGGCAATATTGCTGAGCCATACAGTCTCTTCAAAGTGCATCATTTAAAAGCTTAGGATTTATTTCTGCCAAGCTACTTTCATGGCACTTTTTCCCAGACAGAAAACAATGTTACAGTACAGAGCATCCGCCCCCAGACGTGGTTCTGTATTAAGATTTTTTATAAGCTGGTCCAAAGTGGGGCAGTATTTGCAACGAGATAAAAATACACTACAGTGATTGATTGAAGTTATGAGGGGATGGAAAAACTTAAGAGTAGCTGAAATAATTTGACCTGACTTGTTAGTGTTCCGATTGAGGGTGTGTGAAAAGCAATGGATTTATGGTTCCAATAGTTAGCTCAACTTAATCAATAAACACTTTGCTAGAGCAAAAGTAATGAACAAATTGTGAAAAAGCTAAAATAAATAAATGGATAAACAGTAAAAATAGTTGACTAAAAGTATAGGGGAAAATAGGAAATAGGAATAGATAAATGGTTGAATTATCTTGCTAAATAGTAGTAGCCTAATAGATAAATGGTTAAATTAGTAAGCAAAAACAAACTGTAGTAACGTTAATAGCTAGCACAAAAGGAAAGTGAAAAAGCTGAAAAAAAATTGGATACAGTTAAACTAAAGTAGTGGCAAAATGATTGAAATAGCGGTGAATGAACAGTTGATGACTGACTAAACAGTGGAAATAGTTAGCTAAAATTAATGAATAAATAGTTGAGTTAGCATCAAGTTAGTCAGTGAGTAATGGATAGCTGTTTGAAGTATTTAGCTAAAAGTAGGCTAATGAATACATGGTTAAAATAATAATTTAAAAAGTCGGCCTAATGGGAAAACAGTTGAAATAGTTAGCTCAAGTAATGGATAAACGGTTGAAATAGTTAGCTCAAGTAATGGATAAACGGTTGAAATAGTTAGTTGAAAGTAACATATACATGTTTGAAATAGTTAGCTAAAGGTTGGGAACCACAGCACTTGTACACCCAGAATGGCTTTTGTGTAAAAATTACTTTCTAACAATGATTAGGGGAATAAAACTTGCAAAAATTGTTTATAAATCACATATTCAAAGCAGTTGACCTTTATATAATAGTTTGGATATATTCATACATGTATTTAACAGACAAGTAGAACCACTTGGACGTTGCTTATGTAAAATCGTTAAGTAAGAAATTGGCAACAGACTTCCTTGAATCCTGGTAGCGAGGGAAGTTATCAGAGTGCATCCCATCCTTCAGTATAAACGTTATCCTTTGTTATGAACTGGATCCTTGAAGTTTGCAGGGCAAAGTATCAAGATTTGAACTGCTGTATGATTCATCCATTATGGTGCTTCAACACATTGACATAAATAAACATTTCAGTAATTAATTTTAGATTACATTGCTACCAAAAGGATCGTCGGTAAAGTCTGTACAAGGACCAGTTATTATGTGTTCTATTTGTAATGATTAAGGTGCAAACATGGTTTTTATTGTATAATATATTGTTCAAAAGATATTTTAAAATGAGGATTAAACTAACATGGTTAACCGTTAGTTCATGGTCAGAAAACAGTAGATGCAGTGCTTCATTTTCTCCTACAGAGGGAGTAATAGGTTAGGGGTTTTGTCAGTTTATGGCACCATAGTGTCTAAAATGGCTGCTTTACAAAAGACATAACAACCTAAATATCCTAATAAAAGAACAAATAGATCTAAGCTTTAAAGATTGTCAGTGCCAACTCAGAAAAATTGCATTGCAGCTATATTTTCAATGTCAAGACTGCTTTGACTTGCAGTTGCACATTTGAGCATCTGGAACCAGAAAGACAGACACATTCAAAAGCAAGACGGCTTGGAAGAAGAGTTACAATCCTGGGTGAGATGAACACACTGGAAAGTTACTGACATTACCAATCTCCATTGTAACTGATAAAACTTGATTAGTTTAGAATGCCTTAAATAGTCTTAAGGAAATACTACGCAGTAAAATGTACTATATTTCTATATTGAATAGAAACAAAAATACTTACACTTAAAATCTACACTTTATCTATCCATTTATATATATATATATATATATATTTTTAATTTGTAATATATTTACTTTATAATACAAATTATAATAAGAATTACAGAAGTAATAATATAAAGACTATCAAACATGGAAGCTTTAAAAAAAATGTAGACAAGCAGTGTTTCAAACTAATAGTTTGGTATCTGTGTGTTCATGTGTGTGTGTAGGTGTGTGTGTGTGTGTGTGTGTAGTCAGCAGGTTTATTGTTACGCAAGGGACATGTAGGAGCAACGGAGGGTAAACGGAGGAGTCTGAAGTGGATCTGAGCGCGGTAGGGTGATGGGAGATCACAGAGCCGTCTCTTTCAGGTCGTTGAGGTTTGGCATACGAGACCTGGAGGGGCGTCCGAAGCCGTGGCCATTCTGGCCTCCCTTGATGCTCATCTGCTCCGGGTAGGGGTTTCCATCGGGGCGACCCAGGGCTGATGTGTGCCAGCCAGATTCCAGCTGTCCGGGCAGCGGGTAGGCAGTCTGTCGGCTCTTCAGCTGGGGCGTACTGACCCCTGAGTGACCACGGCTCTCTGTGAAACCACCTTGACCAGAGGCTGGGTTAGGCAGTGGCTGGTAGCGCATATCAGACTGTGCAGTCTGGTTGGAGGACGAGGAGGAAAGGTGCAGGAGTTTGCGCAGAGACTTCAATGGCTGACTCTGAAAAGGCATATCCACATGGCTGGCATGTAAAACAAGAAAACATTTCAAAACAAGAACAGACTTTTTTTCCTTTGAGACTTACCGGAGAGTGGGAATCAGAGAGTTTCTCAGGCGGCCAGTCCTTATCCCTGTCTCTTTCTTGGTCCCGGTCTCTGCTCTTGTCCCGGGTCCTGTGGCGGCTGCTCTGGTGACCGGAGGACCTGGAGGACTTCTGGATGACTGTATCCACCCCTTCACTAGGAACCTTTGACACATTGGGTGTAACTATCATTTAATCCTCAGTGTAAAGGACAACAACAGACACACAGAATGTGCTACTAAAACCTTAAAAATTAGCAAAGAGAAACACAATTGTATGTGTGTCATGTTATCATTTACATGTTTCAACATACCATGGCCATTAGTTATTTTTGGTAATAGGCCTTGTTTGGTCTCAAGTGCAGTGAAGTCATAAAAATAGCATGCATCTGGTGCCAGAAACCCTAAACATTCACTGATCAGAGGAAGACAAGAGACGACTCCTATTGTTAATAATTGATAACGTTTTTGCTTGATTGTATATATTTACATGTATACTTTACCATACCATACCTGAAGCCTGAGTATTTTCAAATGATCTACTCTTTATGCAGCAAACACTATTTTCCAAAATCTCTGAGTCTGACTGCCTGATTCCTTCTGGCCAGATTGCATTTATTTGTGCTCTGTCATCAGCACTAACCCCCTGTCAGCATCTGAACAGACTGTCACATATAAATAGAAATGTGAGGGGAAGAAAGAGTATTAAACACCTGTTTTCTGCTGAACCATTACTGCCACTGACAGTCAGCTTAACAAGTCAAAATGTGCTCGCTTTTATGTTTATCAAATCTTTTGGTTGCTTCTCCCTCCTGATCTATGCTGCATAACAACACTCAGATCGCGGCCTGGTTAAAATTCACTTTGAGAGCAGCAGAGAAGTTGATCAAATGTGCCTGTGTGATGTCGGTAAGAAGTAAAGCTTCAAGTGAGCAGTGGTGGAAGACTTATTTCATATCCTTTGCCTAAGTAAAAATACCACACTGTAAAAGTACTTTGTTACAAGTAAAAGTCCTGCATTGAAAATGCTACTTAAGTGAAAGTATCATCAGGAACATGTAGTTTTTACATATTAAAAGTTAATGTTCTCAATGCAGAAAAATTCACTTCAGCTGTCCGCCTGTATATTGTTTAGTAGTTTAATTTATAATAAAACATTGTACTTTATAAACTACAGGTGTTTTGTGAGCAAAAATCGTAATTTGTAAAGTAGTAACTAAAGCTCTCAGATTAATGTAGTGGAGTAAAAAGTAGAATATTTTTCTCTGAAGTGTAGCAAAGGAAAAGTAGAAAGTGGCATGAAAGGAAAAGGACTTCAATTTTGTACTTGACTCACAGTACTTCAGTAAATGTACTAAATTACATTCCACCACTGAACATGAGTGAAACCAGGCACAGACTCCTCAAATCTGAGCCTAACCCAAGCGAGAGTGCTCCCAATCATCCTGAGCTCCTAACCAGAGGCATGCTGTTAGGGCTGTGTGTACGAGCAAATGGACTGACCCCAAAAACAACCAGCCACATCCATTCATTTAACTGGGGGAAAATAACTTGTAAACAGCCCTGTGTTTCATTAAATTAAAAATTCCAAGAGTATGATCCACTTTTACAAAATGATCAAATTTCAATAATGTGAACATTCAAAACAGGCACTTTATTGCCTAATTTTCAATTACTGATAATAGTTGTACTGATACTGTACCCCACATATGGATCTGACTGGTTTGTGTTGGCATCCGCCTTATTAGTGAATTAATTTTCCCTCATAAAATAATCAAAGAAAACCACTGAAAATACACTTAAATTGAATCACTGAAACAGTCTGGATTATTGTTGTCAATGCATGCGATGTCAGGTGGAGTTATGAGGTGAGTAGGAGAGTGTAAAACAGCATGTACCATGGGAGAGGACACTACAGGGAGGACTCGCACAGAGGAACTATGCTTTATGTTATTCTTTGGGCTAAACAGAGGGAAAAGACATTTCTTGATGACAGGAGGCCTTCCCTCAGGGACTTGCATCTGTAATATAGAGGCACATGACTGGTGGCACATGATGCACATGACAACAAGAAGAAATGCTTTTACATGTCTGTATTAAGGCGCAAGCATTAACCATTTGAAAAGCAGAGGAGGAGAGACAGTATGTAAACAGACAGCTTCACAATCAAGGTATTGACATCGCAGAACATCTGCATAGAAGGGTGCATCCAGATGTGGCTTACATCCACAGAAGTACTCAACGCACAAGTTACCATTTGAGATTTTTTCTTTTTCTTCTTTATTGCTCTGAAGAAACCCTGCTTCTCCTTTTCTTTGGATGGCTCAGAGGGGTTCAGTACTACAGTATCTGGGCCAGTCCTAAAAATAAAACAAAAGGCCATTGAGCGTGAAAACCAACTAAAAATGTAACACCATCATTTCAACTCCAAATGAGACCTGGCCATTTCTGGGACCAGTGTGTGAGATTGAATCCACCATAAAATTGTTTCCCAGAGCAAGTTGTGTTGCTGTCAAGGAGATTTTCTTTTTTACACAAACTAATGTTTTGTTGTAGTTGTGTCAGAAGAGATCATTACCAGGGGTCAAATGCTGGCTGACGTTTGGAGTGGTTTGTCAAATTGCTGCCATCTCCGGACAGGCCAGAGCCCCGGCTCTGACCCCTGCTATCGTGGAAGGAGTTGTCTGGCCGGGGAGAAGGGACTGTTCAACAAATAACAACAAAAAGTTCATTCAAAGTAAAACAAACAAATTTGGTTTCAATTTGTTCAATCTGTCCCAAAGAAAACTGTTGCAAATAATGTACCGTATATATTTGACTTTTTTTTTAACTAAATTTGAATAAGACAGTAAGTGTAGGGGAGGACTGTGGTGTTTTTTAGTAATCTGCAGCTAAGAACTGAAATTACAGACAACAATAGAGAACCAAATCCAGTTCATCAAAACCACTGAGTAGAATTTGATACAGTGCTGTCCCTTTGAGTTATTGAAAAAGACACTGTGTGCTGTAAGTGTCTGATGCTTGAATGTGCATTGACATTTTGGTCTCCACAGTGTAGTGAAAGAAAGACACGACGAGACTGACTAAACCAACCTCTGTAGAAGCTGCCCACCCTCCTTGGCATGGATTCACTGTAGATGTTGCGGTTCTCTTTAGAAGAGCCCCCATCTTCTGTTTGCTGGTCATGGTATAAGCCAACCTGAGTCACAACAGAAGATCCAGTCACGTAAAAAAAAAGGCCAACTGCTTTGCATGCCTCTCTATCTGAGCTGATATTTTTATTTACCTGACAGAACAGAAAAAAAGAGGAGGCGTATTGATTTACAAGTGGTCATTATAATAAAAAAACTACATCTGTAGATGCTATAAATGTATACAGAATCAAACGGAAAGGGCATGGATGACAAGCTTGACTGTGCAATCATAAGTAGTCACATTTAAAGGAAGCAAAGCACAGAGAAAATGAAGAGGCATCTGATGCGCAGAGACAGAAAGAGAGAGAGAGAGAGAGAGAGAGAGAGAGAGAGAGAGAGAGAGAAGTTCATGACAGCAGTATCCACCCACAATCCCACTCTTGGAAGACTGGATGTGGGTGGGGAATGGTGGGTGCAGGCTGAATGTCGGACCTCGCTTTTTTGCCGCTGTGTGTGAAAAGATGCTGTGTTGTCCCTTGTGGAATCCCTTATTGGGGGTCTGCCGTGGGTGACCTCAGTGGGTGCCTGTTCGCTCTGTTAATGGAGACATGGTGAAGCATGAAGTGAGCTCTGCTTTGCAGCAGCACACATAAAAATACACTGCGCAGACAATATATTCTATATGTATATATACAGTATATATAAATATACAGGTAACACAATTCACTGTATATCAGAACAGGAAAAGCCCACTCTCAACACCTGCAATGCCCATAGGATGTTTATCCTGCCATTCCTACAAACCTGGGAAATTGTTTAACAAGATCTGGCTGAAAAACCTAAACACGGATCGTGATATTTTCAGACGCCACCAGAATAAATCCTGGCTGCACTGTTGTAGAAACTGAGACTGAGAGGCAGAGTCATCCAACACAACATGGTGTAGGCATTTGATAGGATTAGATCATGTAGGCTTAGGCTTTCCTTAAGGTTTGAGAGGTTGGGTGTAGGCTGATGACTGACCCTGCTCATGTCTTCCTCTCTGGATGTTCCCCCAGAGTGGCGAGGCAGCGTGCGGTGCTGCAGCTGAGGAGACAGGAGCTGGAGGCTGCTGGCTCTTGTGGGCATCCCCTGCCCCACCACCAGCCCCTCCTCCGCCCCGTGTGTCCTCTGATGGTCCCTCCGTACGTACATGGAGTGGCGGTGTGGCCGCTGCTGGGAGGAGAAAGGGCTGGTGTATCCCTGACCGTAAGGCAGAGGGTCGTGTGGGGCGGACAGAGAGTGAGCATGGCTCCTTTCAACACCACTTTCCCCAGGGTCTAGGGCATCTGGGGACTTGGCCTCCTCTGAAGCCTTGTGGCGGGTGGAGGAGCGCCTGCAGGACGAGTCCAGGGTGTTGCTCTCTCTTTCTGCGCGCATGCTTCCTCTGCCAGCCGTGCCGGGTCCCAGTCTGTCCGCTCGGCGGGCTGCTGGACTGCTCGGGGCTGTGAGGTCCAGGCAGCTCGTGGGAAAATAGCGAGATGTAGGCTCATCGGCATAAAGATGCACATCATTTAAGTTCCCCACTGACTTGGCATCGCTAAGTGTGCCATAACTTTTTGACAAGTTAAGGTAGGCGAACTTGGAGGAGGAGGGCGTGGAGCTGTGGGACTCCAGGTAGCTGTGTCGACTGTGTTTCTCCCCTGATTGAAGCGTGTTGGTCTTCCCCTCAACAAAAGAATGGCGGTTCTGCTGTGAGCGGAAGTTGGATTTGAGGTACTTGGCTCCGGGGCCGTCGGACACCTTGGACCCCAGGTTCATGTCGAAGTCGCCCTTGCTCTTGACTTCGCCAGGGCTGAGCAGATGCGGCAGCTTGCTGCTGGCCAGGTCCATGTTGCACGACGCGGAGTGGTTGAAGATCTGCGGCTGGTAGTTCTTGGGATGCAGGGTGGGACTGAGGTTGATCGCTCCAGGCATGTTGCCGTTGAGAAAGCCGTCGTTGCTGGGGTGGGAGTCTTCGTGTCGGGGCAAGCTTGAGCACTCTCTGCTGCTGGAGCGATGGCTTCCTGAGCTCTTTCCCCCATGGCTCCTGAGCAAGAGCAGAGACAAAGAACCTACATCAACATAATGTTCATAACACTTTACATTTAATTTAATTGGTAGCTATTTGTTGCGATAGGTACTCATATTCAATTAGTATATATTAATGGCATCTTATCAGATCCAGGAGAAGTCCTGTGTGGTGTTCCACAGGGATACATCTTAGGACAACTACTACTACTACTAAACTATATGTGAAAGACTTAAAATCTCCAGTTGATTGTGAGCTTTTTCTGTTTGACAATTCAGCATTATTAGGGAGTTAAAAATGCGTCTTTGAAATGTTGAAATTACAAATGACAAATAGACAAGAGATTCTGAATAAATCTTATGCCCCAAATAGTAAATACTAAACTTGCTTAAATTGGATTTCTTAATGTCCCATGCGATTAGTACAAGAAGTCTAGAGCATCTCTACATTTATAAAATAGAAAAAAAAGTTTTCTTTATGTTAGTAACAAGAAAATGTTATGTTGGCAATGATACAATCAAGAACTGACTACTGACCACTACAACTATGCATGTAATTTATATTACTAGGGTCTTTATAAGCAACAACATTACCACTTATAAATTGTACAAAGTACAATGATACTGTACATTATACCATTGATTACAATAAAATAACCAAGTTAAGTAAATCAAATGTTTACACTGCTTACAGGATTCAGTATTTAGCAGCAACTAATTTTTATAAATGCCTAAGAGGCCAGGAACCAGGCTATTTACAAGTTTTGGAGTGCAAGAGACCAGCATTTGTGTAATCCTAGCCATAGTCAAAATAGATAGATAGATAGATAGATAGATAGATAGATAGATAGATAGATAGATACAGCTCTTTAGGATCTAAATTGTTATAATGTGTGGGAGCTCAAATTTACCATGATGTGGCAGGCCAGGACCACTATGTAAAGAAGATATTTTAAAGGTGCCCTGACACACAAAATCTTTTTTACGTGCATTTTTTAAATAGGTCGGGTCCATATGTGTTTGTGTTATGTGGTGAATGTGAAAATGAACTGCTACCTCCTCTGTCAGCTCTAGTTGGATGTTGGATTGAGTCTTGCGAAAAAGTCTAAATCATCTAACAAAGGGCGAAACATTCTGCAAAAATGTCGTGACTGCTACAGACAACGCAGATAATGGTCCTTGGGAGGTTTGTTGACTGAAGACAACCCGTCACATTTGCATGAGACAGAAGGCTTTAACTTATCCATCTGAACAACATGGAGACAGTGGCAAGCTTAAACTAGCCATGGTGCTGACTGCTGACCTGCTGGGGGTGGTGTTGTCTCCATGGTGAGGTTTTCTCTTGGAGGAGCGTACAGGTGTAGGTGTGGGTGGGCCGGGGCGCTCCACCAGCCGCAGGGTCTGGAAGGCGTGGTGGTTCAGGCTTTGCTCTGTGAGAAAGCGTTCTGTCGGGTTCAGCAATAGCAGGTTCTAATGCACAAAAACCCAGAGAGAGCCTGTGAGCCGTGGAGACACCCCAAGCATCCAGACTTCACAAACAAACCGTAATGCTATCATGAGTCATCGCCATTATCATAAAAATCAGGCTGCTGCTACATTTAATTGTGACTCACATTCCCAAAAAAGCAGAAAACATTATGTGAAATATGATTTGTGACATTTGCTTTTTGTCTTCCTCAAATAGATATTTTTGATAACCTGTCTCCATAAAGTAATGAAAGCTGAATCCTGTATAAGTGCACTCTAAAGTAACATTAGTGCTTTGTAGTGGTATGCCCCAACCAGTCAAGTTGCAGTTTATATCCATGTCTGTCCAGACTCATATAATATATCTAGTAAAGACTTTGCAGCAAAAAAAAAATTTATTTTATTATTTTATTATTATTATTTTTTTTTTAAATGGCGATGTGATTTGGGCCGCGGCTGCAGTCAACATTGAGGCATAATAAAACCTGTGAACCGAGGACAGTTTATGGACTCTACAAGCGGCAGTTATACAAAGTTATAGCAGCAGTTACTTTTTTAGACAGACAGTTACTCAGTGCAAGTCATACAGCTTTGCATTAGAAATTAGCATTGGCATATTTTGTTAAATCAATATCTAAACTCAACTTAAGGAAGGTTGATAAGTGATGAGAGAGATGAGTGCCCTTGCTAAAGTCAGTCCTGAGATGATGATGATGTTAGCAGTGAGTCATTATCTGCTGGGAAAAAGCGCAAAAGCACAAGCACAGCCCACATTCTTGACATAGAGCCCCTGTTTACAGTGCAGGCACAGCAATAACAGCAGTGCTGGGACCAGGATATGAGCTGAAAGATGCTGATGGAGTGAAGAGGCATCATGCAGTCACGACGTTAAAAAAAAGTGATAATGATGCAATTATTGGATATGTAGTTGGTGAAAATTTGGGTTTTTTAGAAAATCTATTTTAACGATAGCATGTGAGTAGGAATAAACTGAAACTGACAAAAGGCAGAAATAAAAACATCAATGCAGTAGAGCAGCTTTGCCAGAACTGTAATCCCTACCTTTAGCAGGTCCAGCAGGGCTCCGCCGATGATTCCCAGGTATCTGCGCTCCAAGGTTTGGGGGTGGTTCACAGCAGGGAACTAAAACAAGAAACAGTGGATATAAGTATAGCAAATAAAATGTAACCACAACAAATGCCTAAGTGATAAATGATGGAATAAGCACTACTTTGTAGAAAGACCAGCAATATCATTCCCCTGTGCTTCATGTGTAGAGGAGTACAGCGTGTTTAATCAGCTTGTTTTCTTTGACATTGAATATTTCTATAGTGCTATTCTTAACGCCTGTCCCCGGGTCCGATTCCCCGAGAAATGAGAGGACACGATTAACGTAACGCAGCTTTGCCAGACTATTTGCACGATGTGGAGTGAAGGAGGGTCTGGCTACTCCACACAGCATTCCGGGATGGGAAAAAAACATGCTCTAGTTTATTTCCATTTCTTAAAACCGCTCAATTTACCCTGCATCTGAGATCTGAGGAGCAGTTAACCATGGTCCTAAGGAATAGACCAATTTAAAATTCCAAAAAAAGAAAGCGGAAGGAAACGGAAATTGACGCAAATACATGCATCCGACGAAATTTCCTGCAGCACCGGAAGTGCAACACCAAGGATAGAGACATTTCTCCAGGCAAAGTTTTGCTGTAAGTATACTTATACTTATATATTATATTTTATATACATATACTTTTTTAGGTTTTATTTTGTGGTTATGGTTCAAGACAAAATTATCACTTTTGTCCAGAAGGGTTGGCAAAATCAACTAAGACTTGTTTATGCTGTAAATACTAGTAATAAAAGAGGCTGGTTATTGATCTTCAAAAAGGGAAAAAGTAAGAATCACCAATCGTAATCAATAATCAGCAGTTTGAACTGGTTCATTTGTACAAATATCTGGAGATTAACAAATCAATGGTTATACTGTACATGAATTACCTGTTTTATTGGTCCAGTTTTCAGGTCCATCACTTGGCTTGAGGCTTTAATTTGTTTATCGACTATAATATGTGCATTTCTTTATTTATTGTAGTGGCTAAGTGGGCCGCTCAGCTACACCAATCCTATTCCTCCTGGAATATCTGGTACTTTGCATGTTAGTGTCACTACTGTTGTGGCAGTATGTCTATTGGAATGCAGTAACCTGTCTGACTTTTTTGTCACTGTGCATGTACAACCAAACCAATTACCCCTTTGGGAAATGACAACTTATCTAAATTAACATAAAACCGTCATGTAAGTATAATAATGCTATTGTGAAATATTTAATAAAGACTATAACCACTTTGTCATGTTAAATTTTACCCTGCAGACGCTGCTTCTCCTGAAATTACATTTTGCAACCACTGTTCGCTGACTCACAAGAGCCCTGTTGCACGTGATTTCTTCCACATTCCGTCTCGTCAGTCTTTTATTTTAATTACATTTTTCTTATGACTATTTTGAATCTGCTGTTTGCCAAAAAATGTCCGGAAGCTGTTCTTTTTTACATCACACATTTCCAAGCGGCAAGTAGGTGGCTTACGTGATAAAAAGAACAATCAAAATGTCCTGTGTTCACTCAAGAGTGTTGTGTGGTTTCTTTCTGGTCTGATGCAGCATTATTTTAATAAAAACTGTTTGTTTGGGTTCTTCTTTCTCCTTTCACTTGGTCTTCGCTGCTGTTATTAAGATAATTTGACTGTCAGAGAGCTGCTAAATAAGTGAATGTCCACCGATCAGTGAAGCTTGCTGGCAGGGTGAAGCTCTCTACTCATTTAAATGACAGCAGGCATAGAAATATTGAGGAGAAGAGTTTTTCTTTTCTTTGAGCGAGTGCTAACAATAGCAGGCGCTAGATATTTAGTCAACAAACATCACTGTCCAACATGTGCATATCTTACTGGAGAGTACATTTCACTGAAAAAGAAAATACTTTCACATATTTGAGAGCTGGAATTAAGGCTCCATACCAAATGTTCCTACACCCATTCACCAATTTTTACACCCACAAGTGTCCATAAATTAAAAAAATGCAACATTTTCAAACAGGGTCCTCATTAGTGGGTATTCACTGAGGGGCAGTTTGCAAACTAATAATTATATCCTGAGACGTGGGCAGAGAGGGAAAGGAAAGGATGGCCCAGGTCTGTTGTCCCACCAGCCTGCCACTGAAGACTTATCATGGCCTTCCTTTACAGAGCATACAAGATACATGATACACGATGAGTCATTGTGATCCAATCAGTCACGGCACAGCAAACTCAGCCAGGAGAGAAAAAAAAACAAAAAAACAAGCAGAGTGCAGAGACAGAAAATAAATAAGAGAAGAAGAAGGAAAAGAGGACGCAGAAAAAGACAGCAAACCAGAGACAAGCTCAAGTCGAGAGCGATGGATGAAAAGGAGCTACATGGAGGGGATGAGCCGGCAGAGTGACCCGTAGTGAGGGTTGGGGTAAAGAGAGTGAAGAGCGGCCTGGCATTACCCGCAGCCCGTGGAAGCGAGCATTGTTATAGAAGAGCTTCATCTGTTCTGGTGGCAGGGGTCCCAACACTTTCTGGATGGTAAAGAGCTGGTCGATCTCACTCTCTCCCGGGAACAGAGGCTGCCCGTCACTCAGCTCTCCTAAGATGCAGCCCACTGACCACATGTCCACTGCTTTCCCGTAAGGAGCCCTGGGACCACAGATTTAAGGGGTTGGTGATGGAAGGTCAGACAAAAGAATAGCTACTAGAAGGGTGTGTCAGAGGAAGGACTCAGACCCTGGAAAAGGCTATTGAAAAATAGCAGACCTACCCGAGTAAGAGCTCTGGAGAGCGGTACCATCTAGTGGCCACATACTCAGTGTAATTGGCATCAGTCCCCTCAGAGAGATTACGTGCAAAGCCTAGCAAGAAAAGACACAGGAAGCAATATAGTATAATGAGGAGCTTTATGATATGCTCTACATGCTGAGACACTTTAAAAGGATTTTAGACAGGCATATCTTTGGATGCTTACTATGATACAGAGAAGTTATAAAGTAGTTGAGTTAGGTAAAAACTCCACTAAAATAGGAGAGATGTTGAGCTCTTTTGTGACACAGTGTACTTGTAAAAGTAGTCATAATAATACTGGATATTGTTTAACACGCCATAAAGATTTTAACTTATTAGCTTAGCAACTGGTAACAACTGGAAACAGCTAGCTTGGCTCTGTACAAAGGTTAAAAAAGCCTATTTAAAGCTCATTAATTTTCTTTAGCTAATGTTTTAAGCTTTAGGGATGCTGGTAGGTGTATTTCTTGATTTTGGACAGATAGCTGTTTCCCATTGCTTTAAATATTTGCTACATGCTAGCCAAGCTAACCATCTCCTGGCTCGCTGTGGTTTAATACTTAGTGTACAGACATGAGAGTGGTATCCTTCTTCTTATGTCAATTTTAGAAAGAAAGCAAATGAGCAAACATCCCAAAATTTTAAACTCTTCTTTTAAAAAAGGCCAAAGAAATGCTACCACTAGTAAAATCTAATAGTATCAAGAATGATAAAGCTACTCTGAGTGATAAGCCAAACCTGTTCAGAAACACTTGTTTAGTGTATTCATAAGTGCTTAATAGTAAGAGAAAGAAATCTGAAATACACCAATGAAACCTTCTGTATAAAACAACATACTGTGAAAATAAATGTGTAGTAAGATGTAAACTTTCACAGCAGAGTGTGTTTGGCCTATGTCTGTTCTCTCAATGCCTTTGGCTGACACAGAGCAAACAGCAGGTCTTCAGTCTCTCACTCCATATTGCCTACAAGATGTTGGCTATGCAATATTTTCCATTTCCCCTCGTTGTGTTGTGACGCTACCAGATTGAATCAAAACACGTTTCAATAACCGAGATGAGGGAGGAATGCACAGCAGCAGCCTGAGATCCAGGAGAGAAGGCTGTACACAAAGCTTTAAAATAACAGGATAAAGCCGGCCTGCTGCCCTCCTGAAGCACTGGTTCCAGCCAAATATAGTCTCTTTTAAAAAAAAAAACGGCTTTTCTATCACAGCTTTGACTGCTTGGCCACCTTTCTTATAGCTCTTACAGTGTGAGTGTTTGATAGAGGTGCTCACCAAAGTCACATAGCTTGAGGACGTCATCAGAGCTGATGAGAAGGTTTTCTGGCTTTATGTCTAAGAAGGAAGAACACAGATGGCGAATGAGGCAACACATACAGTAAGCTGGGGAGGGGCATCATCGTTCCATCATCACTATCATCACTTCTGCCACCACATGTTCGTCTGTCTCCTTGAAAATACTAAATTCTCACAAGTGCCTTCGTAAAATGCAGCAAACAAAACAAAAAACTGAAAGTTGTGAAAAATTGTTCACAGAGGGTAAAAACCATAACTTATACATCAAATCTAGGAAAACACTGTCATATGCCTGGGTATACCACAGGCCATTTGGATGCCTGCTCTGTTGCATTCAGTGTGCCAAAAGCTCACATGGGCCATCTGGTTTCCTGCTCTGCTGACACTGATTCACCAAAAAGCTTGCATTTTGTGAAATATTGATTGGTTGGTTACAACATCATAAAACATATTAAGCAACTGCTCCATTAGAGACACTACACTGATGTACAGAATTAGTTCAAGATGTTTCTTTAAAAACTTTAAAAGGACATATGATGAATGAATGCTGCACTCGGGACCTGAATCATACAAACGTCTCTTCTCTGCCTTTCTAATACTGTCTCCATTTCAGTCATTTTATTATGTGTCCTAATAAAAGTGAAAAAAATAGTTTGTTTTAAATGCAATGAGGGTTAAGGAACATTTATGCATCGTGTCTATGACAAATTTAGAACTTTCCCGAGGGAGGTGATCAAAAAACCTGTTTATCTGGTCAGTGAACTTCCACCCTAAAATTAATTTACTGCACCAAATCCAAACATCCAAATAATCTAAATCTGAAGCCCCAAGAATATAAATGTATTGATTATGCTATACACCAGGGAAATGGACTATAGCTCTTAACTGGAATAAAATGGAGGCATCTACAATTGTTGCATGGATCAAGAATATGGTGCAATGTACTGCATGTCCAGAGATTAACATATAAATTAAAAAACAAATTAGAGGTGTATAACAAAATATGGAAACCATTTAACCAATTTATTTAAAAAAGGAGCTATAGAGGAGCTTCTGTAGAGTGAAAAAAACTATGCATATCATAAGTTTACTAAAAGTACCATGATACTGTCATATAATTTGCTTTATTGTTGATTGTTTTTTATAGTAGAACAGGTGTTAAGAGAGAAAATTTGTTGGGATGAGACGGAGGTTGGGGTTGTGTAATGTACTACTTATGAGTGCAATGAAAATCAATAAAAGACATTGATAAAAAAGAGAGCTTTTACCTCTGTGAACTATGTCATGCTTGTGGCACCAGTGGATTGCTCGGATTAACTGGTAGATGTAGCTGCGTGCTTTGTCAGTCGGCACACCATTGGGTAGCTCCTCCAGCAGCTCGAGCATGTTCTAAAAGTGAAACGCACACAACCAAATAAATCAAAATGACCGCCGCACACAAGTGACCATAACACTAGAAAAATCATAGAGCAAGCGTCTGTAGGAGAAGCATACCTTTTCCACATACTCAAAGACAAGATATAGCTTTCCTCTTCTGCGGAAGGCCTCTTTCAACTCAACAATATTCTCCTGCTTGAGGGTGCGGAGCATCTTAAGCTCCCGTAGCGTTGTTTCTTTAACTTCCTCATTTTCTGCATGAACGTGCAAGAGAAGGGAAAACCAGGATCACATAGGGCTGACATGTAGTGATAGGGATGGGACGCATCCCAGCAGAAACTGTTTGGCACACAGAATCACTCTCTGTCCTCTGATGAGGACTTGTCCACTTACCTTCACTGTCCTTGAATTTCTTAATGGCCACAATTTCATTGGTGTCCTGCAATAAAAATACAGAGCAGTTAATGAGAAAGCTATCCTACTGTTTGTTGTCGCTAAAGACATAAGTTATAACAGTGGTAAAACACAACAGCAGAGATAAAACAAATAGAATAGGATTACTTTTGGTACTTTACTGCTAATCACATTAGGTAGACCACACCACTATGTGTGGGCTTTTGCTAAAACAACATAAATGTTTAAATACAGATTTAAACACAAATTAGTATTCATTCATTAGCATTAGTTTGCCACCTGGTGCTCTCCTTCTAGCCCCGCCCCTGCTCACAAGGGGTCGGTAGCTTTTTTATTTCTTGTAAAATATTGTCACTAAATTGATAAGTCGCTTGACAGAAAACTAATCTTCAACTATCGGTTATATCACTGTCACGTAACCCAGATAATGTAATGATACAAATACACAGTCTATGAAGTAATTTCGCCTCTTTATTATCATAACACATTTTTCTGTACTGCATTATCCCCCTCGTCATTTATGTTGCAATAAACGTGTATATGGTCAAGTGCCAACAACTGATATAATCAAATATATAGTCCAACCAATATTCACTTATATTATTAAAATTAGGCATATCTAAACAAAATCAACAATTAGCAGTCATAGGCCATACTCCATTTAAAAAAAACTACTATAAGCATAGAGCCAACATATTTTCATGTGTAAATCGGTAAACTATGTGTTTATCTCAACCAAAACTAAAGCTGTAATGGTTGGAAAAGGGGAAAGACGACCCAAAATAAAACATTTCATAGTTTTATTTTGTTTCTGTCAACTTTAAATGTAGTGTGTTTTACAATGCTAAAATTACTGTTTATTTACATGGAGTCTGGCGGGTTTAGAGAACGCAATTTCACTGATGCTTTTATGTCTAAATAAAGAATCTTACTCTTTAACAAAAAGGTCGACCTCCTAGAAATCATTTTTATTATGTTGTCAGAGATTTAGAATATTAATCTGAGTCTGTAAGCGGCAAAAACAGCCCTTTTGTGAAGGTAAATACAAGCTGGACAATTGCCCTATTAACTTACTTTGTAGCTTGTTTCTCTGCTGCCGACTGCAGCGATCTCGCTTACTATTGGAAATATTGTCAAAGATTGTTGTTCCCTTCAGTCACTCAGACACAAAGCCATAGAGGAAACTAGGCTGGCAAAAACGTAAGTTTCCCTTTAAGACCTTAGCTATTGTTAGCAATTAATTGCAGTTAAACAAAGGAACCTCCATAATAGTAATAAAATTGACAATTATTATGTAATAAATTATTATGCATGGAGCAAACCAATAAAAGTCAGGACTAATCACCACTAAGTCACTGTTTTGCTGACACACTTCTTAATGTCCCTTCATGAAGTTCTCTATGAGAGATGCCCCGGCCACTAGCCCTGTTTCTCGTCATGTCCTAGTTAAGCCGAGTATTTCTGCCTATGGCTCAGAGCTGTGCTCCAGTTTCCTCCCGCCCTCAGAAAGCCAAAGGCAGCATCTCACCACTCACTCCAACATGGATCACAGTGAAGGGTGAGCCCTCCTCCCAGCACGGAGAATATAAGATGATTCACAGAAGGGTCATGAGCATCACTGTGCTGTGCACATGCAAAGGTAGTAGGGTAGGGACCATATGCTTTGAAATTCAATTCTTTCCCAATGCATGCATGCATGCTGATTTAATTGGTATTGTTTTTTTTCATTTATTGTGATTCTAGAAGTATTGCAATTTAAAAAAACAAACGTCTACAGACAATATATCATGAGACATTTCTAAAAACTAATTGTTCTCTAAGAAGAATGCACATCCCGTCAGTCAGTCAGTCTGACATTTATTTCATTTTCACAAAGTAGTATGAGTGAAGGGAGATGATGCGCTGCTGGGTATAAATTTAATCACCTCTTATATGTTTACATATTGTTCAGAGGAAGTCAAACTGACCAGTAGCAACAGTTCATTTCAACTAACCAAGATCAGAAGTCTAAAGAATTGTAGGCTTTAGCTGTAGTACTGTTTGTTAACTCTTCACATCCAAGCAAAAAGTAAGTCAGCAAGTCCAAGCAAAAATAATACTCACAATACAGTACTGTCATTCTCCTGACAGTATTATATGTGTCAAATCAAAAGGATTATACCTGTCATATCTGCATGTGAGAGCAAAATGACGCACAAGCATTCACAGCATTGGACACCTTGAGGTGGCAGTTGTCAAATCATTGCCTTAAAGGAATGCATTCACTTGGTGGAAGTTTTTTTCGAAAGATTATTTTTTGAGGCCACAGGACAGATGAAGACTAGAAAGGGCCGTAGGTCAGTGGTCTCTGTGTTGTCCTCGTCTATTGTCAGATCATTGTATTATTTTCTGTGTCGGATCGCTGTGTATGAGTCTATGTATGTTTTTGTCCTTGGGTTGCTTGTTCCCGTGGTTCCTGTTTTTCTTTGTAACTTTGTTGACTATTTTGGAATACCTTGCCTGCTGTTTTTTGGACACCTTTCGTCGTATAGATTTTTGTTTAATAAAGATTCAACCTCATCACATCTCCTACAATCTCTGCATTTGGGTCCAACCTTCTATATAACATGACATTCCATGAATTATTTATGTAAGTTTAGGTTGTCCAAACAACACGAAGGGCTAAAGACACCAAAAATATACTGTGTAAAACCATTAGTATCACTAAGAAGCTCTCATTTAACAGCCACAGTCGATTACATTCCACAGTGTATCATGTGTGCTATACAGTACTTGTTGGAGGGATTAGTTAAGTACACCAGCTGCTCTGAACCTTTTTGTGTTACATATGTTATTTTAAAGCTCTTAAGGAATTCCCATGTGGCAATGGACTCTAAGGCTCAATTGTGTGGGAGAGAAACCAATCTGTGTAAATTATTATTTACTACGAACACGCTGTCCCTCTCTCAAGACCTAAAACAGCACAGTTTAAACACTTGGGTCAAATAGATTGATAGATACACTTTTATTGATCCCAAATTGGGATATTTTAGTGCTACAGCTGCAAAATGTGTGTGTGTGTGTGCGAGGGGGTGTTATCCATGATAGATACCAGTTTGTTTAGTGACCTCCTCTCCACCATAACTCCAATGTCTCCTGTTTGCAGCCAATGACACTGAGACCACTACCTAAAGTCATTTACCCTGAGGTACATGCTATGCACTGCTACGCCCTGCAGTTCCCTGCTACACCTTGAACTACTACAACTACTATTTCCAATCATAGCTCCATTAGCTTTATTGTTACTTTAATTGCCACTGATCATCATAACCCCAACCGGCAACGTCAGACACCGCCTACCAAGAGCCTGGGTCTGTCTGAGGTGTCTGCCTAAAAGAAAGAGTTCCACGCCCGTCAAGGTTTCTTCCTAAAAGGAGTTTCTCCTCGCCACTGCTGCACTAAAACGCTTACTCCTGGGGGAATTATTGGGTCCTTGTACATGATAGAGTGGGGTCTTAACCTACTCTGTGTGTAAAGTACCTTAGGATAGCTCCTGTGATGATTGGATACTATAAATAAATTGAATTCATATGAATTACAGTAACATGAAGGTTCACAAGTTAGTATTATCAGCCAAAAGAAAGCGTCAGTAAAATCGATATAGAAGAATGACGCAGACCTCATAGTAAAATCTAATGTGGTCTATTACGTGTAATTAAGTCAAACAATAATGAATAAGTGCTGCAAACTAATCCAATTGTTATTCTGCAGCAATCTGTTGCTGCACTGCTCACATCATCGATTAGGCTCTGATTAAATCTTATATTGTAAGATTTCTCACAATTCACAGTGGAGACACTGATACATCACTTTTATAACGACGTAAATATCCCCCACTGGAGATGATAAAAGACCATCATTAATTACTAAGTTATTCATTAATTTCATAATCTCATGTGCTTCCCAAAGCACAATTAGTGAGTGGAGGAGGCAGTCATACCCGCGCTGTGTTACATTCTATCAGGCATCACCCTCTCATGTTTCATCCAGTCGGATGTGCTTGTTGTCAAAGATCTGCAGCGAACTACAACACCGAACCCAGCATCAGGGCATCAATTTGGTGTCAAAGACCTGCTTCGCACAGAGCATAACATAATCAAATTAATAATGCCAAGATCCCCCAAGTCATGTCTCTAATCACACAGTCCAAAAGGGGAGTTTAAACACAAAGTGCTTGTCTGGGAAACATGTTAATAAAAGCCTGGTGGATCTCTGGGATGATGAACGCCTAAAGGGGTGTGACGGCTGCTGTGTTGGTTTAAAAGTTGGTCTAATTAGGTTTTGTTTCTATGTTTGTTTATGTAGTTTTTTACCCCGGAGATCCAGAGTTCTCACGAGAGAACAATTTAAATCTGCTCAGCGAGTTACTCCGGCATCGAGAAATGCTGCTCATTAACTATGCCCTTGTAGCTGAGCTGCACCAATCACATCGGTGTATCTGATGTAGGTGGGCCACAGGCCAGCTGCACCAATCACATCGGTGTATCTGATGTAGGTGGGCCACAGGCCAACTGCACCAATCACATCGGTGTATCTGATGTAGGTGGGCCAGAGAAGAGCTGCACCAATCACATCGGTGTATAGGCGGGTATGACGTGTATATACGTCACGTATCCAGAGCCCCACACGCTAAACCCCACTAAAAGTAGTTTAGTAATTTAGCTATTCTTTAAGTTAAATTTGTTTCCTTGTTTAAAGCAGCACCCAAAAGCTCATAAAGAATAGCAATGACCAAGTGGCCTGCTGTAGTATGCCGTATGTCGCCAACAAAGCCAAAGGCAATGCATTTAGAAATGTGTGTTAGCTTTTACACAATATACTTTCAATCTGCAAAATCAGTCCTGTGGGGTTATTTACAGTAAGATGTACCTGTGGTGTGTGATTATAAAGTTGTCTGGTTCTTATGGTATGTGACTGGGGTAAAATCACAGTGGGGTAAAAGTAAGAGCCAATGACAAACTGTAAATAAATGACTAACTACAAAATGAGTATGAGTGAATTGAAATCTGGGATGCACATTATAATGCAGTGATTTATATCCAATGTTAGACTTATAAGTAATGTATGTAGTTAACTGTAAATGAAAAAAACTTCAGAAAAAAGGCCCCATCCAGGATGTCACCAAGGATCCATCAACAGGTGGGCTGGGCCTAACATTCAGCGACAATGCTTCAGATTTAGACTTGAAGTAGCCTTCGTCTATCAGTAGACAGTAACGACTTTGACATTCAGACAGGAAACGTTCGTCCCCTGTACAGTTCTCTCTCTGGCTCCTGATAGGACCACATAGACAAGTGCTCCACTCAAGGTGACCCATTTAATGCTAGACGTGAAAGTCCTTTTTCCTCTGCTGTCCCAGTTTCTGTTCACTGGGTGCAAAAATAACTGTTCCCTTCAAAGGGGGCGGATAGACCTTTTTTTTCTTCACTAAATAAATCTAGACGTTACTGACAGCCACTCAGCTTATTTAGGAGGAATAACATTAAAGCCGACTGCATTCTTTCCATCCTATTATCTGTGGGGAAAGCGCCATCAGTTATGCAACCTTAAATATGACGCTAAAGCAAATCTGAAATAAAAGACAACCTAAATGAAAAAAAGGAACATTTCTGATCAAGCTAGGATAAACAATGGATGACTGCAGAGAGTGGTGACTCACTTGATGCTATTTGGCAGCTCCTAAAACAGTGATGGGCTAAATAGATCTGGTTAATACACTAATTACTCCATTTTGGATCATTTTATTGTATCTTCATTAAACTCCAAGTCACAGGCAAAAGCAATGCAAAATGGGATCTCACTACAATAAGTCCCATATTGTAAATAAAGTAAGTTTTCCATAACTTTTTCTAATGTAGCTCAGCGTAAATTCTTTCAGGAAGACCTAACTTTTAATCAATGCTCTCCCTAATCAATTCAGCTGTTATCCTAATAAATGTGTATTTTATCATGCTGTGTATAACTGTTGCATATCTGCAACTAGTCTCTCATGATTGAAATGTAGATCAGTGTAAATCCTTTCAGGAAGACCTCAGTCTTCATCAATGCTCTATCTAACTCCAATCAGCTGTTGGAGACGTTCTCCTTCCTGCTAAACCAATCAGAATCATACACAAACTGCAAGGGCCAATCAAAGAGTCACAACCCAGCTTTAAAAATTAGTTTTTCCCTTTGCTATCAGCTGTCGTGGCAAAGAGTGCAACCCTCCACCCCCCTTTCCACCTCAAGTCATGTATTCCCCCGGTCCGGCGGTCTGGTCTTTGGGCTCCTTCATCGCCACCACCGGTGTCTATTCCATTGGTTGGTCTGATAGTTCTCTACCCTTATATATACAGTGTATATATATATATATATATTAATACAAAATATTCATATAGCGATGGAGTCTAATTGCAAAAACTCTGTGCATTTTATTTGAGCTATACATTAAATCTTATTTGCATTTCTGCAAATATGTCTCTCCTGATAGAATTATAAAGCAGGTCAAGGTGCTATATAAATACTGTGAATTTATTAAAACGCTAAATCCACAGAGAAGAACTGAATATTCAGAACCATATGCTGCATTTCTTTAGCTGAAGGTACTGTACAAAGACGGCGAAAGCGGAGGTGCAGAAGAATCTACAGCGCTAACCAATCAGAGCACACTGGGCTTTTTTGGTTTTGAGGGGGACTTAAAGACAAAGTCGCTAGCTTTAAAGGGTCCTGAGATAACTCCTGTTGTTATTTAACACTATAAATCGACTTGAATTGAATTGACCAGGTCCAAGACTGGAGTTGTGTTTACTACAGCTGACATAAGCAAACAAAAGTTTAAGGGCAAAGGCAGAAATGGACCAAACAATAGACAGTTTTCTGTTGTTCTAGTAAGCATTATTAAATGTGGATTAACTATTAAAATACCAGTTCCATGGATTTTGTTTAACCATTATTTGACAGTTCAAAGTCAGAGAGAGGGAGTTATTTTGATGGTTAACTTACTCTCAATGCAAGACAGAGCAGTTAGATAAATAGTTACCCCACAGTACAAATGTAATTAAAATTTTATGTGTGCACTATTCATCGTATTAATTAGCAGAGAAGCACCCTGTGCCAGCAGTGCTAGCTGGCACATAAATCATGTGCTTAGGGCTGAGAGCGAGAGATTAGTGCCTGTTGATGTTGTTACAAAAAATATTGTAAAACACCAGTAGGATGGTGTTTTGGTGGGTGAACAGGACAGTATATATGGTTTTCATATCATTCCAATAAAACCACCACTGCTCCACATACTGCTCCACCATTGGCTGAACATGTTCACTGAGAATGGCTCTGTGTTGGCATCTGTCGTTAGCCCCCCGTTTTTTTTTTTATATAACCAAAACCATGCCAGGACAATTCAACCCCATGTCATTCTGGAGCTGCCAGAAAGCCATAAGAGGCAAGCATGTTGACTCGTCTCGGCATGTGCTACGTATGTTCTTACTCACTAATAATAGGATGACTCGTGTGATCACGTGCTGCTTTCTGCTGCTCAGGAGAACATTTGCTGTGTTCGTTGATCTCCACGCACCAAATTGCCTGTTAAACAAGTTTGAAACTGGGATTCGTTTTGCTTTGCACAGTTGGGAATATTCTCTGCAAAGTTGCAGCTAATACAAGCGCTGACTTATTATATGAGGGGGAAATTGCTTTGCTTGTTTACTTAGCTGTCTGTTTCTTCTTGTGTGTTAAACTAATGCATGGGCATCCCTGTCAAGATGTATTTTTATCTACACCAACTCAAGCCAGCGTCTTTCTCTTAGAGTTTCATGCCTACATTACAGTCAGCAGTCTTTCTCTTCCTGTTCCAATCAGCTGAACTTGCACGTATGGAAATACAAACAATTGCATTGCCTCAGTTTTTAAACATAGAGATGTTCAATGTGTGTTCAAAACTCCTCATTTGCTTAATTCTTAGCTTTAGTGCTGAACCTTAAATCACATGCTCAGTTTTTCAGAGTAGTCCTTTCCTATTAGTCATCATAGTTAGAGTAAAAACACAAATTCATAATGAGAATCATGTTTTGATTTGCTGCAAAATATGACAGGGAATCCTAACTCGACAATATTTCAAATACTCTGGTGTACTGCGGGCTGCAAGCCTTTCTTTTGTTGCTATTTAAAACATCAAGATATAAGTAAGTACAACAGGCCTGATACATAATGCATTACACCCTATGATCTTCAGATGTTTAGCCAACAAATTGAAAATAATGTAGCATTTTGCATATTTAAATTCCTTTGTGAAAATTACAGAAAAGCAAATGTAAGCTCTCATAAATGCAATAACTGTAAGGGTATGTTATCTGAATAATAAACCTGCTCACAGCCGTGCTGTTCCTATGCTTTCTTATCTACATTATGTCAACTCTGCTGCTGTTTATCCCCATCCTCTTAAAGCTAGCATCAAAACTTCTTCTCATTGCATGCTAGCTGTGTCTCTGCATCTTTTAGGCCCCCTGAGTTTTTATTGACGGTTCGAGTCATGAGGTGTTTAAAAGTCTAAAAGTCACTTTTTCAGATTTATAGGGAGGAAAAAAAACTGTCTTGTATTCAACTCAACATGGTAGCTAGTGTCCAATCAGTCTGTACTCATTTTTTTTTTTGAATGTAAAAAAGAAAAGAAACATCTTTTCTGATCTGACATAGAAGACCATACACCCCTGCTCTACAGTCTCCTTCCAATATATCTTCATGTAGCAGAGATCACATACTAATATAAAACACAGATTTTATTGGTGATTAGAAGTGCAAAAATTCTCCTTTCATGTTGTCCTGGATACATCAATCTGTTACTTTTCTTCTGTGTGGGCATATACTTTTTTAATGATGCAGACTACTTACACTTGTAGACCAATTTCACTTATACTTGTCTGACTCCAGCTGATATCCAATCATTATGTAGCCAGAACATCTCCGCAGCCAGGGCCAGGGCTTTTCATACAGAAGCTTAATTTTATAAGTTCAATACTTTATTGCCAAGTCAACACAGTTGATTAGAATTTGTCGTACATACACACACAGGAACATCCAGTACATACAAGGCAATAACATATACAGTCATTAAAACCAGTAAAAAGCTGTAAGGACCTTGTGCTATTGCAACTTCCCATAAAGTGGATATGAATACGGTGCTTTAGTACAGGTGTACTTTGCAATGTGCCTGAGCATTATTGAGCCTAATAGTGGCAGGGTAAGTACTATAACAACAGCGGGATGTTTAGCCCCTGAGACTTTGAACTCTCTTTCCCGAGGGCAGTAGTTGGACCTGGCAGGGTGGTAGGGGTCGTCTAGCACTTTCTGAGCTTTATGGCTGCTGGGTGTATAAAAACCTTTCTGAATCATTTAAGAGCATGACTGAGGAGACGGAGCCCTGATGCTGTCAATATTTTACCACTCTGGAGTCAGAGTGGCTGGGGAAACCAGTTCATGTGATGATAAGCACTTTGAGGGTGACGCTGTGTGTAGTGAGCATTCCTAAGACGTGTACCACGCTTAAATAAATACCCACCACAGCTTTGTTTACACTCTAACTCACGTTTCCCATACTGCCGCAGGCTAAACAAGTGCCAATGGCCATGTGCACGTCTTATCCAGGATTTAAATTAGCTTCTAGAGAAGCCTTTGTATTTGACTTACTTCAGAGGAAAGTTTCAATTTTAGGAACAAATTTTTTACACCTAACAGTCCGGACCAAGGTCCTAACCAACGTTTGTGTTTGATAACATCGTGAGTGCACGGACGTGCGTCTGACGTTGGCGTTTTGTCATTTTGGCAATTTTTGGCATGTAGTCGTTTCCATATGAATGAAAATGAATGAACAAATGAATTAGCAAATCCCAATTGCGTTATTAGGGTATTACTATCAGCAGCAACAACGTCAGCAGTACAAGCGCAGTACTCCCGACTCATTTTTTCTTGTTCTAGCGGAGGGGGGTTTCTTCTTCTTCTACGGTACGTAGTTGCCTAACTTCCTATAATTGGACCGCAACATCCAAAAAGTGTTTTCGTACTGCAAACAAACCAAACCATGGTTCAGTTTGGTCTGGACCGAGACCACCTCTTTCTATCGGACCAAAATTTGGTCTTTTGCACCGAACTGTGGTCAGAGCCTTTCTCCCCGGCAATTTTGGTTCAGACCAAACTGAAAAGTCAGAAAGTCCGGACCAAGTGAGGTAGGTGTGAAAACAGCCTAAATCAACAGGTGTGTGGTGGGAGAATTTAGAACACTAGTCTACTAGTTAAACTAGTGATAGTGTGCCACACGTTCAAGGACATCTAAATATATCACTTCCACTGTTGTTGTTTTTTTCATTACTATTTCAATGAATTCTACGGTAACATTTCAGTAGAATTTTGCTGCTGTGTAAAGCAAAGAGGCCAGATATAAAATATCATCATCAAGGTTCAGCTGAGTTTAGCTCTGTGACACAAAACAGCCCAGTCTCGTAAAAACACAAACTCCTGCTCAGACAAAGTGTATAACCCAATACTCTTTTATGAAATAATACTGTTTCCTTTCAATTTGCTCTATTACTATAAGACTTGAAGGACCTGTGCAGACATTTCCAGTTTTATTGTGCAAACGTTTTGCTGGTTCTACCGAGAGCCATGTGCACTCTATGTTAGCTTGCTCTGTAATCTACCATGAGTAAACAAGCCTTTTAACATGTCAATGAACTCAAGAGCAAACTGGAGCAAGCACCACTCTCAGTGCAGATACTCCCAGTTTCGTCAATACAACAAACAAAGGAAATGCTAGCACCATATATAGTTTACAGCCTAACAGCCACATAGATTACTTGATTTTTATGAATAGGAAACAAAACAAAAGAAAGAGTGTGCGGTAAAATTCCACTGAAATAAAAAAAATACTATTTTGAGCAATTATATTCATAACAAATTACAGGTAGTAAAGTTATTTTTACTTATACAACAATAGTGCTAGCAGTTACAAAAATAGGGAAATAGCAACTTTCCACCATTTCATCTCACTTTTACAGTTCATTAGGAATGATCACATCTCTTTTTTGGTCTACCAAAGACAAGTTATTACCAGAGCGTTCAACAAGACTAAGAGACTGAAGCTATGCTAGCAGCGATGCAAGGTTTAAAGGGATCATGTTTTTTGCAATCATCAGTGTTAGCAAAGTTTGACAAATTTTGACCTGATGCTGGCGCTGCATGGACAGTCATGAGAAAAGTGTATATGTCTCATCATAAGAGGGACATGTGAATTTTTAATGTATGTACCAAATTTCATGGCAGTTGGCAAGTGATGGACCTATCAACAGACCAACATTGCCATGCCTAGAGTTGCATGGCTAAAAATAATAGATTTTAGTTTGAACTTTACATTTTCAAAACAGTTAGCATATTGACTTAACCAATATCCTCACTGAGGTATCAGGAAGATAAGTCTCAAAAGCCTCTTACAGTCATTAGTTTACAACAAATTGGCATAATTCACAGGGTTTTATCAAGCACCAACAGACGAGAGAAAAAGACCTGGAGCATCCATGTGGCTCAGCTGGCAAAAGGTGCATACGTAGCTGCAGCATCTAGTTTCCCCCTAATTTCCTCTAATCCCACCACAATAAAACACTGTATTCCCATTACAGAGTGGGTGGAAAAAATAATTTGAAAACCCTAACATGTTCTTTTGGTGATCCATTTACATGGACAGGAAATTATTAAAGATGAGCCAGAACTACAAGACAAAAGCTTCTCTGTGTCCCAGTGTGCTTAACGCTTTTTGTCATTGCAGCATGTCTGGGTGCTCTCTTTATCAAATAGCTCTGGCAAAATTGCACGAGACTGAGTAAGACAGAGCTGAAAAACATTAGTTAGCTGGCAAATCACAAAATCTGTGTCCCTTTACCAGGTAGCAACAATAACTGGATTTAAACGCAGGGCCGCAACATTGAGTATGATGTCTAAGATTAGCTTCTTGATTACATTCACTTAGTTTATATTCTAACACTTACCAAAGGTCCCATATTACAAAAAGTGAGATTCCAATGACTTTTTCTATTACAAAGCAGGTCAAGGAGCTCCATAACTACTTTATCACAACGGTCAATTTCATTTTTTGGGGAGGGGGGCTTAAAGACACAGGCCCTTTATGGAGCATTTCAGACAGAAGGGGGAATACAGGTATATTCAGACAGACAGTGTGAGGTATACAATGTGTTTTGTGAACATTAAAGCATTTGAACAGGTTATGGTAGAAACCCGAAATACACGTATGAACCTTAAAATGAGGATAATATGGGATTCTTATACTTGCTCCTTAAAAACGCTAAAAGTAAATCATCATTAATAACCTGCCATAAAGGGATTACAGTACACTTCTTTTCAACATGCAATCCTCATAAATACCATTACCATGCCAGTGTCATTATGATGTCAATGGCAAGAAAGCACTTAGTCGCATCCAAGTATTGTATTGTCAACAAATACTCTTGCTTAAAACATTAGTTGGGTTTATGATAGGTGCATCATCTATAGGTACTCACTATATTGACAATGAAAAGATTACACCTAAAATCTCCAAATAATCTCATCAAGAACCTGTATCTGTATGTCCCACTAAGCCCAGCTGACTCTCAAATCTGTGTTCAGATGTTAAAACAGATGTGGTGGTAGGCTCATCAAGCAAGTTCCTAAATACATTCAGATTAGTATGTGAAAATTGAAGAATGCATCCATGTATTTTCATCCTTTCTATATTTGTCCTCAGATCCTTCTCGGAGCTAATTATTCCTATTAAATACATGCACTGTACAAACCAAATCTGAGGGGCGTGTTACTGGTGAAATAAGTATGTTGTGTAAGCACGAGCAGCTGCGACTCAGCAGCAGTTGTTACACAAATATAGCCATTTTCTCTGGCCAGTGCACTTCCCTGCCCATATTCACAGCACCATCAAACCCTTGGAAAGCGTACGTGTTATTTTGCTTTGTAAGTGTGTGTGGTTGTCTGTGTGCCCACGTCCGTGTGTATGTATGCACACATCATTATGCAGTATAGATCTCCGAGTGAGCCCTTGTAAAAACTGTGTCTGTTCATTCACACTAAAAATATTTTCCAGATGGCACTGGTCCATATTGATCTGCTGCCAGAATTCAGCCTGTGCTTTCACAAGTCAGGCAATGAAGTTCCCAACAGATATTCTATCAAAACAGTATATATGATTAAATGTGGTTTACTAGCATTGTCACATGGAATGGATACAGTATGTTGTATCAGTAGGTTTCATCTGTGACTGCTCTGTTTGGGTTAACACTGGTCTTCCAGGGATGTTCCCCGGTTAATTGCCATAAAAAAGGAATAATCTTGGTTTTCTATGTGGACTGGATGGACAGAAATTATTTTGAACCTTATCGGTTTTGTGCTGTCTTGTGGGGGCAATCTTGGTTGGTGTCCTTACTCTTTTAGGAATAATGTAAAAGTAACCCTAAACTCTCGATATTGAGTTGTTATTTTCTTTTGTTGTACTTTATCAAACTCAGTGATCTCCTTGTTCTATTCTGTTTCTTTAATGTGTATGTGCTTTACCCTTAAACTTCAAAATAAAGTTAAAAAAAAAAAACTGCATTTATTCTGGAATTTCCATTGCACCTCAGGACCACAGAAAGCACAAGGTAAGACTTGAATGGTTATCGTTGACCTGTTACACGCCTTGTTTCATGTGCTGTCATGTAAATCCTAAAAATATCTGGCTCCCCAGCTGTTAAATGGTCCACGTTGTTCACCGGCTAGCTGTTGTTTAGTGCCGAACAGAGCGCACAGTGGTTTTATCAGAGCATTCACTGAAAACAGGCTTCATGGGACTAAGTGATGAACTGCAAAATTGGATGATATATTTTTGTGGATTTTGTGGGAAAAAGCTAAAAGAACATTTACATATTATAATGTCTCCATACATGTTTACAGTGTGCTCAAATAGTGTGCATATGAAGATGTTTACATCACCTGATTTCATAAAAAAATACAGGCAACTGATCAACAAACAAAGCCAATCCAACCTAACTGACCATTTGTTCTTTTAGTCCAATGCATCAGCAGCACAAACACACAATAGCAGGGGTAAGCAACCTATGCAACTCTTTAGCTCCTCTCCAGTGGCTTCATGTGGCTTTGACAAAAAGTTATGTGAAAATGAAAATGTTATTTATTTATTTATTTATTAATTTTTTTAATAGTTTTCATTTATCATTGTTGTAAGCCTGAAGTTCTTTGTACATTCTCCATTTTGGCTACATAACAATGTGCCTTCGCAGGCTAGGGCCTAGTGCCTTCTCCTGTAAACTTGCTGGATCTCAACAGCGGTCTTGAGCTTTCATAGACTAGCAATGAATTACAAATCCAAAAGAGGTGACATTGAAAGAAATTTCAAGAACAAATACACTGCCTTTGCTGCGGATGAGAGAACAATTTCAGAACCGCTGTAATAAACAGAACAGAGCAAATGTACTTTTGAAAACTGATCAAACAACAATATCAAACCTTATTAATGAATGCTGCTTTAGATCTATTAGTAATGTGAATATGCTGCGTCACTATGTTATTTTGAGACAAAAAATAATTGCGGTTCCAGACAGAGTTTTTGTATTTTTAATGGCTCAAAAATGGCTCTTTTGACACTAAAGGTTGCTGACACCTAAACTATGAAAATGTAAAAATATGGTGTTCATTTTGTAATAAAACTGCATTCAAACCAGAGCCTTAGGCCAAAAAAGGATTAATGAGTCTGATTCCAAAAACAATGCAGAAAAAAAGGGCTTGAAAATAGATTAATATCTATTTTATCCTCCAATGTAAACCAGAACAGCTGATATATCACTCTGGCTTTAACGGTATCTGTTTCAGACATTGAATAAGTGTGATACATATTTGCGATTATGGTGATGATGATGATGTATTTTCGCACAAATAAAGAGAGTGTTACAGACAAGGCAAGTGTTGTGTCTGTTGTGCGGACCTGAGTGAGGTCTATTGATGCGAGTTGTGTTGTATAAAACGAGCACATGGTCATTTGCAGCTGCCTTTGCCTGGGATCAATCAGTCTGAAATATAAAGCCCAGTAATAACAGGCTGTGATTCCGGTCTTACAGCAAGGCCTTTCTTCTTTTTCCTCACTTCTGAGTGCTGGCTCAACATCAGGTCTGATGCGGTTGTCTTTCACAGTTCTCATACTTGAGCAAACATGTTCTAATTAGAAACCTGGTTAATGGATACACTGAGTAAGGTCATTGCTAGGGCTGCACGATATGGCCCAAATGATAATCAGGATTATTCTGATCAATATTGAGATCACGATTCATTATCACCATTATCTGTTGATTTTAACTTAAACTAATTTTATAGTCACATAGGATATTTATAACTGCTTTCACATCCATATTATGTTACATTCTGTTGAAGTTGTATGTTGTACATTCATACAGCTGTAGCACATGTAAATTAAAATTATCTGAAATAAATAGCCTAGGATATAAAAAAAAAGTATCTCTGTGAAAGCTCCTTTACTTGTTTTCGACAGTAACTGATTCAAAGAGCTAGGGAGAGAGGGGGAGTGCGATGGACGTATATGCTACTCACAGAGTGACGGCTGACTCATCATGAATGGGTCCAGCAGGCTCCGTCTCCTGCTATTATTCTACGAACTGAAGTTGCATTCAATAACTGCTTCTGTGTTTTTTGCCAAGGCCGCCACAACAGCAGAGTTACCAGCGGAAACACTGGTACAAATACAGGTTTGCCCCTCCTGCTTAACATTTTACAGCTGTGTTATTAATAATTAAAACTGTGGACAAATGACAAGTGTGGACCGGCGGCCGCTGTGTCTCTCTGTGTTGCTGGGAGCTGTGTGAGTGAAAGGGGGCGGGGCTGCGCAGAGAGTAAGAGACACTAACTAGCACCCTAGAGCCCTGTGAGCTAACAGACACCAACTAGCACCCTAGAGCCCTGTGAGCTAACAGACACCAACTAGCACTGGTCACTGCTGTTTAAAAAAAAACAAAAAAAAAAAAAAAAAACACAGATGGGACAAAATGTTGCGTTTACTAGTACACTGGTAAAGCTTGAGACTGACGTATAACCGACTGCTATCTGTTGTGGAATTTTCCTCCCGTTACTCTGTCCTCTGTGACTGTCTACATCTAGAAACTAAGCTGCGCGGTGCAGGGAACAACTCTAACTGGCTAATGATCAGACAGTGGTTTATGGAGCGGTACATGGGCTTTGCAAAAAAAAAAAGCCAAAGTCGTGATTGTGATTAAAATTCGATTAATTGTGCAGCCCTAGTCATTGCTGTAATAAACACTGTAATGGAGGCAGGTCCACTGCAATTGCAAAACAAGAAAAAAATGCAAATCTCAGTCAGTAGGAGTTAGTTTGTCTCTCCTATTCTTGCTAGATTGCTGTCATTTCCTGCAACAGCCTCGTCTTTAAATGGACTGAGATAACATTACTGCAATGCCGGTTGTCAACTTTTCACAGCCCTGCCGTTTGTTATTGTTGTTGCTGTTTTGGTTTCCTGTTTCTTTTGCTAAAATATGAACTGCTTTAGATCAACCATTCCGAGTCCCTTTTACATGAATGAAAACAAATGAAGTGGCAGAGTAGTGGAGGAATTTAAAGTTGACAAATGTGCTAAAGCAGATGAAGCCGAGTAGAGACAAAAGGACTATAATGATCCAGCAATCCATGGGAGCCACTCAAGGCATCACAGTAGTTCTACACAAGAAAATTGTTGCGACCAGGTACATGAAGACCATTAGCTTCTGACAAACTTCCTTTAAAAAAACACAAGGTTGTATTATTCTCTGGCCTTCTGCAGACTTTTCATTGACTCCAAAAGGCAAAAACCTAATGTCAACAAGCCTTTTTGAATTAAACACACAGGACACTGTCACTATTATCCTTAAATGAGAAGGCTGGTGATAGTCTATATATTTGTTATTGTCAACAATTCCCAGAAAGGACAAAAATACGGAAGGCTGTGGATTAATACATATGTGGTGCTCTAGTGAGTATTCACTGCACCAAGGCAGTGTATGTGGGGTTGACTCATGCATATGTTTCATGTTAATGAAAAAACATGTGTAATGGTGTGGCTCACTGATGTGTTTTAAAAAGATTTGGACAACAATGGAGGGCTGGTGCAAAGAGAAAAAAAAAACAGTTTCAGGCTACAAAGACAATTCAAGCTAATATTATCAAGATGTTTTGGTCTTTTCATGGTATCTGAAACATAGAACATCATCAGACTTACCCTTTTAAAACCTTTGTTAAGTTTCTGGTATAACACTGTTTTCATGTGGAAAATGTATTACATGAAATACATTGACATACAAGACAAAGGTTTTGAAAAAGACTTGATGATTGGACCAATAAGCAACACAATGATTATATGGAAATCTCTAAGATCTTACCTTGTGTCGGCACTTCAAAACAACACCATAGGCACCTAAAAAAGATGCAAACCGCATGTTTAACTGAGATTCCACCACAGTACAAAAGTATTTATCTGTTCCAAACAATACTTTTGCCTTTCAAGCAGACCCGCATGAGATAATAAAAGAAAATTTGGATTTGTTATTAACAATTCCAGTAAAGTCATTGATAAACAAATACTAGCTTGATTTAAAAATTTTGAGTTGGCCAACAATGCTAACATGTGCTAACAAGGCTAGAGCCTACAGAACCTTTTTATTACAGCATATCACTACAAAGTGAAAGTCATTTGATATCCTCTTTTTGTTTGATAATGCTTCTCAATTGTTCACATGAATTGGAAATTGGAATGAAAACCTCCCCCACTATAAAAAGGACAGGTGGCTCATGAAGTAGGACACAAGTGTTGGCAAGCTACTGTAGTTCTGATGTTATCGACCCTGACACGCACACGCACACTCACGCACACGCACACACACACACACACACCCTGAGAGCTCAAGAGGAATTCTTGGACAGAGTAGGCATATGACAAACTGCTCCATGCTCCTTTACATCAGTGACACAAGAAGTCCTCTACTCTTTCAGGAGGTTGCTCTAATAGACTTAGATTCTTTCTAACATAGCTGATACCTAAAAGACATGGAGTCTATATCATAGGAAACCTAAAGACAAACAACAAGCAAACTGGACAGCCTTAAATACACATGAAATTTGTCAGCTGACCAGAAAAGGAATTGTTTTCAAGACTATATATTACGAGATGATAACATAACATGAAACAAAACCACCAGAGTTATTCATCCCATTTTTTTCCTCTTTACATAGGGTACTAGATATAATTGCAGATTCTGTGTATTTCAATTACTGGTATTAGCCTCCATGTTGCACTCAGTCCTAAATGATTAACAAAATTGATTGACCTGATGGTCTGTGAGTAAAAATCTATGATGCTGGATCAAGTGGAGCGCACTGCGCCGTGAGTGCAATGGCAGTAAGTAGAGCTGGATGGAAAAAACTTCTACAACTTCACAGTTTAATGTGGTACTGAACTTCTGACTACATTCCAGACAGACTCATCTTTGGACAGGCAGTCAGACTTCAAAATCCACCTCAAAGTGTCCCTGTGTTTTCTAGCGTCACATTAAACACACATTAGAAAACTTCTAGGACGTGAGAGTAGGGGAGTAAAAACTGGGACAAGTGGGTGGCGTTACCGAAGGGCCTCTGCCACTTTATATCAACTAAGTGGCTTGAGGAAATAGAAAAGCCATGAGAAGAGGGGGGAACTGAACTATCAAATCACCCACAGAAACAAACAGAATCCCACAATCCACCTCTTCAGTTCTCCAATAGAGGAGTTTGAATTCAGGTCACAGTATCTTCCATTCAGCGTCAATGTTTCATGTTAAAATTCTTGTCCTTGACCTCACTGAGTTGTACATTCATGAACAACAGATCAGGCTTTTAACAGCTTTGATCTGCAGGCAAATTCAATACAAATAATTAAATGATTTGCACACTGAAAAAGCCCTACAACAAATGTGAGTGTACAACCTCACATGAAAAGCTGTGATTGTTAAAACTACGTCACGCGACGGGAGGGTGCGTCTCATTCATTTCAAGATTATGCATTGCTTCTATTGGACTCCTTCCAGAGGATTTAGAACTGGTCTGAGAGAAATTGTTGGAAATGTAAGAAAGAGGAAGGCCAATTACTTCATGTCCTATGGTCCTGTGATAAGGTTCAGGAATTGTGGACCAGGATACATGATAACCTATGTCAGATTTCAGGGACCCAGGTTCCATTCAGCCCGAGATTATTGGTTCTGGGAGATGGGTCCATCCTAAACGGGATAAGAAGCCGGGTCCAGACTAGTTTAATGAGAGCCAGACAGATTC
>NC_048415.1:23794815-23811087 GCF_013103735.1 Etheostoma cragini
TTTCATGAGATAATCAGATGATCACAATCTTAATTTGAAAAGGAAGTAACGCTCTCTGCCAAATAGTGAAGCAAAAGCAAAGATATTTCCCTTCTGAATTGTGTTGGACTAGAAGGTCAAATTAGAATAAAATGATACACGTTCGTTTAGCTACTTGAATAAATATAGACTATTTACCACTGCCATACAACCAATTTGGATAAAGTCTGGCTGAAACCATAAAAGAGAGCTGCATAACATATTCACAATCATTAATAATAATAATAATAATAATGCTGACTGCAGCTGTAGGCTCCCTGGGGAGTTTCCTCGTGTGCTGAACCCGTTTGAACATTGGGACTGGACTCTTCTGTATGATAGATATGAATATGAATTCGTAGGCGGGGGAAAAGCAGAGTTTAGTCATGTGTTCTGCTTACTTTAACTGAGAACTGTGCAATCCCCTTTCTTAGTACAGCTACACATGTCACTAACCTTTATAGAAAGTCCCTGTGTTTTAATTTAGATGGTGTGGGTGGGGGGGGGGGGGGGGGGTCTATTTAAAAATCTTACCCTAATTCATAAAATATTTGAATAAGTTTTGGTATTTAATACCCACGTTATCTGTGTTGTATTATTCTGTTCTGTTGATAATTATGTGATCTTCTCTTGTTAAAAATGTTATTCTGTTTAATACAGTTTGTCAATATGTTTAATTTCATTTTCTCCTTAACATTACTTATTTAAAAAAACAGCCTTACCTTGACAAAAGGCTGCGTGGCCAGGTGAGTTGGAGTTAGTGGCTTTATTGGAATTCAGTTAACATTATTTTAGTGTTTTGAGCCGCGGAGGGGGACGCGTCGGAGAGACCTTGTAGAGAAGAGCGAAAGTGACGATGGATCACTCGTGTGACTTTCGGGAATCCAAAACTACAGACCGAATAAAAGAGCAGATGCTGATTGGTTAAAACAAGTAAAGCTTTGTCTGATTGGCTGGAAATACGAGTATCATGAAAATCAATTGGCCTAAGTGCTGTGCACGCTGAGCCCATGTCGATGTTTTGCTCGTCCGTGCCGTTCTCTTAAGACATCCACGGTCTGTGCTCGTCGTTCAATACTATCTTTGGCATAAATTACACGCGTGTAAGCATACACTACATTTGTGAAAAAATGGCAGCTGGCAAATAGAGGGAAGTGTGAGGATCTTCACTCGGAAAAAACACGACACTTGTAAGTTTTTTCTCCATACTTAATAACATAGAGTTTCGGGGGAATGTAAGTTAAAACTACGCGACCCTGGTTATGTGTAATTCTCCTTGATAATATGGAAGAAACTGCTCTCAGAGGGTTAACGTTGACGCTAAGGTTAGCCAACCTAGTTATTAGCCAGGAGTGGTAGCTAGAAAATCAAGCAGTCCCAGTTGTCAACATTGGGCCCAGACTATTACCTAGAACAGTATAACGTTACTGTTACACATCACATACACGGCGACCGAGAGCAAAGATGCAAAGTTTAAAATCATTACGGTTTTAAGTGTTAAGCGAAAAGTAAATTTGCGTTATAACGCTAACGTTACCTACCTCGGCATTTAGCTAGCTGTTATTAGCTAAGTTAACATTTGAAGACTGAGTTGACATAACCAGCCGGCTAACAGTTAACGTAGATAGTCGGGTTCGCGTTAGTCACTAGGTGAGAAAAACATGTGTGCAGGTAATAGTCTACCGACACAGGGACACGTTTTCAGTAAGTTGGCTCGATATTGAAACGCCAGGTGATAACCAAATCCATAAATATAATGGTAACGTTAATTTGGCTCAAGGTAACAGTAGCTTTCGTCGTTCATTCGCCGTTAATTTTAGATAATTAGAGAATTAGACAGGGTAGAAAGTGTGTGGAGGTTTTTAAGTACTGGAAATAATGGACTTTTATTTTTGTTGTTTAATTGTTTTCTTATTACTATTTTCTGATGTTTCATTTTTATTTAAATGTCCTAAATCAATGTACTGATGTTGAGGACAGGCCTGTTTTCGTCATTTATCACCTCAAGATGTGTGACGTTAACTCAGGAACACTAATTCAGTGTCTTTGAGGGTCATGAAGAGAGATAACTAAAGTATTTCACTGAAATTTGAAGCAAAAAACACCCTGTCACAGGCTTCCTGTCTCGGTGGGAGGGTCCATTACTGGAATACCACCCTTCGGTGCATGAAAGAAGTTGTGATACATTTTATTTGACGAAGAAAGGGAGTCTGTTTCCCCCTCGCTAACAGCAGGACCATATCAGTTCCCTCCTTCTCTCTGCGGTTCCCTGCAGCAGCTTATTTACACTGATACTTCTCTTTGGGCTTCAAATAGTAGATAGATTCATCCAGTGTCGCTTTTCTTTTGGTCAGACTAACTAAGCAACTTAAAGAAATCATCTAAAACTCTGTAAGAGATGAGTTGATATTCATTTGAAAAAAATCAATAGTTATGACCCTAGTATGGTTTAAATGTAGCTTAGCATGTTGATTGACAACATAAAGTAACGAAAATGGCACATGGACTATCTTAAAAAGCAACCAGCTATTATCTGCATGTTAAACTACCTATGAGTAAGTTAACAACCTATACGTATGTTAACGACCTATAGGCCTATTCATATGCATACTCATATCTACTCCCCAAAAATAATATGCCTTGAACACCACAGCCCTTGTATTTTGTATTGTAATTGATTCACATTGTAATTTTGACTGTGCCTTATGGCAATTAACTAATGTATGTCTTTGGAACTACGTTGTGTGTGCGCTGCATTTCATTTGAATTATTTTCACCTTTTGATATTTTCTAGAACACAACTACACCGGCATAGCAGCAGACCTGGTCACCATTGGTCGTCACCACAGACGTGTCACCATTGGTCAGCAGTCACCATGGGAAAAACTACACTAAAAGGCAAGGCGACATCAATTAACTATGCATAATAAAGACTCAATAAGTAAAGACTAAATACTTGAATGCTTTTTTTCTTGAGGAGCACTCTAATCTAGCGCAATAAATGAAAAAAAAACTAAGTGGGTATACGATTGGACGGTAGGGGCTTTATATTGCGATGACGTGATTGCAGGTTATGGAAAATATTATTATTTTGTTATATTTTTGTGCCATCAACTGAAATCACCCTTCATCAATCAAATTGGTCAAGGCTTTGGTACAGTATTTAATAAATTGGGTGCATAGAATTTCAGTATTTTATTCAAGTTTTGACAATAACTTACTTTAGTAAATGTTGTTTATTACCAGTTTTTAGAAAGTTGTGTTAGAGTATGCAAATGAGAAAAGCTATTACAAGGTAATTATAACGTGTGAAAACGTTGCTGGACAAAGTTGGAAACACGGGCTTGGACTGCCAGACATGACACGATGTTTGTGTAGAGGAAATTGCACAAATGAATACATTAAAGCTATATTTTAAGATTTGTTCAAATAACTTTTGTATTGGCATACATTTATAACCTATTTTTGTTTTTCATCTTTATCATTTTAGATCAGAAAGACGTTAAAAGAGAGAAACCAGGAAGAATGGTTCCTCTATCAGGTACAACCCATGCAACAACTAAAGGTGACCTTTTTTATTTGATATTTTGTGAGGTGTATGCTTGAGTTGTGATTTATATTTTATTTTTAATTCCCTGTTTTTGTTAAACACAAGAAATAGAAGCTGTATTAAGCGTTTGCATTATCAGAAGTGCCATATAGCCATTATTCACTGTTATTAAATAGCTTGACATTGGTATACTCTACATATTACTAGGTACTACATATCACTGGCACAACAACAGAATTTGTCATAGATTTGGGGTCTTTCTGAAAAGATCAAACATGATCTGTGCATATTCTAAGCTATGAGAGAATTTATTGCCTAGTTAAGGATAGTGGTCTGAGAAAGGGACTAGACTTTGGCTCGCCATACTTAATAGTCCAACCTCAAAATGTAGGTTAGCAAATGATATTGTGAAACTCTGCTTAAGCATTTCCCAGATTCTGTGTGACCTTTTTGTAAGCAAAATATGTCATAGGTTGCATTCCAAAGCCATTGTTGCAGTCAAAACATTAACTTTTTAGTAATTTTTGTTTAGATGCTTTCAGCTGGGAAGAATATCTAAAAGAAACGTCTTCTTTACCTGCTCCACCAGGCTGTTTTCGTCAGGTATGTCCTCCGGGGTTTTTAAGTCTTTAATATTTACCAGGGCCCAGTCACATGAAGATAGACCTAGTGTTAGACTTACACGTAAGTGCATTTTAATGAATTGGGTAAGAATTATCAGAAGTTGAACTTAAAATGAACCCGTTTCCTCAGCCTGATAAGGACCCTGTTGGTCGTGGTGAAAAATGTTCTAAACCTGGCTGAAGCAATGGGCTGAATTAAAAAGGATTTGAGTGCTTGTTTTAGTATCAGTATCAATATCCCTTATGATACTTATATTATCCTAAAATGTGCAGGCTAGAGTCCCGCCCTCCAACGACTTCAAGGTGGGAATGAAGATTGAAGCCCATGACCCGCGCAATTCCACTTCAGTTTGTATTGCCACCGTGATGGGCTTAACTGGGGTTCGTCTGCGTCTCCGTCTGGACGGAAGTGACAACAGCAATGACTTCTGGAGGCTCGTAGACTCCTCGGATATCCAGCCTATTGGCACTTGCGAGAAGAACGGAGACATGCTGCAGCCACCGCTGGGTAAGAAATCAGGGGAGATGGGATAGCACATACTTATCAATCTTAATCATTTCAAGACGATAAAGTTAAGATCTTAATCTTTGTATCGTTGCACGTGTCTGCTAAACTGACATTGTAAAACATGTGCAATAAGAAAAAAAAAATGGTAGACTGATAAAATTGAACTGAAAATAGTTGTTGGACCATGTTGTAGAAATGTTGCATAAGTTTCCCAACAGGCATAAATGATTATTATCATAGTTACTTGTATTCTCTGAAAGAACTAAAAGGTAATAGAAGGTTTGCAGGAATGTTTGGTTTATATTGTTAAAATACAGCTTGAATACATAGATGTGTGCTAAATATATGTACACAAAAAATGTTAGTGTTTCGAAGTAGCTTATCTCACTTCTGTTTTAATGTTGTTACATTTCCTCCCAAAGGATTTCGGATGAATGCCTCCTCATGGCCCATGTTTCTGTTGAGGACTTTAAATGGAGCCGAGATGGCGCCAGCACTTGCCTTTAAAAAGGTAACTATTGCTTCAAAAAGCTTTGAGAACATCTGTTGGTCAAACAGGACGGCGGCATCGTACTGGCTGTTTATGTATTTAAAAGTAGTCGTAATGAGAATATCGCACTCGTTTACAGGAACCTCTGAGGCCCCCCCAGAACCACTTCAAGTCTGGCATGAAGCTGGAGGCCGTGGACAAGAAGAACCCGTACCTCATCTGCCCCGCTACCATTGGGGAAGTGAGGGGCGATGAGGTCTTCATCATGTTCGATGGGTGGCGGGGTGCCTTTGATTACTGGTGCAAGTATGACTCCCGGGACATCTTCCCTGTGGGCTGGTGCTCCCTCACGAAGCACAGCCTCCAGCCGCCAGGCAACAGTGGTGAGTGTCCCCCTCCAGATGGCAGCACAAGTCTGCACATACGATGAGAAATGAGGCAGATGCGCGTGCACACACACACGCACACACACACACTCACACTCACACACTCACACACTCACACAGACACCTACACAGTTGGGAAACTGTACCCACAGCTAGAATAACATAAACCCCGTTATCGTTAATCATCTGGTTTTGTTGCTTGGTCTGGCAGGGTAAAATGTACACAGTCTAATCTTTAGCAGGTGCTGGACGCACAGTAAAATGAAGCATGAATTGTGCCTCTTGATCTACGTATGATCTAATTACACCATATTAACACATGTCCCAGAGGAGGTCTGCATGCAGTTTGAATGAATGAATGCTGTTGTTGTGGTTTCAGAGTTCGTTAAAGGGTTCGTGATGGTTCTGCAGCTGGGTTGGTGCTGTTGGTTTTGGGCCAGTGGTTGTCCAAGTGAAAGCATCTTCACATTTTCACTAAACTCTCAGTAACCTTTATAAACTATACTGTATGAAACTAATCAATTGTCTCTAAATGAAGAAAATTCAGTAGAGCTCAGACGTTCTGTCTTTAATCTTTAGAAATTATTATTTTCCTGGTTAAGTAAAACTTTCTGAAGCTCTTTTCCATGTTGTGTATTTTAGATATATAGTATTCAGGATAAATAAGGATTTCCTTTCTATAATGCTCCTGTGTCCCCATAGTGGCTGAACTTTAAAAGTTTTGTTGCTTAGTAACAAGTTTAATGCGGTGGTTTAAACCTCTCTTGATGTAAACGAGAGAGCCATTAGCACTGAGCCAACAGTCGTAAGAGACACTGTGTATTGAACGTGAAGCTCTGCAGACACTGCAGTGTTCTGTCAGTGTGTTTGTGTGACTGTGTTGGGAGGGGGGAGGATTTATGTTCTTCATATCGCACCTGTTTACATAGAAATAATATATATCATAGAAGCAGCTCTGTCCAGTCTCTGAATAGGGAAGATGAGATTACCAAGTACAAACACATGGAAAACATCTCAACAGCTGTTGCTTTTTGTTGGCCTTTTAGGCCTTTATTTGTAAAATTGCACTCGTTGCAAAGAGAGAAACAATTTGTGTATGATTCTGATTGGTTTAGCAGGAAGGTGAACGCCTTCAACAGCTGATTGGAGTTAGGTAGAACAATGATGAAGACTGAGGTCTTCCTGAAAGGATTTACACTGATCTACATTTCAATCAGGAGAGACTAGTTGCAGATATGCAACAGTTATACACAGCATGATAAAATATATATTTATTAGGATAACAGCTGAATTGATTTAGGAGAGCATTGATTAAAAGTTAGGTCTTCCTGAAAGAATTCACGCTGAGCTACATTAAGATAGTGTTGTAAAATGGCTTGATACTACTGATGAAGTATATTTATAATCAGCTAAATTCACAGCCATTAACTTTGTAAAAAGAGAAAGAAACGTAGTCTAGGCACAGTGCCAAGACTACGTTTCTTTCTCTTTATATCCATGAATGTGTTTCTGTAAAGGGGCCATTAAAGATCTTTGGAAGTATACTCAAACCTGTCATATTCAGGTTTTGTATATTTACAGAACCATGTTCAGTTTCTTGTATTTCTCCCTACCAAGTTTCCGTGAACACAGTAGAACTGGAGTTTCTACTCACGTTGCCTCACTCGTAGCCGACTACAGCTAGCGCCGAATCCTTTGGTTCCATGAAGAGGTTTTCTCTCTTGGATTCTCTTAGGAGCTTCTAGTGTGGTAGTTTTATTTTGTATCAACTGTCTCCATACCAATTGTGCTGTTTTATGCTGTTATTGCAGTTACCCTGCCAAAGAACCTGCAGAACCTTCCGGCGTCACCCTCCAAGCCTAGCAGGCGTTCCATGCAGTCCCCCTACAGACTCCCCAACCCTCTGCCCCCTTTGCCTGTCAGGAAGGGGGTAAGAGGCCGTCGGCCCAAGAGTGAGACCATCGCTCTACTCAAAGCTGTGGCCGAAGCAGCCGCTGCTCAAAACGGAACGGTACCTGAGAACACACAGCTCGGACCCCGGCCCCATAAGAAGAGAGGCCCCAAGCCTGGAAGCAAGGTGAGACCCTGCTGCACAAAGCCAAACTCTGAGATATTTTTAACATATTTAAGAACATTTCTCATGTTAAAGTGCGTCTCTAAATGAATGTGTCTTTTTCAGCGGAAGCCCAAGCTGCTCCAAAGCCCGGCGCAGCTGCCCAGCATCCAGGTTCCACATGAAAGCCCCCCCAGCCTCAACTCTGTGGTTTCAACAGGTAAGGATTAAAAATCGTCTGCTTCCTATAATTAGATATTACTTAATTAAAGCTATTATAAGAATATCTCATCTGCTCCATGTGTTTGTTGTGTGGTTCCAGTGTGTGTTTATGTAAATAAGCACGGAAACTGTAGTCCCCACCTGAACAGGAAGCAGATGCAGCATCTGCCAGACCACTTTGGCCCGGGGCCAGTGAACGCTGTGCTCCAGCAGGTGGTCCAGTCATGTGTAGACTGCGCATACCAGCCTAAAGTCCTCCTCAGTGCTCTGCAGACTCATTCAGGAGGAGGAGAGATTGTCCGAGGTAGACACACACACACACACACACACACACACACACATACACATACAGTCGATACCAGTTATCATAAAAGTTGTGTTATTGGATGAAGAAGAATAATTGGGCTGGACAAGTAGCGTTCTGTGTGACAGATAAAAGACCAATAAAACATGTTGTCCTTCATCACAGTGAGGACAGATGGTGGAGTGTGCATGGTCAAACTCCCATCAGCCTCCAGTGCTTCCTTTGTGCTGCGGTTCTTGGAGACTATGTGTCGTCACCTGCAATGTGACAACCTGTTCAGCAGCCAGCCGTTCAGCCACTACACTGCTTATGACAGGACCAAGTCAGGTAAACCCTGGTTCAGGGACACCGTCAGGGACAGGCTTCTGTCGGATGTCATAGTAAACTAACCCTGGGACAAAAACTAGGAGGTAACAATGTCACTGGTTCTACAGCCCATCCTTGTTCCTGTGTTTCAGTGAAAGAAGAGGCGTTGGATGCGCCATCTCTGGCTCGGGGGAGTAAACGGAGTCTCTCTGGAGTCTCCCCAACATATGCGGCCCCTCTGTCACCTAAACATTTACGTACCGAAGCTCACCCTTCAGAAGGTACAGCTGCAAATGTTTTATACTTGCAATACTTTTCATACTGACTGAAATTGTTACCTAGCTAGACACTGTATATGTGTTTCCTACACATGAAAGCAAAGCAGCACAAAGCAGCACTAAATCCCATCGTAATAGAGACGGGTTTTTTAAAAATTGTTTATCTTGAATTCTGTTTATAAATTAAAATTCTGTTTATGAACACTTTCACATCCCATGTATATTTTATACCGTTGTCTTAGTGGAAGATGAAAGTGTATTACAGAAGCTTTGAAAGAATGCCATTTAAATGGCCGTTGTGTGTTTCTCTCTCCAGCAGAGACCCTGCCCCATCAAGAGAACAACCTAATAAAGGAGCAACGCTACATGGACTCAGCCTCCAACTCCATGACCCCTCGGCCCCAAACAGTGCGCAGCTCCTCAGAGTACCACGCTCAGGCCAGCAGCCCGTACCACCCGGGCAAAGCCATGCGCCGTCTCTCCTCCAACCCCGCCGAGCTCAGCTCCACACAGCCTCACAGACGGGTCGAAGGTACCATAAGAAGCTATGGAAGTAACAGTGCATGCATAGAAGTGCTTTCTTCTGCCTCCCTTGCTAAATGTGTGTGTTCTGCTTTGGTAGCAGCCAGCTCCACCACAGGCCCTGAGGCATTGGTGTCTGAGCGGGAGAGTTTGCCGCTGCCCAGTAAAAACCCCTCCTCCTGGTCCATTGAAGAGGTCATGCAGTTTGTGAGGGGTGCTGACCCAACAGCGTTAGCCCCACATGCTGAACTATTCAGAAAACACGTAAGTTAAAAGTTCTGTGAGTACTTCTATTTATAGCTAAAAAGGATTTAGAATAAATTGAGTCCCATTTCTTTCCTCAGGAGATTGACGGAAAAGCTCTGATGCTGCTACGGAGCGACATGATCATGAAGTACATGGGTCTGAAACTGGGGCCTGCACTGAAGATATGCCATCACATAGAGAGGCTGAAACAAGGCAAACTGTAAGAGGAGCCGGGGCAGCCCTGTCCCTGTCAGACCCATGAGCAATAAGCCCTGAAGGAGCCAGCGTGCGGACAGTGACTCATGGGGCATGCAGAGGGCGACATGTAAATCTCGACTCCACCTCAGGGGACTGAATAGATGTTACACAACTTCATCCCAACTTCCAGAGTGGAGAAAGTGTGCTGTGCATTGCTGACACATTACCTCATCCCCTCATCCGTGAATGAAAAGCTGTTCAAGTCTAACAGACGGCTATTTGACTATTAATGAAATCCCAAAGGAAAAGAATCCCTGTAGTGTTTACATTGCATAGCACATGAGCACACGAGGACACTTTTTTTTTTTTACGGAGATGAAATCTTTTGATCCTGGTTTTGGATCCCCAAAGATGGAGAATGTTTCTTCTTATATAATGTTTTTACTCTTGATGTATATTTCCACTTAATAAGGAAGGGTTGGTATACTGAAAAAACTGCTCTTCAAGAGAATTTGAAAGCACTCTGGTCTGTGGCGTTGTATAGCTGTTATCACTCTTCACGTGTATGCCTCAAGTATGGGTACATCCGCCTGCCCACAGGATGCTAATGTCAGTGCATTCCATTTCGTTCACACAGTGCTAGACAGACATTTTCATTTGCTCGAGCATTGTCGGTATCATGTAGGGATCATATCGTATTCTGCCAATCTTGATCGAACCTCACCCTTTCCTTGCAGTTCTTATCAAAGTTGAACCGTTTGTGTCCCAAGCTCTGAGCCAATTTAGAAGTCATGGGTTTATTACCTACAATTGACAGATTGTTAAGGTTTGACATTTCTATTGGCTCTTTTTTAAATATTCTTTATCAGTCATAATCATGTAAGCCTGTCGGTCCGCCTACGGCCTCAGTGTTGTCACTTTTGACCGTTACAATCACTGTTAGCAATGGAAACAGATGTGTACAGTTTTATGGGTTTAACCATGAATATCAGCAACAGAATGTACATTTTGTAGAAACTTAATATTTTAAGGAAATCATATGCATAGGTTAGATATGTGACCATGAAGGGGATTGGGACGTGGTGAATATTTCACAGAGGATTCCTTTCTGCTTTTTAATACTTAACACAACGCTTTTAGTTGAAATACTCCTAGTAATAGACTCTGCCTTGCGTTACCTATGACATTTCTCAGGTTTATGTGGTCTTTGTTAGAATAAGCTTTTGTAGCATACCGTTTATAATATACCTAACAGAATTCTCCTGTTATTTCCTTCCTGGATTTAAAAAGACTTGTGCCATATGATACTCAACACAGGATCGAAGTGCTGTTGATTTCCTTCTTCTCTTCAAACTACTTGAAAAATGTGTTGCAAAAAAGTCACCTGTCCATTACGTCACACCAGATAAACAATATGTGTTTATGATGTTGTGTATTTTCTTTTTATAAATCTACCAAAAAGAAAAATAAGTCTGTGTGTGTTGTTACTGACAGGGTGCATTTTCACAAAAGGAAAGACTAAATTCTTTAAATTCTCTAGTATAACCTACACAAACATGTAATGGATTGGCTGATTTACCAAATGTATTCAGTTGTCATTTAAAAGAGATTTGCACAGTAGAGGACATAGAACCGGATTCTCACAGAACCATTAAACTCCTCCCATCAGTCTCTGTGACGTTTGTTTGAAATGTTCCCGTAAGAAAGAAGCAAGGCCTGCTTGTGTGGACATGATAAATATGACCAAACAATTTGAAAACATATTGGAGACTTAAAAAAAAAAAAAAGGAAAAGGATTCTGGAACCTACATTTTACTAAGAAGGCCTTTAGTTCTCAAAGGCTTTTAAATCTTAAAATCTCAACTGCAGAAACAAATGCTGCATGCAAGTTATTTGCACATCAGTAAACTTTATGCTAAACCTGTCTTGTTCCAATGTTTACGTCATTCACAGTCCATGAAGTGTGTGTATTTGTGTCTCCAATGAATTTATTATAAATCATTTTAACATGGCACTCAGAGCTTTTGCTTACACAGCAGAGGGACCGAAGCCTTTCAGCAGCCTGCGGATGCTTTTCCCTCCCTGACCTGTGAGGTGATTTGATAGAAATCAAGGTTTAAGGGAAGCAGAAGATAAACCTCCCTAATTTGTTCCACAAGGTGTACACATGGAACGAATGCTGATTGGTTTGTTTTGATTGTATGAAACATTTTTATATTTTTAAGTAGGGTTTTTACCAGAAGGCCCGTTATAATGACTAAACTCTGACATGAGGACATTTTCTCTGATTCCAAACCAGTTTCCTCAACAAAAACGGACATATTTGAGATAAAACTGGACCACTGTCAAGAAAACAAGGCACAAGCAAAGTCAGACCTCAGAGATTTTAGTTCACTTCCATATAAAAAGCACACATACTGTACAGTAAGCAAACATTTAACTGCCCAGCACAGTTCAACTGGTGTTTCTTCACTGACGTAACGCGAATAAGAAGCAACAAGTGCTTCCAGAGACAGACAGGTAGCAGGTTTATTTTAATATCCAGTCCCACTGTGTCTCCTAACTGACCAGCCAGCATATATACAGACTATAAATAAAAGTTGTACTAAGAATAAATTAGGGTGTAATCCTGTACAACCAATGTGATCAGTTCAAACTACTAAACCAGAGCGCTCTCTGTTGAATGGCCTGCAGACATGAGTTAACGTTAGATCATCAGGGAGTGTTAAAGTACATCGGTATAAATAAAGAACAGGGGCAGCCCAGTTTGAGCAGAATAGGTGGGAAACCCTGTAACGTCTTCAACTAAACTATGACAAAGTGCACTCGAGAGGATAAATAAACTGACACAACAATACTCGCACATTCACAACTCTGATCGTCACAATGGGACAGGGGTGGGGGGTCTCACTAGTACTAATTCTAACTACAGACTAATATCACACTTCACAATAATACAGCATCTTCTCTCACTGATCTCTTCATGTCTTCTTTAATCTGGCTGTTCACTTCATAATTTCATAACTTCATCCCCATTCTACGTTGACTTAACTGGTGAAAACAACAGATTCTCTTCATTAGTCTTTTAGAGGAACCAACAGGGGGCTCTAGTGTTTCATGCACTTGCTCTGAGGGTTTCTCCTCGTTGGCTTGCATTTAAAGCACTGCCAGCTAATCAAAGACGGCTAATTCAGCCAGCAACTAAAATAGCTCTTTTCCAGAAATACTTTCCTCATATTTGGACGGGCCTTTACAAAGTTCTGTTTCAATGTGAAGACAATTAAGACGTCCCTTTTTTCTCCCTGCCCTTAAACAAAATAAGAATGTATTTAACTGATGGCTGTTGCCAACATGTAGGCTCTTTTTTATGAAACCGTGGCTCTGGCTTTGCCAAGTCATTATTAGCCTGTCATGCTAAACCCCTGTCAGAGCATGAAGGCTTCAGTGAGCGACTGATGACTGTGGGAAATTCCGACCATGGGACATGTTTAAACAGTCTCTGCCAGTACATCCTGCTCTGCTCGGATCAGGATTGGTTTTAGGTCTTCAGTGCACTTCAATAAACGTTACATGTGGAAACAAACCATGATGCCAAATGGAAAAATGGAACCCATGTGTCTTTGCTGTAATTATAAAGTAAAAAAAATGTTCCCTCAACATCTCTGATTTATGAAGACCATCTCCAAATCCACGCGCCCGTTAAGCTGCCATCCACAAAAACATTCCCGCTGGAGTAGAACACTGGAGGATTTCTGTGTCACACTATCAGACATTCATGAGCCTCAGCTTATGCAACATTCGGAGAGTATGAGTTTGATCACAGAAATGTCCCCACACGTGTTTTATGTCACACGCTGTGGAGGGATTACCAGAGAGCGGTCCAAGCAATTAATCCTCCTGGTCTGAGCACCCTCACTTCCTGGGGAGCAGCGCTGCAAGTCTCTGCTTCTTCATGGGCAGGAAATGGATCTCTTGCGAGCTGACCTTCTTCAGTTTGATTGCTCTGTTCTTCGGGAGCTTCTTATGCGGGTTGTTGGGGTCGTGCTGCTCGCCGTGGGACGCAGACGGCACTCCGTAGAGCTGCTGCAGGGACGGCCCCTGGCTGCCGTCCCGTTTGATGGAAAAGTTCTTGGTGGAGACTCCAGACAGGCCTTTTATCTTTCCACAGAGGATGGCGGGGATGGCATCCTTCACCGAGACAATGACTTTGGCCGTCTGCGAGGTGCTGACTATCTCCAGGTTGCCGGCTCCGCTCAGAGACGCCTGCTGACTCAGAGAACTCGACCCACCGGCACTGCTGTCAACCACCCACTTATGCTGCCGGCTGAACTCCAGTGAAGCCAGACTGCCCAGGAGTTTGGAATCTAGACTCTGAGTACATTCAACACCCAGAGACAAAGAAGTGCCGCTAGCATCTTGGCCAGAATGCAACGCTGCTTCTCTGTCGGACTGAACACACTTTTTCCTCACAGCGGGCACTGACAAGTCAAGCACGCTGTCCTGCTGAGGACTGGGGAACTCCTGTTTTAGTTCAACTGGACATGCTCTGACAGAAAGGTCCAGAGCCTGTCCTTCATCTACAGGAAGCAAGGACGGGGACACATTTGGCGGCTGGAATGATGGCATACATTTGCGTGAAGACAACGAAGGAGAGGTAGTATCTTTTGAAGACGTCTGAGTGCTTTTACTCACAGTGCAAACCGGTTTTGGCATGTTTCCCTTCGAATCCTCAGCCTGAGGGACGGGGATCGGGATGGGAAGAGGGACGGGCAGAGGCACTGGCAGGGGGATGATGACAGGGTAGGGGACTAGCAGTGTGGCAGGAGGGACTAACGGGGCGAGAGGGGAGCTGTAGGGAGCTGTGAGGGGAGGAAGCGGGAAGAAGGCGGAGCCCGGTGACTGACAGGTCGATGAACTGGCCTGGGACGGGAAGAGATCCTGCAGGATGGCCGCAAAAGCTGGATTCTGCAGGAGAGAGAGAAGGTTAGCATCCTGCGTCTGTCCTGCTGTCTTCTGGTCCACCGCTGGAGGCAAACCAAACAGGTTGGGACACAGGACGTTGTTCTGGAGGGGCAGCTGAGGGCAGTTAGTGCTCTGAGGAATCACAGAGGGGCCAATGTGCTGGAGGACCTGCTGATCCAGGACCAGAGGAAGTGAAACAGGGCTCTGGCTTGTTATCAAGTATGGTGCTGCCCCCATTTGGCCGAGCTGCGCTCCGGCTGCTCCGGCCATCTGGAGGTGAATGGGCAGCATCAGAGGGCTGTCCCCCAGGCACACCGGGTGCAGCACGGTCGTGGCGACTTTAAGCGCCACGCCTCCCGGAGATTCAGCAGTGGGGCTCACAACTGGGGGTGCAGGGGGCTCCACGCGGTTAGAGAGCCCGCCTTTGCTCAGTCCTGTCACACTGCCACCGCAGGACTCAGCCGGACTGAGCGGGTTTACTCCATCCTCCACTTTACTGGGGATTTCTCCCCCTCCCACGTCAGCGCTGCACACGTCTGTCTGGGACTGTGTCATGGTTACAGACACTTCATCGCTACCCTCCATGGTTCAGTTTCAGGGGTCAATCGAAATCTTCATCAAGTGCTAGAGACAGGTATCATCCATTATGCCCTGAAACACAGGAAACACAATGTTTAATGATGCGCAGTAGTTCAGATATTTGTCATAATGTGGAAATCCATTACACCCAGAACTGTGCACAGTGCTATAGAATTCTCTGGAATTTGTCCTCCGAGCAAGGCCATTCGAAGGACACTGGCTTTATGTTGTGTCTATTAGAGCTCACAAATGACTACAGCTAGGTAGGCTTGAAAAAGATCCACCAGAGCAACATAGAAGAGTACACACCAGTGTGTACAGGCTGAGAAGATAATTGGGCAACCCATCCCACAAACAATTATCATCATGACTCATCACAAGTAACTGAGTAGGAGCTGGACCATTGGGATATAGCACAGCTCATTTTCAGGTTCAGAATTGTATTTTGAGGTCGGACCAGAATTGGTTTCCATGGTTTCATTTTCAAAAAACACCATATTTTTGTTGTACTGCACATTGCTGCAGATCCTGTTTTCACCCTGTGTGTTTAGGTCTCTGTTTTATCTCCAGAGTGAGACATCTCCCTAGTTTTAGCTCCCGAGTGAGACATCTCACTAGCTTTAGCTCCAGAGTGAGACATCTCCCTAGTTTTAGCTCCAAAGTGAGACATCTCACTAGCTTTAGCTCCAGAGTGAGACATCTCACTAGTTTTAGCTCCAGAGTGAGACATCTCCCTAGTTTTATCTCCAGAGTGAGACATCTCCCTAGTTTTAGCTCCAGAGTGAGACATCGCACTAGTTTTAGCTCCAGAGTGAGACATCTCACTAGCTTTAGCTCCAGAGTGAGACATCTCTCTAGTTTTATCTCCAAAGTGAGACATCTCCCTAGTTTTAGCTCCAGAGTGAGACATCTCCCTAGTTTTAGCTCCAGAGTGAGACATCTCACTAGCTTTAGCTCCAGAGTGAGACATCTCCCTAGTTTTATCTCCAGAGTGAGACATCTCCCTAGTTTTATCTCCAGAGTGAGA
>NC_048415.1:23811187-23883322 GCF_013103735.1 Etheostoma cragini
GACATCTCCCTTCTATCCTATCTTTGTTGGGAGCTGCACATGCTCAGTAGCTCGGTAAGATCCATCAGCTGATAACTCCTTCTCCAGCTTTGGTCAGTCCAAGACAGGATTAGCTGGGAGTCTTCTTCTAGACCAGGGCCACTAGTGGAATACCTGCACAACAGGGATTTCTGTTTCAAGCTTCTCAAATGAGACACCCGCTGCTTTCTTTGTCCCACTGAATATCAGTTCAGTTCTCCCAGACATTTGGGCTCTGGGGACGTGACGGACATTTTGAACTACATTTCGAACTACATTGTGGACATTCCTCCCGCCAATCTGCCGCTTGTGTTTACTGATTACAGACATACTGTAAAGCATACAGTACAGTAAGCATATCAAATATACATTTTTTCATTTGCCAATCTTTCCATTCTTCCCCTCCACCTTAGTTTAGGTCTCCAGTTGAAGAGGTGAAGTCTTGGGGAATCAGACACAGCTCAAGAGACAGAAGCTTTTCTGTCTCCCCCTGTTTCAAGATACTATATCTACACAGAAAAGCTTTTACTGGGGGAAAAAGTACCCAGCTGATAACTGATCCATCCATCTATGTATCTATGTACCTATCTATCTCTGACCCCTGGGCAGCGTCCCAGTGGCATCATGCTTTTATAAGCCCCCTGTGTGTTGGCTTTCCTCTACTACATGTCACTTCCACACACACAACACATGTCCCGCTTGCACTGGCTGTCAACCCTCACCCATCTGTAGCGATAAAACATCCCCCGGGGGCCTGGAGATACCATGCATCCGATGTCAGCCAGGTCAATTATTCATACTGATAGTGATGGGACCGCCAACCTGTTCAGGTCTTGGGAGGGGGGGACCGCTTTAAACAACCTTAAAAACGCAAACAACAAAGTCTCCCATGCCTTTTCAATGAAAAACTCAATTAAATGCACACATGCACTTCCAAATTTCTAGCAAAAGCGTGACAATTTTTCCTCCTGGTCAGCCTTCATGTGGTGCTGGGTTGCCTCGAGGAGCGAGGAGGCGCGTCCCCCCCCCCCCCCCCCCCCCCCCCCCCCCCCCCGCCCCCGCAGGCTGGTTGTATATTGTTCTGAAGCATAGATGAGACTCTGTAATACAGCTCTGATGGATTACACGGAGGATTCTGCAGCCAGACGGTCGCCGATAACCTTTTTGCTGTTTTGCACACGGGGAGAAGTCTGGGAAGTGTGTGCACCTCGGGAATACAGACACACACTTAACACACACCCTCTAAGAAGCAGATAAAAGCTTTTATGCATGTATAGCTTCAGGCTTCTGTGTTTGTTCCCAATGCAGTCTAGAGTTGGCGGTGGTGAGCATGTAAGGGTTCAACAGGGGTCAGCGGGGCATGGTTGTCTGTATTCTGCAAGTCATGGGATCACAGGCCAGAAAAAAAGGATTGGAACAAATTGTTGACACAAGAATCCAATCCCACACCGTGTAGGTGCACCTAAGTCTAAGTCCCAGTGAAAACACTGACATACTGCATGCATGCATGAGCTAGACTTTTCCAACAGAGTCTCCTCTAAGGTTTGTTAGTGTCTCACTCCTTCCTCTTTCTACAAGAACAAAGACGGAATATTAAGTTAGATCTGATGCTGTTAGTTAAGAACTTGAATAGAACATGAGGATCTGTTCTATTTTCCCACCATTTTTAATGCGTGCCTTCCAGGAAGGTTGAGACATTTCCTGCTTGATAACACGAATCATGTGGTCTGTGACCCGATGAAGCCGAGCTGACCAATATGAAAGAAGTCTTTCTTCTAAAAAAATGTTTGTGCCATTTTAGGCCTTTATTGGATAGGACAGCTAAGACATGAAAGGGGAGGGGGGGGGGGGGGATGACATGCAGCAAAGGGACAAAGGTCAGAGTCAAACCCGCGTATATGGGCGCGTGCTCTACCAGGTGAGCTACCCAGGCGCCCAAAAGAAGTCTTTCTTATTTAACACTGTGAAAGACGGATGGTGCACAAAGTGTGAATAATAACCCCCCAGATAATAAACTCAATCTAGTTATCCCTCTAAAATTAGCAGTAGGGTGACAGAATGCTTTATGCTTCAGCAGCTTTTTGTTTCATGAGAAGAACACTCAACAGTGTTGGTGAGTGTTGCTTGGCCTGCTGGTCAGGTGACATCATGCTAATCAGTAATCCCCCCCCCCCAGAGCAGCTCACACAGCTCACTGCTCCAACCCCCCCCTCTCCGGAGTCATGTGAGTACAATGTCAAACTCTGCAGCACAAGTAGGATGTTTAACCAGCAAAGTGTACAGCGAGCCAAAGTACACAGAGGCCGCGTTCATCTTCACCCCCCCCCCACCGGTCACATTATCTGACTCTGTGATTTTGCTTTGTCTCCGTGTTATCACAGACAGGGGAGGTCAAAGGAAGATGTCGCACATGCGATTTGTTCTGGCTCATGTGCCAGAGGACTAAATCTACCTCTGTACTGTACCTCCTCCGTTAAAGTCCACTTGAGTCCCCCACATCTTTGTGGTCAAATATAAACTGCTGCCATCACCTCAAGCTGAATCAAACATCTTTAAACAGGCCTGTGACGCCTGCTCAGCTGTACTCGGGCCCAAATTCAGAATACAGAGTCTGGGATATGTCAGAGAATTACCCTCAGCCTTGCTTCCATACGTGGCCTAAAGGTAAGAAGCATTCATCTTAACAGAGTTAGAGTTTCCCATTTCCAGTTTGTAGAGTACCAATGTAATGCAATGTTCATTCAATAAACCGTAAGAAACCGTAAGAAACATGCAACCCTGCCATGTTGTTTCCTAAAGAGTGATAGGACCGGCGACACACTGCCGTTTCCAACTGCCACATCATCTGTAAGAGCTTTGTGCTCACTATAGCCTGTAACAGCTAATTGAGTAAATAGGCAAGAAGAGACCTAACAGAGAGCCAAATGAAGTCCCTCCCCTGTCCCGTAATGATTTCCACATTTCCCTTTTTTCCTTCCTTGCCTCATTGATGGAATGTACGCCATAGTAAGTCAACAGCAGGGAGAAAACAACAACGCCTTGACTCTTCGATTGCATTAAACGGCACTGCAGTGCAGTCCTCAATCCACTACAAGAACTACTCTGTTTCTCTGCTCGTGGAAGAGTCCTCGTTCTGGGTCTGACGTGGAGTTCAGGGCAGAGGGAACAAAGCACCATGGGATGGATGGAGCTCGGCTGATAATCTAAAGGTCATCGCCCCAACACCCCTCCGGTCCAATAGCCAATTACATCTCATTAGAGAGACACATGGAGGCTCACGGTGAGCTTCACATCCTCAGACTGACGCAGGCTGCTCCCTCACGCAGGCACATTCCCTTCTATTCAGCCAGTTGTCCTCCAGCTGATCTTATTCCATGAATTATTCAACACTTCTAATGAACACGGTTGGGATAGTCATCATTGGGACCAGTGTGGAACAACATGTCACTGTGTTTGGCCCAGATTAATATTGATAAATCCTGTTCAAATGGGGTAAGGGTGAGAATACTGAACCATAAAACCATTAATACATTTATAGGGAGGGCTTACACTGCTGGGTGCCCAGTGTTGTTATGTATATGAACTATAATGCAGTTGTTAGCAAATAGGGAGCTAGGCAAGACACACTGAGAGTAAATGTAAGAAGTCCACAATTTCCCTCTACTGAACATTCCAAATTCAAAATGAGATTAGAAACATAGAAATGAAAATGCTGTTATGTAAATAAACTCATCATTGAGGTACACATGACAGCTTGTGCAGAAGATTAGCACTGATTAAATTAGCCATGTCTACACGAGATGTGTCTCTTGTATGTGTACATTGGGACATTAGCAAATACACAGGCTACTGAAGCCAGGCTGGTACCAGGCCCGGAGTGGGACACCGTCTGAGTGGGACAACGCCTGAGTGGGACACCCCCCTGAGTGGGACACCCCCGGGTTCATCTCAGGACATCTTCCTTATATCTTCCCTAGTGACGTCTTGCCATGCCAGCAGACCAGGACCGAGCTTTATGAGCCGACGGTTCGCTTTGAAAAGCAGGAGGCTGTGCGCCATGAACGCGCACGTCTCCACACGGCTAGGACAAGGGCTGGGGGCGCGTGACGCTCCGCTGCCATTAGAACACACACATATGGGTCCTCGTGCATTTATACGGTATATATGGCACATAGAGACGGGTCCTCGTGCTGAATCAAAACGTTATTTGTAAAGTTCCCGTTCAGCTGGCGTGTATGTCAAAAACGAGCGAACGTTGACAAACTAGCCGCGAAATTAGCTTTAAATTTGATAAAAAAGGGTTTTAAAGGGCTCGGTTTTTAAAGCTAGACCGCGCCACTAGCTAGATAAATCCCACATAACTGCTCATGTTAAAACCAATGAAGGTTTCAGCGTGCACGCGACGCAGAATGGAGAAAAGCGTCGGCTCACCCCGTTTCATCTGCTGTCCTTTGGTGTCATTCTTCCTTAATATCGGGGTTCTTCTCCACACACCGACACACACTCACCTAGACACCGACACACACTCACCTAGACGCAGACCGGGGCGGTAGCGGCTCTCCGAGACCGGGACCGGGGTAAGAGAGCCGGAATCCTCTCAAATAAAACGATAAGGCTTCTATTTATCTCTCGTTGTCGCGAGCGACTCCAGACTGAAGCTGCGCACGCAGCATCGTCAGCGGGTCCCCCCCCACCAGTCTATGACAGAGACAAAAAATAGAAATAGAAACATTAAATATGAACAATAACTGTAGGTTATGTAGGTTACAGAAGGTTCAAATCTATAACCAGACCCACGTAGGGTCTCCGAGAAGAAATACTGTCACGTCACCCATAACCATAGGACATATATATATATATATATATATATATATATATATATATATATATATATATATATATATATATATATATATATATATTATTAATATACAGTCTATGTCTGCTTTTTCCAAAGAGAATTCCATGCATTTCCTGAAAGAAATTATGATATTTATAGATGACAGATACAATATGTAATTGGTACACTTCCCTGGAGTTAAATCCACGAGAGGTCGCCAGTTAAGGCTTTAATTTAAATTAGCGGATTATTTATTAAGATGGGAAAGCAGGAAATAAAGCATGTTTTCAGACTTTTTTTTAAATCTTTAAACCACACTACAGATCTAAATCTATCCTGTACAATTGGTTTGTTTACATTTTACCATACTATCAAGCAATTTTTTCCCATCCTGTATACATTCAAATATTTGTTCTTATATTTTTATTCCCATTATTATCATTTCATGTATATTGCATCCTAATATTTCATTTGTATTTATACTCTGTGCTGTGTGACTGATTTTCCCATTTTGTGGGATCAATAAATATCTATCTGTCTATTTTTTAGTTTTTGCATTATTTGGGGAATTTCAAACTCAGGAAAGTGAAAACTGATTTGTCTAAAGGCAATTTCATACAAATCTAGAGAGATAAAAAAGAAAGTAGGGTCATGAATAATCCACAGTCTCTGAGTTCCTGAAGGAACAATCTAGAAGCAATGCAGGAATATTATATATGCATTTTTCTGACAGTATTTCATTCTTTCATTTTAAACAGTGTGAGCCTGGTGAGGGGCTCAGGACACAGGCGGGGGAGAACGGAGTTTGGCAGCTGTGGATGGAGGTCTGGTAGTGACAGGCCCGGCTGAGCAGAATCCCCTGGGTCTCCATATCAGTCTCTACCAGCCTCAGGCTCTGCTCGGGGCCCCGGGGCCTCTCATTGTTCCGCGGGGAGGTTGTTTAATGCACTATAATGAGCCTCACAATATACCCTGGTGGCCTGATGGGGACTTTGGTGTGGTTACCTCCCCCCACCCGGTCTACAATCCTGTGATGGACCAGGACTACGTCACCAGAGGTAGAACCATGAATATCAGACAGTTTTCCTCCTCCGGTTGCTCTCATCAAGATGACACTTTGGTATGCTGGTGTGCTGTTGACAGCTCCAGACTGAATCACCTATTTCATTTTTTTAAAAGCAAGACCCCCCCCCCCCCCCCAGTGATATATTTACATACTATTTTTTGTTTTTTGTTGGACCCTCCACTTGAAAAAGTCACCACATCCCATTTTTCCAAATAAAACAGTTATGTATATATCCTAAACTAAGTCTATATGAAAACATTTAGCTTCATACCATGATGCTGAACAAAGGAATGACATTTAAGCGAGTGAGAAATAAAGCACTTTTTAAAGTAGGCTTTGATCAGTTGTCACTTATCAGCTCCAAGTGTAGTGTGTGTATCTCGATGCGAACATTAGATACTTGTGTGACCGGGATGAAGAACATTTTAGAGTCGGAGCGATGGCACACAAAGTCAATGGAAAGACATAATCCGACGCATCCTAAGCGCAGCAAATGTGACCTGCAGCCAGGGTCGGTCTAGCATCTCTCCATTGGCTTGTGAGCAGGAAAAATCAAATCCTGGTCAGGCCAATCACATTGTGTATAGAGTTGGTGGGCGGGGCTTAACATAATGCTCGAAAACAAAGAAAATGGCTGCTTCTGGGGAACAGCGGTCTCTCCAACTGACTCTGGAAGATTTGAAGTTAAGCACTGAAGTCGTTAAAAAAGGACGATGTGTTTGAAGGTTAAAGAATAATTTATCAACCAGCGTTGTTCTGGCTGGTTGGAGCGCTGTCCTATTGCGTGCAGAAGAAATTTGAAAGACAGCTGTTTATCCCGCCCCCTCAGATTGAGCCCAGCCAACGGGGCTCTCCCAGACCCAACATCTGGATGTGGGTCTGGCTGGTCAGGCTAACAATTTGACACAAATTGTCCAGAATTGACATGAAGATTTGCTTCATTTGCAAATGGTAAAACACATTTATGACATGGGGAAACTCTCTACTGTTGTTCTCCAAAACGTTAGCCTCCCTTCAGCAAAATTAAAATAACACTTCCCTCCCTCCCTACAGTTTTCTGACTCCCACTCCCCCACCCATCTAATCATTTTCATACAATCCCTAACATCTGCAGTGAGTAAGCGCTGAGAAGCTGTTTGTTCTTTTGAAGATCTTCACTTAACTTTGTTTTTCTTTATCATAATCGACGATGATGAACGTCATGTTGGGTTCCCATTCACTTTTAAGGCCTATACAATATCTGCTGTACTGTCTTTAGAGCAAGAGGGAAAACAATGACACAAAGACAAACACTGAAAGAAAGACTTCTCTGTAGTCAACCACCATCATAGCATGTCCTGTAGGACAGTTCCCCATGGTTCGGTGCTGTCAAGGTGACCTGAAATCAGCACATTTGCGTTTAATTCTCCAGCTGAGGCACATTACACATTACTGTAGTTTACTTTGCATGCAATATCCTTCTCTTGAGAACAAAAATCAATTTGGCTCCACCTACTTTCATGCCAAGCTATCCTGTCTCCAATGCTAATCGAGGTCATGGTACACGGTCGACGCGCCTCTTGACGGTACCGACTCGGGATGCCAAACACACCGGGGCTCTGGTTACCTTTTTTTCTTCTTTTCTTCACTTACAATCTCAGCTCAGTTGACGTGCACTAACTTAGAACAAGGCCTTTTTGTCCATTTGACATTAGCCAGAGCAACAAAGAGAAATGACACGGACGTCGGCGCTGGAGCAGGACCATGAACGTGACACAACGCATGCAGAAATGACATGTTAATAACTACAGCTAAGCCTTAGGTCTGTTATGAGGAGAGGAACCAGTTTAGACTTGTTAAGACGTTTAAAAAAAAAAGAAAAATCTCAGCTGTGTTATTTCTCTGGCCAGGACACAAAGAGGCCTAATTTTAATTTAAACTCAATTTGCATCAAATTACCCAGCATTCTCCTGTGGATTCGTCTGGCAAAGACCCTCTTGTGTTTATCCTAAATTAGTGGCTACTGTGGCATCCTTTAGTGATTTACAATATTGCTAAAAAAAACCTCTAGGTGTTTAAATCCTGCCAGTCTGGTTAAGAAAGTCATGTATTGTGAAAATACTCGGCATTCAATTGATGCAAAAAAAACCAATATGGTCTGGATATGAATCTACAGTATATGACAGTGTTTTTGATCACTTTTCTTCCTGAACATTCTTCATTCAAAGAATGTTTTATCCACCTAATCTACTGTATATTGTCTTTTTCTAAATTACCGTCCCGTGAGAACCAGAGCCTTCTATCATCTCTTCTTGTTGTCGGACATGGCGCCATCTTGTGAAGACACGGCTGACACGGCAGTCCAGTCAAGAACATCAGCTCTGGAAAAAAGGGTTTGTTTTTGGGACAGAATCAAAACCAGATGTGAGGACAAGACGTGACATCGTAACAAGACAAAAAGACATATGACGCCTCTATTTAATTAAAGCAACAAAATCAGTTTTTCTCCTTGAGTATTATCTGCAAATGTATCAAAAGTAATAGTACTTAATGTATAGAAATGGCCCCTGTGAGTATATGATTAGATCATTAGCAGGGTGTAGCTATTAAATGAATGACATATGTGTATGTGATGTATGTTGATTTTTTGCTGAATCCCATAGTTAGGACGGTAAAAACACCTTTCCGATCACATAACGCCTCGATGGCGGTTCTCTGTTCCTCTTTTAGAAGGAATGATCTGTCGATATCTTCTCTAACAGACGCCATGGAGGAGTCGACACATCTCAGTTCTCCAGCAGCCATCTTTGTTGTCAACAAAGTCATCTCTTTGGTGACGTGGTTGATTTCGTTACCGTCAATCATCTGCCCATCATTGTATAAAGCCCGCCCTGACAATCTGATTGGTCCAAACCACTCTTGTTGGAGCATAGTTGCTCTACAACGGATCCAACTTCCCGACCTCTGATGTTGTGGGCGGGGCCAAGATCAGCTGACCTCCAGGTTAGTGTTTTGTGGCATGAAACAAAATACTCCAATAAATGTACTTAGTAACATTACACCATTTGAACCGTAGATAAACGTAGTATCTTCTGTTACAGTAAATCACGACATATTGTCCTCATTTACCTGTTATGTAAATTATAGTATAACACCTTTAAAATAAGAACAATTAACATCACACCTGAGCCAAAGATTCATTTTTAAGGCAGTCACATTTATTTGTCTTCTTATACACATTTGCTAGCACTTGGCTTTGATAGGATTTACTATGGGAGTTCCACGATGCTTACTAAAAAATAAATACAAGACAAAGTGTTCCACAGCTCAAAAATATACAAAGGTTTGAAATCAATGTAAACTTTGAAAACATTTTTGTTTTTACATAAGAAACAATTCAACAACCTTTGTGACAATTCCCAAAGTTATTGTATTTACAAGTTTGTACAAAAAAATACAAAGCTCATACCTACAGAGGTGGATCTGAAGTCCAAAATGCATCTAGTACCATAAGTTACGCTGTAATTCTTCTTGGTTTCGGTTTTTGTTTCAGTCAAGTAAACGAGAGGAGGATGGACAGTTTGATGCCACTAACGTGCACGCTCTGACCAAAGCATCTACTTCACTCCCAAAGTGTACTCAGACTGTGGATAATATTCAAGGGAAGTCAAACAGCTGCATGTAAAGGTCTATAAATATCTCCAGGTACAGCAAGAGACAGATGAAATCACTTTATCAGTGCAAAAAAAAGAAAGGAAAAAAAAGGTGGAATGAAGGTACATAGACATAAACCATTGTGTACCCTGTTATATGACATTGCATTATGCAGTATGGAGTATTATTAAGGCCAAAATGAAGTTGATATTTACATTGTACTGTCCCTATAGGGAAGAACAGTCTTCCGTAGGGAAATATGGCTACATAGAATCTGTCATTTTTGCATAATGGTTGAGTACCATCACTGCATTTAACACCATATACAATTATTGTGAATAACTGGGAACAAATAAAAAGCCTCAGGTTGCCAGGGTTACAACTAAAACCTCACTTTAATTAATTAATGAGTGGCTTTCCTATTTGTCTCTGCAACCAGTGTCTTAAATAAGATTTAAAATTTGTCTCTTATACACAAACACATAACATAACTATCTGAATAAAAATACCTTTTTAATTATACCATCAATTCATTGCATGTAAAGAGTTCAGTTTTAGGTTATCTAGAGGTGTAAACCAAATCAGGGAGCTTATGGAGAATTTCTGTGCCAGTTATAAAAATAAATATATTTAGATTGTTGTGTCACAAAAAGTAAAGAAACTACGGCAGGTTTTATTTGATGGGAAATTAAATAGACGAGTATTTGTACATAATAGGACCAAATGCTATAGACCCCTTAATCCAGAACGTCGTCTTTTCATCATAGACAGATGATTAGCTGGCTCCATATTTAACCCTACATGCTCCATCAAAACTGAAAATCTCATAAAAACACTCCCAGCTGCTTGCCTCTGACTGGCTCTTGTTGAGAGTAATAAGGCATATTTGATCCTCCTGAACACTTTCCACTTGCCTCTTCCAACAGTTCGTAAACACACCGAGTCAGCAAACCAGAAATGACCCTTATCACGTTTAATAAAAAAACAACACACAACCTCCTTATTCTTTTACAGCTCTCCTATTTCACCACCTCCGACTTTTTATCACCTTTTCTTCTCCCATGTTAACACCTGCTCCCTTCATGTCTCCTAAGATTGTCAAGTTAGTGCTTGGCTCTGACTTCTCCTGTGGCACCTCAATTTACTTGTCTTATTGCATGAGAATTTGAAAATATTGTTAAAGTTTGATATAAATCTGTAATGTGCTTTTAAAAGGACTGAGTAAAATATACAAACACATCAATAGGAATAGATGCATTAAGGATTCCCATGTTTTTGTACACACTGCTGTTTCTCACACAGTGTTAGTCCTGATGATCAGTTGGGGGAGTATCAAAATGATTTGTACAACTGGCTTTAAGAAATATAAAAATGGTGTCTACTTGCAAAGGTATTCACAGAATACATACAATTTCATCCAATATAGTTTTCCTAGATAAAAATGTCCAAGTGAGAGAATAGTTTTAAATTGTGGAGAGTCTGGAGTCTGACAGCAGAACAGCTTAGACTGAACATGAGTGTACTGCAGCGGGGCTGAGGGAAGGCTTTGGCCATCAACAAACCAAATAATAGGTTTTTAGAACCGTGAATGCCTTTTTTTGTTTTCTGTAGAATCATGTTTGCTCATCATTTCTACTTAATCATCAATTATATTTTGGTGCAGATGCTCAATAATCTGGTTCCCTGTTTCTAATGCTAAGTGTTCGTATCATATGTGTATATAATATTTCTGAAGATATTTGTTTAAAGTATCCACAGAATAACCAAAAGGAAACATCTATAAAACTCAGCCACAAACAGTAAATGTATGACTATTTCTTTGAAAAAATTCGGCATACATTAACAATAAGCTCCTCAATGCTCCTGCCATTAGAACTCATTGTGGTCCATCTGTTTTTACGGTAAACTAACAAAATAATTTCATACCTTCTGACACTGGTTCTCTGTTTTCTACGTGGAGCCCTGTGATGAGCGGTCGTCCTGAGGACTTCCGTCTGAGTTCTCCGTCTCGCCCTCAGAGATGGCCTGCATGGGCACGGGGTACAGTCTACTGCGCATGCCATAGCGGCTACTGTTGGCAGGCGGGGGGATTCTGGAGCGGCCCTGCCGGGAAGCAGCAGATGTGGGGAAGGATTTCGGGGAGAAGCCTTCTGCATATGCTTTGGGGTAAGGGCTGGAGGGCGGATCTGGTCCTGACTGATGCTGCTGCTGCAGGGGAGAGGCGGGCTCTACGGGCTGTCTGGGGGACTCCAACAGGAAATCTCCGGGAGATTTAGGAGTGACGGGGCTCTTGAGGATCTCTGCCGCTGACATGCGGTAACTGGATTCTGAGCGACTGCCCTTTTTGAGCAGCAGCAGTTTGAACTCCTCGTTGGAGGTGCTGGACCTCTTTGCGTTTCTATAGATGGGTCCGGAGACTCTGTGCGGGCCTGGCGGCGTCACAGCGGGGGAGGGTGACACCAGCGGGACTGGGGAGCTCACAGTGCTGCTGGTTGGGGTGCACCCTGATGCAGCACCGAGGCGGTTCCTCACATTCAACTCAGCGGAATCCTTCCTGCCCAACACTTTCCTTTTGGACCTGGAAATGAAGAAATCCAATTGAGAATCTCTGTGAAGTTTGAGCGACGACGGAGACTCTGTACCAAACTGCTTACCTGTGTATCATAGCAAACAGATCCTCAGTGGTCCGAGCCTTGGTGGGGGACAGAAACACACTGTCGTCCTCTGGCCTGGACTCATCACTCAGGGAGGACGCTGTGTTATCACTGGGTGTAGAGTCTGTCAACATAAATCAGTCAGCATCTGAACATACTCCATACACTGTATTCTACTGCATTAATGTAATAATATAATAATGTGATGTCACATACTGCCATGCATCATGGGTTTGTTTGTAGTTTTGGCCTGTTAAAAGGTTTTTCCTTGCCCCTGTCACACTAAATCCTTGCTATTGGGGGGAATTGTTGGTTCCCTATGAATAAAGAGTGTGTTCTAGACTCAGTATGTGTTCTGAGATAACTTCTGTTATGATTTGACCCTTATCAGGATTTAGAAAAATGACAGTTGGTGGGTTGTTTGTTTACTGTCAATCAAATCTGGTTAAACCACACCTCCACACGGGAGTCCCGACGAAGCCGATCAGCAGTTTCATAGTGTTCAACTCTCAATCAATAATACCAAAATGTGTAGTTTTGTGCAGGTCGGACTCGAACCCGGACCGCTGCAAAGGACTTAGCCTACATGTGACACAAGCTCTTACAGGGTGAGCAAGAAGTCGCCCCCGGTTTAACAACTTTTAAATTGATGAAGTCATAACAGACTGGTTGGGTCACAATAAGCCTTGATACTGAGTTAGAAACAGACATAAGTGAAAGAGAGAGAGAAAAGAGAGAGAGAGAGAGAGAGAGAGAGAGAGAGAGAGAGAGAGAGAGTGCTGTTGTTTATATGTATGTTTGTTCTTATGCTTTGGCAACTCAGATGTATTTTTTGTCATGCCAATAAAGCAACATGAAATTGAAATTGAGAGTGAGAGAGCAAGAGAAAGAGAGAGGGAGAGAGGGAGAATGAGAAAAAAGAGAACAGCAAGAGAATAAAGAAGGCAATTAAACAAACTGACCAAAGAAAGATAACCAGTAACTGCTCTGAGACAGTGATGTGAATGGTTCGTAGCCTACCGCGGACCATTGAGCTAACAAAGCCAACGTGCAGACGGTTACGACCTACCTGTACTGAAGCAACCGTTGGTCTCTGCTGTGGACTCCAGCCTGTCGTCCTGGGAGCCATTTTCCCCTGAAGCACCTGATAACTCATTTTCCACTTCTTTGCTACCTTCATCGCTGTTTGAACTCCCTTGCGACGTCCTTGATTCGACGTCAGTAGAGGGCACTTTATCTAGGCCGTTTGATAAAAGGTTGGATCTCTTGGGCGAACTGTGCTGAACAGGAAGAGGAGGACCTGGTTTAATTTGATACGGTTCTTCTTCCTCAGACGGCTCAGCTCTTTGCTGGTGTAAAGGCTGGGACAACAAGCAGCTGTCTTCAGAGCAGAAAGGCGTTTCTACAGACTCTCCACTCGTCTCTCCTTCAGGACTTGTGGTCCTCTCAGGGACGTCTGACGATGACTCGGCCTCTCTGTCCTGCTTGACACTCGTCTCACTCTGACATGCTGCCTCTCCGTTGGCAAGCTTTTCGCTTGAGGTAAACACAGATTCACACAACCCCTTTGTGGGTGGGTGATGTTGAAGTGAGTTATATAACAGGGGACTCTTGAGCTCCACAGATTTGCTACAGGAAAGTGTGTCAGTTAAGTTCAATGTGGGGCATTTGAGTTTGGAAGTGGTTTTGTCCTCCTGGCTTCCTTCAGGTTCCTTACTGATGGGCCGTAGCTGTACTGAGTGCAGCACTGAGGGTGTGATGGACATGGGATGGACGTTGGGTGGTGCAACAGGTTTGGCTGAAACTGGAGCTTTTTGTTTGCTATGCTGAAGGATTTGATTCTGGATCCTGTAAGCTGGAGTCTTGTTGGCAACACTATGAAGGGCACTTAAGTCGAGGTGGGATGGAGGGATTGTTGGCAGCTCCAGGTCTCTCTTTGAGGTGGCTCCATCCCTGCAGGAGAGCGACTGGAGTGACAGCGACGAAAGAGACGACTTCCTCTCCGGGACTTTGGGCTTCCTCTTGCCACTGGATGGTGACAGCGGTCCGGGAAAGAAGGCGGAGGGGAAAGAGGAGGTGGGGGTTTCTGACTGACTGGAGTAACCGCTGGATGGGCTGGCCAGGCCTGCTAGCTTCTCTGGAGATGTTAGCTTGAAGTCTCCCTCTACTGATGGAAGTGAGGGGGTGGTGGCTCTGGAGCCAGACTGGGATGTCTGAGACTCAGAGCTTTCCTGTGACCTGATGCATTCGACAACAGTTGTACCCGTCGCTGTGCTGGAGTTTGACAGAGATCGGTAAGGATCGCTGGATTTTAAATCGTTCAGGAGCCACAGATCTGCATAGTCTGACTGTACAACCCCCTCGTCCTTAAATGAATGTGCATCTGTGGAGCTAAACATGCCTAAGTCAGGTAGATCAGTTGAGCCCTCAACCCCCCAGATCCCATGGTGCGCTCTGACTAGTGAAGAGTTGTCTATACGACCAGCAGAGCCAGACAAAGCCAGCTGCAGTTTCCGCTCCTTGGTAGACAGCGGAAGCTGCTCCGCGAAAGTAATCTTTGGTTCTTTATTGTCAGCGAGGTGTCCCTCACTGCATATTTTTCTTAAGGATGAACTCCTCTTAGGCGGACTTGGCTTCGCCTTTGGTTTTCTTAAAGAGAGGCAACGTCTCCCCAGAGTCATGTGACCACTAAAGTCAGACAGGCCGCAATCAGAACCGGGGGCTGCATAGTTATAAGTGAAGCTTTGGCTACCTTTTATACCACAGTCAAAGTGCATCGAGGTATAGTAGCCTTCAGTGTCTACGGAGTAGTGTGACACGGTGTCGGCCTTCTCTGACAGCGGTTTGTCAGAGAAGCTGCTCTCGCAGGTGGCCATGCTGGTGAAGCTGGGGCAGCCCAAGCTGCTCTCAGCCTCTCGGCTGGGCTCAGGGCTGAAGTCCTGTGAGCGCGGAGGCTCCGTGTGGGGGTAACTCCACTCCCCCTCTATGGGAGTGCTGGACCCAGCTTCCTCTAATATGTCCATAGCTGTGGAGGAGAAGGAGCCGGCCCGCTGGGTCCTCAGACCTTGGTAGTGGTCCAGCATGAAGCTGGTGTGATCTTCGTTGCCGTGAGTAGCGACGTTTAGGGAGAGCTCTGAGTCACAGTGCGAGGAGCCCGTGAGCAGCGGAGATGCTGCTGGGAGGATGGTTTCAGAGGTCTGTGACGGGCAGGTGGAGCTGCTCCCGCTCCAGTTCCCACTTGAGGACTGGTGGTCGTCCTTATGGTCCATCTGGCCTCCCAGCACCCCTGCAGCAGAGCCTGAATGCACCGGGCTGCTGAAGGTGTCTGAACTGGATGAGATCTCACAGCTGCCCATGTCGGCCTTCCGAGGCAGTTGGGATCTGGTCCTCTCCATCCAGTTGTGCTCCGGTCTCTCGGAGAGCTGCTTGTACTTCAGGCCCAGCTGGTGTTCAGAAATGGCCTGCTCATCCATGCTCTCTTCTTCATCCTTCAGAATCAACTCCCCCGGACCAGGCAGGAAGTCCTCGATGTCGAAGGGGGAAAGCTCGTCCTCATCGTTGCTCTCATTGTGCCCGTTGTCTATCATCCGGCTGGCGTCTCTGGGCAAGCTCCGGGAGCGCAGGCGCGCGCCCACGGAGGCGGAGAACATGGCGTCGGAGCTGTCCGACAGGCACAAAATGTTGCCTGCTGAGTGGGAGAGGGAGACACCCTGTGCTCTCTGGGCCCTGATCCTCCGCCGAGACGGCGCTCCTGAGATCAAAAAGTCTTCTGTCTGGCAACCGGAGTCCCTGGTGCAGTGATGGCTGGCCAGCTCCTCGTTGGAGGGAGTAATATTGGGACTGGCATGAACTATCACTGTTCGCTCTCTAGAACCAGGAGAGTCATCCGAGTCTGGGAGAAGAAAGGAACACAACGGCTATGAGCGTTAGAAAATGCAAAAAACAAACTCAGATACAGCTGTTGATTACAACTGAACTGAGCACACTTTATTGCTTTTTAAACCATGTTCTTGAAATTTACATTTTGGATTTCAGTGTCTACAACATTCAGAGGCTTTTGAAAACGTGTCATTCCTCATCTCTCTCTCCCCTCATTTCCTGTCATCTTTCTACTGTTGTCTTGCTGATAAAAGCATGAAATGCGCCAAAAATATCTTTAAAAAACGCCTGACTAGTTGACTATGTCTCTCATATTTATGATGACATACTCTAAAGCTTTTCTTCTATAGTGTATTGATGTGGCTAGGATTTGAACCCAATATAGCACATAATGCACTGCTTTGTATTACTATTGGCACCATGTCTCTACAGTGACAAAGTCCAAAAATGTGATTTGGACCCTGAACACTAAACCTTGTATGTTAGAGGGTAAAACATTAAAGCACACAACATAACGATCACTAGTATTTTTACTCTAATTTTAAATCTTTGTGACTGACAGGGAGAGTCTGATGATGGAGTTACATACCTAAATCTTGCTGCACCTGTCGGGGAACGCCGGCGACAGTCCTCCGTCTCCTCAGCTTCCTCCTCCTCTGAAGCACAGACTGCGAGTGAACGAGCGAGCAGCGCACACTAGCATCTCTGTCAAAGCCAACGCCTGCAACAGAGACGGGACATCTGAGGAATCTTTGATTAGCAGCAACGGCAGCGATTACTTCTTTAACTCTAACGCTGTCTTGGAAAAAAATACATCTGCACTTTGCTGATCTAAATGAGATGTTAAGTAGGACAGCCACAGTAAGACAAATGTGGAGTTATTTACTTCTTGATGTTATGTCTAAACAGACAGATTATGAAATGTGAATGGAGAAATAAAAGAGATTGTAACAAGTATTTGTGCCTCTAGCAAAAACATGCAAAAACAAAGTCAGCATGTTGATGGGGTTACTGACCAAAGGACAAATCCTGCTTTCTGCTTCAGTTTTGTTGTGTGCCCTCCTTGTTTTCCTCCCTCACCATACACTGTGACTATCATGTGATAGCAGGTCAAGCCTTTCAGCACCATAGCAATCACTGGACTTTGCTTACAATGTACATTTTTCCCCTCAACTGTGTCTGATTCAGCCAGTGTTGGCTTATAACTCTTCTTTTGAGTCACTGTGAGCGAGAGTTAATGACCAGGCCTTTTCAACAATTTGGACAGAACTAATTGGCATTCATGTCAGAGATTTTCGCCTCGCAATCACAGACACAAATCGCGAAAGCATGAGAAAGAACATTAAAGGGGCACAAAGCATGACTTGCACATCGAGAGTGGTTCTCTGTGGCAACATTGATACCTTTGATAATGATGAGGTTTTATACTTAGTTGAATCATTTATGATTTTTTTTCAGATGTTTCATTTCTTTTGTGGGGGAAAGTAGACTTGACGCTTGTACAGTGTTAAAGAGGAGTTCAGTTTGACATTTTGGGAAATATGCTTATTCACTTTCTTGCCAAGACTTAACTGAGAAGATCAACATCACCTGCATGTCTGTGCACTACTGTGCACAATGGTTGATCAGTATAGGTATATATGGACATTTTGGGAAATATGCTTATTTGTTTTCTTGCCAAGGGTCAGATGACAAAATTGATCCAACTCTCATGCCTGTGAGCTAAATATCTAGCTATTGCAAGTAGACAGTTAGCTCGACTTAGCCTAGCATTAAGATTAATAGCAGAGGAAAAGCTAGCATGGCTCTATCAAAGTTTTACAATTGCTGCTTACAACACCTCTAAAGCTAACTAATTTTATTAGTTATATATGTATTTTTTTTAAATATATAAATATGTACAGTCTTTATGCTAAGCTAAACTCACTGTCTCCTGGCTGAAGTCTTACATTTAACAGATGGACATCATTTAATTCATATTGTTTATTGCTGTAATTCTAAGCAAGACAGCAAATAAGTATTTCTCAAACTGTCTCAGACTATTCCTTCAAGAAAATCTAAAGAAACTAGCAAATAAAACAAAATACCTAACAAAGACCTTTGAGAAATGTACACGCCCGTCACTCTACTCAATCCTGTCACAATGAACACACTCAGATATAAAACATAATGTTTTAAATTTACCAGTCACATTAATGGGGATGACAAATGAGGTGATGACTTGGGAATTGTTTTTCATTCTTTCCTCTGGGGTGGGCAGCGGCAGGGCTTTAGACCAGTTAGTCTGCTTGTCCAGGGTGGAGGGGGTGTTAGGGATGGGAAACTTGGGCCGGTGACCTAGTACCACCCCGTCAGTGTCGGGGTCAAAGGGCACAGCCTGCAACAGATGGATATTTGCATAGTTAGGTTGTTAAGGTTAGGTGGCATTAGGGGAGAAATTGAACGGCAGAGTGAAATTAACATACTCAGCTTCAGAAAGGGAGAATGTGTAGTGTACAGTGATTAAAGTTAGGGATTACACTGGTATTGTCAAAGTGTTTATCTGGGAAAGAGCTGAAGGCTAGATGTAGAGATTAGTGTCTTTTTAATCTGCTGCAAAGACTGCTTACTGTCAGAGCAGAGGAAAATCAATACACATGGCCTTCCAGGAGCTGAGTTTCATGTTGGATTCATTTCGTGGAAATAAAATGCATGCTTTAGAGAGACAGAAAATGGAAAAGCACAAGGAACATTCAAAGAATCTACTTAGTAGGTTTCATTCAAGAAAAAAACAAGCACAAAGGTAAAAGCTTGAATTTAAAACGTTAAATCATGAAACATAGTTGTACCCGCACAAAAGGTAATGGCTTAATGCAAATATGTCAGACCAATAATAAATGATTTGGCACACACTCTACGGCACGTGTCGTGATAAATTCTAATTCTGCTTCGAGAAACAAAGGTGTCTCCTTCACTCAACAGCTACTGCACTGGGCAGAAATGTGATCACTTCCAATCACAACATGCTGGTTTTGGGAACTCTTAGCTCACGCTTTGACGATCTGTGGCATCTGAAGTGACTCTAGTGCATAATAACAAGTCTCCGGAAATATTGAGGAAATACTTCACGGCAGCATTCCTTCTGAGCAGCAGCCTCAGCACCATCTATCACTGTACAGTTCTCCTCTCTGACTCCAGATCCTTTTTCCACAGACCCCCTCCGACTTTCAAACTAAAATACTGTAGATCCCCTATACCTCCATGATAAATCAATTTAGGCTCTGAAGTTCTTACCTCGAGATTCCTACAGAGAGGCACATGTGAAACTGGGAGTGATTCTCAGGCTGAACTGGTTCCCACCTCCATAACCCGACAACCTCCCACCCCCATTTAAAGCCAGCTCTCAAGCCTTTGTGCTCTCTGTTCCCAGCAGACCAATGAGACCCTGACAAAAAAACCTGGCCACAAAAGAAACCTGTTTCCTAGGAAACTTCTCCCAACTAGTAGAGGAAAAAAAACATTTATAGGACTCACTGGATGACAGGGGAAAAAAAGGAGTGGCAGTGTTTGACTCATTTCTCTCTCAAAGTGGGCATCAAGCACGATATGTTTGGTGAAAAAAACTGTAAAGAAACATGACGATGTCAGCTCTCTCAGGGATGGCTGCAGTGAGGAAACCGCAGCACAGAGGGATCATGGGTAATCACAAGCACAAGTTCGAGAAGTCAACCCAATCATTAGAGAAAGTGTGGCTTTTGGGCACACACACACACACACACATACAGACCCACATACACATTCCTCACATACTGCATGCTCAGAGCCTAACTGTGGGCTGGGTGAGTACGTACATGTGTCACGTGTCAGCATGGATGAAACTTTAAAGTTGGGCTCTTATTCAGTTTCACCTTAACCTCGTGTTCCTAACTGGTTGGAGCAGGATCCTAACCACTGCTGAGCAGATGCAGCATTCCAGTAGGTGGGCATGCATTTAAAAAAGACTAATTATGTAAATTAGGAGTCAAACAGCCAAGGAGTTGTGAAATATAAGTGTTAAAAGGAGCATTCAGGAGACTGGAGGGAGGGAGGAAGGGAGGGAGGGAGGGAGGGAAGGACCTCTACCTTTCTGCTCCAGGGAGAGAAGCGGCAACATTCGGTAGGGGAGGAGGAGCGGGTGGACTCAAACTAAAGTACAGGGCAAAAACAAAAGGACAACAAAACCATATGAAAAGAATGAACATGGAGATATTCAACATAAACATGAACATGGACAAAAAAATGCAACAATACTGGGGTAAACTTGGAGAAGAGGAACATGTGGACTGTGAAACGAATTGGAATCGAGGCAGGTTGATGAGATGATTTATAAATATAAATTCAGGTCTGTCAAATGAAATGTAAACAACCATGCTCTGCACAGACCACATTGAACACATCATGAACACATTCCACTTCCCTCTTTCTTACCTGCGTTTGGTCTAACTGCGTTGCTGCATCTCTAACAAGTTTTTCTGGCTGGTCGAAAGGAAATAATTTGCATTTCACTTCAAAACAACATCAAAAAATCTGGGCAGAGCAACTACGTTAGTCTTCTCCATTAAATTAAAACAAACAATGAAAGGAAATCAACACCTGAAAAAAAATTCAAAGTAGTAAATACCATGTGAATTCAAGTACATGTTTGAGAAGCAAAATAAAAACATGCGCTAGGGAGGAAAACTGTGTATAATGTTATAACAATCTGATAAATTAAACCAACATTTAATATGGTCACAGATTGGTTTGTTTAGAAGATAACTGATGAACTGTCTGTTGATTCAGTTTGGTAAGTGATCAACCAAAATGCTGTCAAACTTCCCAATGTACAACATGTTGAAGAAAATTGGATCCAAAGAGAGTATGTTATCAGTGGTCTCACCGTTGTCACATCTGTGCCCCTGTGTTCTTGCCTCTGGACGATGTGTGGAGAGGGGTCCATGGGCATGGAGATGGTTACTCTCCGCTCCCTGCTGCCTGACTGTCTCCTCTGGTGATCTGCAACAAGAATAATGTAAAACTCTTAAACGTTTAAAACACCTACTTAAAGGTGGAGCTGCGTATCATTCAAATTAATTTGATACCGCTACTGATACCAATAATGTGACTTCAATACTGGTTCCTGAAGGATATTTCTTTTAAGTACAAATTTTATAAAACAAAAAGAAATTACAACATTACTGCATAGAGGTAGTAGAGGCATTTTTCTATACTTGACACTATAGAGGCAATTCGGTCGGGCCCTACTTAAAGGATGGGTCTACACATAGCAACATCCACACGGACAGGAGAAACAATTACAGAGGCCAATAACTCTATCAATGCACACGTTAACTAATGCATTGCATAACACCATGTTGGGTTTTCCACACCATCAGGACCATAGTACGGTCTGTTGTATGCTATTATACGTTATCTGTTGTTTGTCCATGCTGTCTGTGTTTGATTATTGTTACCATGGCTGCAGCATGGGTTAAGGGCCCGAGAAAAATTTCCCACGATGTGGGACAATAAAGTTAATCTTGAATATGGAAGTGTAAGAATCATTTGATTTATAGATTGACATAAAGTAATTTTTGAATTTATGCTTTGAACACAGAGTACAATACACAATGGGCCTAAATAAATACTGCCTTTGTGAAGTCAATAATAATGATCAGGTACTGGGTCAGAAAGGCGGGTGATTAGCAGTGTGATATCCGTGTGTTCCTCTTAGTTCATCCAAAAAAATAACTTTTAAATGTGCACATTTCCATACAAAGCAATCAACAACAATCAAACTAACTATGACCAAATAATTAGCAGAGATTACAAAAACAAACTGCTGTGCCGAATCTCAAATAGAAACATTTTAAGCTTCACAAAAAGGATTGATTGCAGTTGTATTGAATACAAATATTTTCATATTATGTCAAACTCCTACTGTCCTCTACAGCGCCTACAACCAGGATGCAGTTGCAAAATATGTCCACTGGAGGGCAGAACAACACCAGAATAACACGGTACTAACAACAAGAAGCCCTTCAAGGTGGGAAGCATGTTCCCCATGTGACCCTTTTTTTTTAAAAGTAACAAAAGAAAAAAATATATATATAATTTAAATGAGAGTGGATTAATTGGGAAGGAAAAAACAGAGAGAGATCAGTTTGGAGCTGCTGTTTGGCTTTGCTTGTGTGTTGTGGTCAGACGGAGTGTCGGGGGGGCCTCACCTCGGTGTAGGGCCCACAGGCTGACGTTGGCTTGCCTGTGGAGGTCTACAACACATGCTGGCCGTGTGGAGGGGTGGAAAATGTTCCTCTGCTGGTGCCAGGGAGCTTGGTAATGTGCTGTCAGCTTACTCTCCACATCCAGGTTAGACACCGCTGTCAAAGAGAGGCGGACCAGGTCAGACATCAACTAAAGCATTTGCAAATATAATATCAGTGAACTTTGATTTGCATAGCACCTTTAAAAACAATAGTGATAGTACAAAGTGCTTTGATAGAAGAAACAAAAGCACATGCAAATCAATATACATACTAGGGTTGGGAACAATATTAATTCTTAGATGCATCGTGATTCTCTATAGAACGATTTGATGCTCGATTCTGAATTGATTTTTTTTTACATGGAAGATTACTGTGAGAGAAGGTGACTTTCACAAGCATGTTTAAGATTTAAGCATGAAATGACTATGAAATAAAAATCTCCAACAAAAAAATGAAATTAAAACATTTGTGCGACAAATACTGTGTTTGTCAAATTCCAACTAACTCAGATTTATATGTATTTTTTTTAAATCACACATGGAAATGTTCATAAAAAAACTGGTGCAGTGATCATTAGTTTAGAATCAAATCTTTGGCCTCAGAGTCGGAATCAAATGCTGAGGAGCCCAGAGATTCCCACCCCAACACACACACATATATGTACATATACGGTGGTGTAATTCAGTTTTTTGTAGTGAGTATGCTGTGATTTTTCCCTACCGGCTTCATACTTGCCGGTATACCGTTCCTACCGGTTATACACGTGTCACTGGACCCCCTGCACTACTGTGTGTATGCCAACAGACGGAATGGAAAAGCAACTTGCTTCCATCACAAGGGACAGCCAGCTGAGCTCCACAACTGAGGAGACGTTTACATTTCCACTCTTTGTGGTGAGACACTGGATCCCATCATTAAGGTTCAGACAAATGACCAATGGGCTTACCATTGCAGCAATAATGTGGTGCCATGAGAGCAGCTGAGGGTTAAAAAATGTTTTGGGATACAAGGCAGATTTGAAGCACCAGTTTCATATTAGAGCTGAAGCCTGAGAAGATAACCAGATGGCAAGATAACCAGACCCAATGTTAGCAGCACAAAAGCCTGTTGACTGATGTACTGCTATTACCTGCAGCCAAACAATAGGTATTAATGCAACCTGATCCTGTGACTTTCATCCTCCGAACATTGACCGGTACCTGGACTATTCTCACTGCTCCACTTCACACCTCCTCAGGTTAAACAGAGGGCAACGCTCTGCACTCAAATTACACATCTTACATGGACAAGGGGGAAAAGTGTTAGTTTAAAGGGTTTATACATGTAATATGTTTTATTTCAGATGTATACAGTAACTGCTGTGTATGTGCTGCAAACAAGATAAACGAAGAAGTAAAGAATGATCAATAATCGTGTGTATATTGAGAAATTATACACATCCCTCTTCCAAAAAACAAAGAAAATCTCTCTTCCTTTAGTCTCTCTCTCTCTCTCACTCTCACTCTCTCGGTCACATTACACACACACAGAATAAGAAATGACGGCATAAAAATAACAGTATAGTCACATAAAGTAAGACTCAGTCAGCCATTGGCCCGAGATAACATCTAACACATCATCTGTAGGAGAATCCAAGGGAAATCTAGGGGATTAACACTGCTATGTCTTTACTTAGCAGACAAACACATATGTCAGTCTTCCCCTACCTGCCTGACATTTCTGGGCTTGTCCTTGACCTGGCAGCTTTACTGAAACAAACTCTGTCTGACCCACATGTCTGCTAGAAGGCAGACTCCAAGTTTGCTTTGTAGTGCAGCCAGAAGCTAACTTTAGTCTGTTTCACTCAAAAAAGACAAAGTTCAACTACTAAGCGCAGCTACTAAAGGTTAGAAACACCTAGGGCCCAGAGCGAATTTCCTCTAAAGTACGAGTATCAAAAAATGCCTTGTCATTCAATACTAAATATCAACACCTAAGGAGTCAATCGGTATCGGAACCAGTACCCATCCCAATATCAAATTATACCAAAATATCAAATATGTTTGAATGATACCCAGCCCTAGGAAGACCTAAGTGAAGCTCAGCCTCCTGCTGATTAAACTGCTTCATATGTAAACTACTACTATTGTGAGTTCTATAACAAGTAGCTTTGAAGAAACCTGGAGCCATGCATGCAGTCCCCAGGAGAGTCAGTATGTTTATCTGTCACCCAGAGACAACTTGACGTTTCCCATAAAACACCCCAGAGGGATTTGAAAAGCCCTCTGCGGTGAGAGGCTGACCCGAGAACAAGCTCTGTGCTGTCTCCTGCTCAGCTGTAGATGCAGGAGCTGAACTCATCACAACGTACCTTACTTGCCGCTTCATACTCAAAATGTTTTACTACATGCCATGTTATACTTTGCTAGTGTGCTGTGAATAACGCTCGGCAACAATTCAATGTTAATGCTTGTTCATTTTTTGTAAAATCCTATTGTGATATTTGATCAAATGATCTTATTTTTTTTAATTAGTGCTGTCAGTTAAAAGCGTCATTTACGGTGTTAACGCAAACCCATTTAAACCCGTTCTTTTTGGCCTAGCACACATAGTTTTATTCACATGCTGGTGCAAAACTAGTAACATTAGAAAAACTACAACACCCACAGGATCACAAGAAATATGCATGTTATTCATTAAAAAAACTAAGCTAAATTAATATTAGCTAACCATCTCCTGTCTCTGGCTACGTCCAGTTATAGCTCCCAGACATCAAAGTGTTCACAACCTTCTGTCTTTAATTTCCTTCATTTGGTGTTTCCTTTGATTTGTCAGCCATCTGTGTGTGAATACAATATGTAAACAATGCAATTGAATATTTCAAACTTGAAACTATGAGGCGTTTCCGTTGTGACCTGTGGTGAGATAAGTGAGTTAGCAGGGGTGTGTTGGGTGTTTGTCAGCCTGTCTCCTCCTTGCCTCCCTGCTGAGATATGAACTGTTGGCCCTGCTGTGTCACCCTCAAACTGAAAACCCATCTGACAACAATAACAACAACTAGGACACCAACTGTGTTCTACTCCATTTCACTTTCCCTGTTTTTGTCTTCCCTCGGCATAAAAACACAAAAAATAAAAACATCAATACTTCCTTTCACACAACTGCCACTCTCAGTTCAGTACATAAACATCAAAGCATGAGTGGTCTTCAAAGAGGTTTTCATGGAGTCACAAGTCCATATGGGGAAACCCTTTAATATGGGAGAGCAGTGGTCAGCTGTCAGGACAAATAAGGCCAAAGAAAACACATTAGCCTTCAATCATTTTATTCACCTCTTGGCGACTTTCTCTTTATATCACATCTAGTGAGTGATCTTCAACACGGCCACATTGAGCCAACAGAGCAACATGGCCTCAGGTGAGAAGAAAAACAAAAACTTAAAAAGATAAAAAGAGAGTTCAACACTTTACATGATTGCGTCTCTGTGCTATAAAACTTCCCGTTTCGAGTCTTATTTTTCACGTATTTTCACTGAGGATCATCCCGTGAACCTTACTGGGAAAGTGAGTTCAATAACTTTATTATCCGCAACCTAACACAGCCTATCAATCTCTTCTCCTCCTCTTCATCTGCAGCGGGATCATGCCCCAATAACCACAGCGCTATCAGCCTTGCCAGCAGGCCTGCAGGCCAGGGGGAGGGGGGATGAAAGCCTGCCCCCTCAGACTCCTTCTGCCTTGTAATTTACCCAGTACTGGCCCAGACAGGAGCCAAACCAAACCCCTCACACCCACACTCACACACCTACAATTTGCCAGCGGCCTGGGAAAACACAGCCACAGATGTCAGTCATGAGATCCCACTTAGAGCAGAAAAAGGTGAACGTGGACTGCGCTTAATCAGCTCTGTTACTTCATGTGAGTTAGTATGTAGACTTATTAAAAAAACTTAAGGGGGATTTTGTACACTAAGAAAAAAAAGAAGAAGATTAATTTCAGATAGAAGGCACAAAAATCAGAGGTTTGGCTGTGAAAGGCTTATTCAGTGAGCGCAGAACTTTCCTTCTGAACAAACAATACAGCAACAATTTGGTGTAACAGCCTGTAAAGTCTCCCCGCAGTTGGGTTTCTTTCACACTCTGTAACACAGGTTATACTAACCAAGCAAAACAACTGAGCAAATGTCTCCAACACTAGCTGAGGAGACAAGCACTTTCATCTGGTCATCTCTTACATCCTCAAACAAAGTGCAGACATGTTTGTCTAACCACTGTGGTTCCAAGTTGCAAGTGTGCATGCACAGCAAAAACCAATGGAAGGTAAATGCAGCTTTATTAAAGCCCCAGCAAATTATACAGTACCTTGGGATGCAAGAGAAAGGCAGCATCCTAGAGCCATGACAGAACTGTGTGTTAAACTCTGAGCATCAGTTAGACAATCAGTCAATGTATCTCCCTCGGTCACCTCAACAGAAACCCTGTGTCCCTCAAGTCTTTGCAGCAAAGTCCCTGGGCTCTGCTACCACACAGCTCCACTGGAACATCTGCTCACACTCCTCCCCCATGTCCCCTTACCCACCCAGCGCTGGGTACAGATGGTCCGGCTAGGCCCTGACTTGGGCTACCACTAATCTGTTTATGGTCTGCTACAGGGGAGTAGGAGTGTTAATCCAAACCGCTGAAACAACACTGACTGCTTAACCCACAATGGAGGATCATGGAGGAGGGGGGGGGGGGGGCTGCAGAGGAATGCCAAAGGATGCACAAGGATGGTCAATACTTGAATCCACAACTCAAGTAAAGTGGTATCAAATATCAAGTATCAGTTTGTTATTGTCATTACATTTTTGGATAAATCCTTGAAATATTCACTCAACAATTTCAAATCCAGTATTATGCTGTATAATGAAGAAGATCTAAGAGCTAGTAAAAAAATACTCATTCAATCCTTCACATTAACAATAAATGTAAAAGCGTCATTTCACATTAACGTCTGGAAGCATTTCTGTAGACGCTACATTGCAACGGAACAAAATGACAGAATAAATGCTACTAACCTGAATGGGCTCAGACACAACATGTACACAGATAATCATCAAATAGCTGAGAAAATTATTCACATCTCTCCTGTTGCCAAAAATCTAAAAATTAAAATCTGCTCTCTGTCACAAAAAACAATGCTGCTGTTTGGCTGTGCGTCGGCCGTCAGCTGCTGGTGAAAGCCCCCTCTGAGGTCTGATCAGTAAAACACAAAGAGTAGAATCCCATGCCAGGAGGCACAGAATAATACCCATCTCCCCGGTAATCCGCCCTGAGCCCACTTCCTCCCAGTTGATAAGGGTGATGTTGCTGCTGCTGACCCACTGCAGCAGGTGGGGGCACTAGATTGTTTTCATTCAGGAAAGAGACATGGCTAAAGCATGCAGACCTGCTGAGAAGCTCCACTTATGGACACTATGAGTGGAACAACTGCAACAACTTTGTAATGTAAGTTGTTGAAATTATAACTACAGCGGGAGAATGAGTACGAAGTAAGAAATCTTTTTCTTAATGCCAAAAATACTGCCAAATATCCATTAGGTTTCTCCTATTTTAATTCTGTAGCAACACATTGCTGTGAGTCCATGAACGAGGCAACCGTCTGTGATTAGGTCACATCGGTGACAGCAGGACAGTTGAGTGTGTTATCTAAACTACATCAGTTGTGACAGAATGACACTCCATTGTAGAGCTGAGCGACGAGGAGAAAATCACGATATTTTTACCTTTTTATTTAAAGGTTCAATATTGGTGCCTTCAAAAATTATTTACACAATGAGATTTGAAATAAATAATCATCAATAATGTGGGTATTGGGTAAATGCAAATAGCAGAACAGCTACAGTAGTCTTGAAAATGACATCGCTTTACTGTAATTTGGCCTTTAAAACCAGGCAAAGACAACACTTATTTTACAATATTAGAAATTCAAGACAATATCTAGCCTCATATACATATTTAAAGAAACTTGAAAGTGTTAAAACTGGACACTTAACCTAAAAACTTGCCTTTTAGCACAACTGCACTATTTAGCATGCAAAAGCTAATTAAAGACAAGGCTCATATTAGTGCAGGAGACTCAAACTCTTCCCGCCTTTCTCTTCCTTCAAACTGCTTGTCTATGCCACCACACCTTTTGAGACGGGCTCTCCCTTACCTCACCTGGAGCTTTGATGTGGGATAGCAGGTGGGCCCTGTGACCTCTGCTTGGAATGTGATGCTGGGAACCGGGATCCCTATGGGGGGGGGGTGCTAAATGAGCCATTGTTGCAGCCTGATGCTCTCAGCTGCCTGCAGGTACCAAAGCAAAGGGCTTCTAAGCTGTAATCTAACCACTGGTTGGCTTCCTGAAGTGCTTTACTGTTCCTCAACACCATTCATTTAACTACCTGGTTGAGAAATGAAAAATAGCCTCTCCCCTCATGACAGTCGATTGTATTTAAAGTCTTGTGTGACGTTTTCCGTCTGTTCTGAATCTGAATGTATTCTTTAAGACAACACAGTCAAACGTACAGTATGTGATAAGATGACATCACTGCAACAGGACTGGTAATGCAGGTGTGTGAAATTGTTCTCGTTTCATTGCAGCGCTCTAAGGCATGCTCGTGTTTCCTGACTTGAGGTCACAATGTCAGCCCAGGCTGGCAGGGCCACAAGCCCACACACGAGAACCCGTCTGGTGGTGGAATTAAATCATACTTGTGCTTCGGGAAACGCAGATTTTGGATCAGCGCCTGGACTGCCAATCTGTCTGCCTGCTTGTATGCAGGAAAGTAGAGTAAGGGTGGATCTGAGGAAGGAGTGGGGGAACCCCATCTGATATCACAGTTTCCATTATTAGGATTATTGCCAAATAATGGCATATAATGTGGTAGATGGGCTACTTGTATCTAAACCCTAACATGGTAATGTACCAACACATGGGTCTACATACAAATGGCTTGGCTAGACAAAAAAACAACAACTCAAACCCACATCCATTATGAATTGAACCTCAAAGCTTCCCTCTTGTGACCCCCTCCCAAACAGAGCTAAAACATTTCTATTGTTTATCCATTTCCTAAACAACTCTAAGAATTAATGTTCAATAATATCTGAAACCATGCTGCTGCACACATTTCATGACAACAAAATCCTTCGGAAGATCACCCAAAGCAGTGGAAGAGGAGCGGTGTATGACTGAGTCCTGTTTTCTCAGCTGCTTCAAATCACCACTACAAAGTCCCACAGCAGGCTGCGGTGACTTTGAAAAACTTTCCATTTTTAAACCTCCAGAGTTGTACACATTGCTGGGTAGGCCCGATGCCAACGACACAATCTCTTACTCTGACAAATAAGCGTGCAGATGCTGGAGGTTAAGGGAAGACAAAGGATGTATAAAGTGATAGTTAGAATGTCCTACATGTTTGGAAACATTTCCTTTGTAAAGATCTAACAACATATGGTATGTTCATAAGTGTGCGGTGTGTTCGAGAGCACAGTAATGAGGGAATTTTGTTAGAGCATCATTACATATTCATGTGACATGCATGCAAACATTAAAGTTGGCCGTGTTTCTGAGCAAAGAACAAGAGTTTGTACATATCTTAATAATAAAAAGGACTGGGGAAAAAGGCTGATTTGGAGGAACAAAAAGTGAAAGCAGACTTTGATAGTAATGGTATGATGCATCATGTAAAAGGGGTCATTTGTAGTGATGAATGCAATCATGTTCAATGTTTTGGTTAACAAAACAACTTTATAATAGTAAAACATGTGTTATGTGTTTATAACGACTTTTAGCACTTGCACAAAGACAGTTTTTACAAGAAAATGTTTGCAACATTATGTGTATAGACTAGTAATGCAGGTCGACTGCGGGCCCGGCGGCGTAGATGTTCTCTCAGAACAGGCCGACTGGGTGTGGATAATAAAAAAACAAACGAGCTACAGTTAGCACACTACAGTTCTGAAAGCTAACTTTGAATGTAATAATACTTTTATTCGGAGAGCTGTTTGAGGTTACACCACCAATTAGAGCTGCAACTAATTATTACCATTATTATTGGTAAATGAGCTGATTATATTCTGAATCAATCAATCGATCAATCATTTAATAATTTAATGTGAAAAATGTCAAAGAAATATGAAAAAAGGGTTTCTGGAAAAAATAAATCATTTGGTATTTTGGTTTTTAAAAAAAACAGGTACATCGGTTATCAAAATAGTTGCTGATCAATTTTTTGTTGAAGAACTAATTTATTAATTGTTTGACCGTATTTCCTCTCTTTGTTTTGGAGTGAAACATTTGATCACAAAGAAAGGACTGTGGAAAAGGTGCACTGCTCCTTCTTCTGTGTGTGTAGTGTACTCTTCTGTATGTTAAGAAAAGTGTTATGCAATGTAATTAATCATTAATCAAGTCCTACTGGACAGCTCAAACAGGAACAGTGGGAGTAATTGTACTTCTCAGTACTGTAGTTCTGGTTTATTAAAATTAAATCTTGATTTAAACTTTTAAATGAGTGAAAACATGGACTAAATCATGTGGAATTCACTGAATGCAAATAGGCCCTAATTTTTTATCTTTGAAAGATAAAAGGGCATTCCTACCTACTTTCTGCTTGTGCTGCAAATGTTTTCTGCCCTGTCCACTCAACGCGACCTGACCTCTTGTTACCAGCACTGAGTAGTGAAAAGGAAAGCCGGCAGTACGACAAAACCTGAGAATGAAATCAACCCCAAGCTAAGAGAGATTCATTTTTCCATCTTTTGGGTGCACACTCAGCAGGGTCAGAGGGGGTCAGGGCCCACATTCAACAACCTTTTACCTATTGCCCCCTAGACACCTCATTACTAGGTCCGCACGCAGACTGGGGGGTCAGCCCACATCAGCAAACACTTGAGTAAATCACCAGCTTATTGGCCACTCATTAACACCATTTGGCTTCCTCTATTACGGGGAATGCTAAGCTTAAGCATAAAAACAACCTATCCTCTTGTTTCTAACATTGATTTTTTTTAGCAATAATGGCTGTCTGTTGAGTTAAAAACAAAAACAATGCTTTTTTTAATAAATTCTGTTTTTAGAAAATGTATTATCGTCATCACAATATCAACTGGCCCAATATACACATCGCGAAAGGCTGCGACATATCACGATAGATGAATTAAAATATATATATATCATTCTTTTTTAGTGGTGTCTTTTGTGTTAAATCTACTGTTCAATTTGTTCCGTAAGGAAATTATTCCCTTTATGTGTTTGAAATTTAACAAGCAATGTGTTTTATTTTAGAAGAAAATTGAAAGCAGCAGAAAGGCAGAACTGAGTACATTTTTATATCTGTATTTATTGCAAGTAATATTTGTATTGCTATATTCAACAATGTATATTTTCCCCATACCATGCAGCCCTACTATGGACTTGAAAGTCCTTCCTGACATTAATGAAGGCAGTTCTTTAGTGTTGTTAATGCAGAACATATAGGAAAAAAAGAAAAAAGAGAAAGAAATGGCCTATCCTCCGAAGTACACTTAAAATTCCTTTACCCCTTCAATAAGTACGCAGTTCATTTTACAGCTTTGTCCTCCTGATTCGCTGTGGAGGCCTTTGGCTGCAGCACACCCTCTCATATCACATCATTTAACGGTCTTTGAGGTCACAGCTGACTCCTATTGGGCTGTAATGGCTCTCCCGCTGAGCTTGGCCCAGGTCCCTGCTTTCGCTAGACCTTTGAAGTACTCACACACATCACGCCCCGCCTAAGCAGAGGAGGAAGGGGTGTGTCTGGGCTCGTCCCTGCTCAAAAACCTCTCTGGGTTTCAGTACCCTCCAGGTACACCTGGCCTATTAGTTTCACAAATGAAAATGTGCGCCCTTTGACCTCCTGCTTTTGTTCAGTCCGCGCTCCCGTCTCACAGGCACCTCAAGAAAGAAGAAAGAAACTCTTGGTAGGAGTAAGAGATGAGATGAGAAGAGCTCCTAGCTTTACTGGAAGTAAGGGGAGTGTTAACCACAAGGTGGAGGATAATGAAAAAACTTTAAGTCAGAACAAGGGAAAGAGTAATGTGAGCAGCCTCTGCACGGTCAGCTTGGTCAACATGAACCCAAGTGCTTACGGGAATACGGCTGCCTTTTAAAAAGGGGAAACAAAAGTGTTTTCTCTGTTGCCAGACAGGATGAGTGGCCCAGGAGTGAATTTACCTTTCCATGCGTCCAAAGCCAAGAAAAACAAAAAAAGAATAGCAATGGAGATAAATCTTTCATCAGCCTGTTTCCCTGCCAAAACAACACACTTCACTCAGCGTTTTGTTTCTGCATGCCACTTGTAAAAATAAATTAAGTATGCATCTTGCTGCTTCTATACTGTAGACATTATGTCATTTCAAAACAATACCATGAGCATGACACTGCAACATAAGACATGGAGATGTTTTCATGTATGCGTTTTTGTCAGACATATAAATTCAGGATAAGCAGGTATGAAGGTGGAGTCTATTCCAGTTTACCCTGGACAAGAGGCAAGGTTTAATCTGCAGAAATCACATGTCTACCACAGGGCTGACAAATGTTAGGCAACGATAGTGTCCAAATAGACACCAAATGGACTGTGGGAGAAAAACAGCAGTTTGAAAGCCCCACCCTCTAACTGTGAAAGTCTACACCGCTGTGCCACCCTGAATTTAAGGATACAATGGGAAAGGTAAAGAACACTCATAAGTTATAGATATAAATCACTTCAATGTCAATCTGAGTAAATTTGTTTTTACAGAGCCTTGTTACAAAAGATCCAATACAAACAGACACAAGAAGACAAATGCTGTGTCTCAAATCACACACAACTTTACTTACACTTGCTATTGTGAGTACCCGGATGCTGCACTCAATGTGGCCAACGTGGAACGCTGGACACTACACGCCCTCAACGGTTGTCATCTTTTATACAGAACGGAAGCTAGAAGACCACCAATTTTTAACTTGTGAGTATGGCAGGTGAGCAAGATGCCGAGGTTGCGATTGAAACAGCAAAAACCAAACTATACAAATGTAATTTATTTTTTCAGATAACAACCAATTTGCTGTAGTCAGATAGTAAAAAAAACAGGTATATATTTTGTCAGGCAACAATAGGTGGTGGTAAAGCTCGGCCCAGCTGCAATTTACCATTAAACAGAAGGCCAGAAGCAGACCACAGGACAAATCTGACTGAGGGTAGAACTGCCTCTACAAATCCTAAAATCAAAAAGCCATCAATAAAAACATTGCTGACTGCCTGAGGGACCTGATGTATGCAGTAAACATGCTTCAGTTTGGGGACCACAGCCTTGCTCTTACACACAACCAACGCAACCACAGAAGCACGTCCAGTGTTTTGTGCAGCTGCTCATTCATCAACTTGTAATTCAGTGTGTGACTGGGGTCAGACGGCAAAAGTCTGTATGGCACTCTAGTCTCGGGTCAGAAACAAAGCCGTAGAGGTTGTGGAAACAGAGAAACAATCAACCTACCCTATACATGTGTACATGTGTGTAAATGCCGGTATACAGGTGTATATGCACAGTGAGGAGGAACCTCACACATTGGGACAAGGGCTCTGTAACCTGGCTCAAGGTACACAATAATATGCAGACTGTTGTATAAGTGTCTAAGCAGCTTAATGTTTCCCCACAGTTTCCTGTGTAAACACTGGGCTGTGTGAGCCTCAGACTCTGGTTTCAGCAGTTTACTGGCATCACTCAGCGCTCACATGGAGCACAATAAGCAGAACAGAGACTGCAAAGGGAGAGAAACTCAACGAGGGGAAAAAGGAAACCAAGAAAGCAGACATGGGGGAAGGTGTGGTTTTGGAAAGAGACGAGGACAGAATTTGCACCGGACAATTGCAATGGAAACCTCTCTTTAACTGACTAACACAGTCGGACTGAGGTCAGATTCGCGGGCCGGTGACCTGTGTGTGTCTGTGGGAAAGTCATTAGGAGGGAGGGGCATTAGGCTGAGCTGGCAGGGCCGAGCTGAGCTGAGCTTTGGCCCTGCCTCACACATCTCCGCCTGATGGGATTCAGCTCAGAGAGAGAATAAACTAAAGGCCTGGCTGCTTCAACACAAACCAATAGCTGGCGGGAAGGATGGATATACAGGGAGCCAACCCAGCAGCCCTTTTGACTGGAAACGATGGAAAGGATCAAACCAAACCAGTTCCTGGTAGTGTCTGCACCCAAATGATAGGAGAAAATGCCACCAAAAGAAAATGACATTCAGTTGGTGTGGGAAGACAATACATATATGTCACCATGGGGACAGGAACAAGCCAGGAAACAGCTGCTCTTTCTTCCAGGACACACCAGGAGTGTACCACACGTACCTTTCTATTGTTAGCCTCTCTGAATCAGCACAAAGCTGTAATACAAATATTCAATCATACACTGTTGGAGATGATTCTGCTAAAGTGGAGACCTGCTGTGTCACTGCCAGTGTGTGCATGTGAACGAGTCAGTCCATTGAATGAGCCCAAAACAGGGAGGTGTTTGTGTTTACTGGTTATCACAGCAGTGTAGAAGCATCAATAAGCTGGAGTGTATAAGCTGAGCGAATCACAGCTGGGCTGTTAGCGCCGTGTGGACACCTCATAGCAACTCACGCCAGCTAACAACAAAAAGGACGCCATTGTCTTCATCATTTTAAACCATGGAAATGGGCACATGTGCACGGAGACGTGTGCACTTTCACAGTACATTGTACCTCAGCTGTGGAAAGAAAGCTTGAGTACAGCCCCTTAGTGGCCCATGAGTCCCCTGCAGATGTGTGTCTTAACAACAGAGACAACTAGCCAAATATAACCAAAAATAAAAGGAATGAAGATATTTTATTTAACTTTTACAGCCATGGATTGGTTCCAGATATATAGCAAATATACATTTAATTGGTACTTACCTGTTGGTCATCAGCAGAAATCAGCAGGAAGTCAAGGGAAATGAAAAAGAAAAGAAAACATATTATTAGTTGATTGCAGCAGGATATCAGAAAAAACATCTTGTTATAATGCATTACTGTGTTTCTTTGATAGCTCACATGAATCTCTAGAGAGTACACTAGCTGGGAAGTAGAAGGGTTGTTTTTCGTTACATTAGTTACAATTTTGCTTTACTGCTCCTCAGAGAAAATCTTATCATCCACCATATGTTGTTGTGAAACTGTCTCCAACAGGAACCAAACATCTCCCGCCTCAGTCTAATCTCTGCATGCGTGCTCCCGGAGTGTTTCTCATTGACATGACTTTACAGACGAAGGACTCAGGCCTCTGACGGGACACAACTCACGTGTCGGCAGCTTGCTCTGAATGTGGCTCTATGCCGAGGGAGGTTGGCTGGGAAAAATATAGAAATGGTCCTGGGTAAAAGCTAGGGAAAGAAAGTAGGCTTGACTCCTGAATAGCCCCTTCCCCTGGAGGGCTCTCTAGTGTAAGTGCTTCATGAATGGAGGGCCTGAGGACTGGATGCCAATAAACATTATAATCAGGGCGGCGGCTGTTATTACGGTACAAGGGACAGGCGCCGTTCCGCTGAAAGAGCAAATATTCTTTGTGGCTATGAAGCTGTAGCTAAAGAGCAGCTATGACCTCTAGATTTGCTATTCTGACATGGTGTCTTTTCTTCTTTTCTCTAAAATCAACCCTTACGATGTTTCCTGATGTCTCCCCTCGCTTCTTATGTCAGGACTTGCTGTACCCACCACTAAATTGCAGTAGCAGCATTATGGTAATAATGATGGGTCCTGTTATTATGTCATGATGTAAAATTAGTGGGTGCTCTCAATGACATGGCATCCACAACACACTCGGTCGTGTATGTAGTGACAGTTTTACGCAAGTTTAAGCCCACGGGAATGTAGACCAATCGCCTCTCTCTTTCTCTGACACAGAAGGACATCTCCAGCAAATACAAGACTGAGTAAAAAAAATAACTATACAGTCCCACCAAATATCTCAAAGTGCACTGTATCCTTAAAGACAGAAAGGTCAATAATGCTAAATCAAGCATTTCTTAATTTGAGGAGACCGATTTAAGAGCGAAGAAGAAGAAAGCTTCAGCTTTTGTGTATTGTCAAACAGCATATATGTCAATTACAATAACAGTGGCAGATTTGACTCAAATGCTTGGTGAGTTCCTTTATTCAGACAGAGGTAGACAGGTGTATCATTCCAGTTGACGACTGTCGATTTTGCGGCCCCAAACTGTTGCTGGCAGATTCGATCAGTTGTAGCTAGCATTGGCTTCATGAGTTCACGACTTTTTAATGTTTCACACTCTTAAAATGAGAGCTGTGTAAAACGACCCCATGCACAATGCTTCAACAAGTGGAGAAATTGGATGTGCCTAGTCCCAGTTGCTGAACTTTGATTGGACAATTGCTGTTTGGGGCACTTATAGCCATGTTCTTTTTAAGCCCCCCGTCTCACAAATACACATACCAGAGGATTTAATATACATTGCACAGTGGACAAACACGGGAAATATACAGCAGTGTTTTAACTGGGTCTGAAAGATTGATGGAAATGAAAACACCCACAGATTAGTGTAAAAGTCAATTTGAGTGGCAGAAGAAAACAGACCTCTTACCAAAGCAAACATGAAGAAGCAGCCAAACGTAATTTAAAAGCACTTTATAAAGCCAAGCTACTCACCTGATAATGTCACCAGAGAAAATAAAATACATCCTATGTAAACACACATCAATCATCCGGCCCTCATGCCAATGGCAAATTACATGAAGTTGTAATTTACTACACTACTAAACACCTTACAATTATATTTTTGTTGCTGCTAGAACTACCACAATGTTTTAACCAATCTTTAAAAACCTGATATAACCATAAATTAACTCGACAAAGAGTAAACGGAATGTGTTTTTATATTACGATGTAAGATGTGGATTGAGGACTGTTTTCCGTCGCTGTTGGGACTTCAGAGATTTGGGTGTGTGCTCTTCAGTCAGTTTGGGTGGCTGCATGCATGAGACCACCGGCGTACAGCAGAGGTGGTAAAGGGAAAAGTTATCTTCATCCAGTCAAGCTGTTTCTAATGGTGTCCAAATTCCACCAGATGGCTTTTCTCAGCCGATTGCAGTCAGAAGCAGACCACAAGACAAGTCAGACGGAGGGTAAAAAACTGCCTTACAAATCCTAAATCAGACTGAGACCAAACACAGATCTACTCACAGCTCTGCAAGGTCAGCATGAATGCTGAGCTACACAATTACTTTTTCCAGCAATGACACAGAAATTCAAATTTAAAGCAAGCTGTGAAGAGGAGTGCGCAATAAAGATACTAAATGACCCTGAGTGAGGCCGAGCTGTTATCACTGATTCTGGAGTCTCTCAGGGCTCACAGTGCCCTTTGGTAGATTTCCAGTAATTTTACGCTGGGTCATAGTTTAACAAAAAAATAAATAAACTTTCAGGAAGAGTAGGGCCGTAATAATAACAAGCCAGTTGGGCTCATTCCCCCAAAGCACCTGTGGGAGCTTCAGCCAAGTAATAAAAACACACAAGCCCTTAAATCTGCTCTGCACCGCTCCCGAGGTCCCAACTCTATACAGCAAATCAGGGCTAAAAAAATACAACATCTGTTTGCTGTATGTTGTTGCCATTGGTGCCCCAGACCCTGGAGAGGTTTCTGTTAAAACTTTGGAATTTAACTTCTCTACTCCTTCACTGAAAGAAAAGGAGGATCTCCTCTCCAGCTGAACAAACAGCTCTTGCAGCATATAGTGCTGTGGTTAGGGAGGGTGTATCTGACAGAGAGGGATGTGTGTGTTTGTGTGTGTGTGTGTGTGTGTGTGTGTGTCTCAACCTGACCTTCTGCACTACAGCACACCGGCACCACTGATATGAACACACAAATATGACACAGAAACAGACATATAGAGAATAAAATATGCACAATGATTGTTGTCTCAGCTCAAGTATGTTAGATACTGTGCTGTAAATGGCCTCAATACTTCACTATCAACTTTTGTTTTAGGGGCCTGCTTTTTTGCATCCATGCATGCTGTGAAACATATCTGAAAATGATCAACTTAGTTGGGTATTTTGAAGACTCATTTTCTTGCTCTTGGGGGAAATTGCTGGGTCTTCGTAAAGTATAGAGTGTGGTCTAGACCTACTCTTTCTGTAAAGTGTCTTGAGATAACTTATGTTGTGATTTGATACTATAAATAAAATTGAATTATGAAGTCATGAAAACTCTAGCGTTAAACTATAAACCTGGCAGAAACATTTGATGTCAACAAATCCAATGAGAGGGCAACAATGCATTGTCATTTGTTGGGGATTACTCTGAGTGGTGCGTATTTAGTGTAGTTAGTATTTACGGCAGCAGGATGGTGTATGTGGGATTGACTCAAAATAAACTACAGTGCCCAGGCTGTTAATGGAGGAGCATGTCACCTGGTGCAACAGTGTGTCATTTTAAGTTTTTAAGTTATCATTTTTTGGGCATTTAATGCCTTGATTCTTGACAGGATAGATGAAGACATGATAAAGGAGAGAGAGAGGGGGGGAGGACATGCAGCAAAGGGCCACAGGTCAAAGTTGAACCTGCGCCTGGTGGGCCTAGGAGAAAACCTCTGTATTTGGGTGCCTGCTCTTCCAACTGAGCTATGTGTGCTTCCTTAAGTTATAATTTTAATAATACAGTACAGAGAAATAAGATAATATATCACACTTTGAATACACAGACAGTACTTGTTAGTAGAATCAATGTCTTCTTGGTTTTGGTTTTCATGGGATTCATTGACAATATGAGAAATATTTGAATACCACCAGACTTCTGTCCTTTACACATAAACAACATATTTGGCCGAGCTTAATGCTGCACACTCCGCCAAATATTAAGAGAGTTATAATCAGAAAGAAGCTGAAATATTGAATGTTTTTAATAAGATGGATACCACTTGGGTGACATTGATTAATGGCTGATGGTAAGGTTACACTCTAATGAAAAGGTGAATGACATATAAATGTCAGCCCACTAGGAGCATGTGATCCTCCTGCAAGCTTCATGCTGTGGAAAACACTTCTCATATGTATCAGAAGCCACACATGCTACACATTCGAATGTCATCAAATCTGCAAATCATATCAGGCGGGGAGCTCCCGTTACGACGCACCCAACACTTTACTGCAATTACATAGTTCAGCCGTAGGCATTTCCACCAAGCTGCTGAGGCAGCGACTTTGGATCTATTAAGGCCTACGGTGTGAGAGAGTGACAGGGTCTGCTCTGTGATACAGGGAAACTGAATCTCCACACAAACCACTGGGTTTCTTTTCAACATGCAATTTTGGCTGCCTTGCCCACCTAAATATCACAGGTCACCGGGAAGCCTGAGATTCAAGTCCTCCCGAAGCAGTGAACCTCATCTGAGCAGCTGCATTGTACTTCATAGAGAGAGCATATCGCGTTTCCAGAGGTGTTTATTCCCATAGAGGTCATGTTTCCTTTGGAGTTACATGTTTATGTGCCTTTCTCTGCGGTTCTGACATGCTAAGCTCCATCTAATCACATGTTTGTTTGATGGACACAGCTGCCTCACTTATTAGGAAGGACATTTCTTTCACTCTGTACCAATTTGGGGGTGGCAGTAGCTCAGTCCATAGGGAGTTGGGTTGGGAACCGGTCACTGGTTCAAATCCCCGTATGGACCCAAAAAGTTGGGAGCGTGGATTGGTGGCTGGAGAGATGCCAGTTCACCTCCTGGGCACTGCCAGGTGCTCTTGAGCAAGGCACCGTACCCCCCCGACCGCTCAGGGCGCTGGTTCAGCTGGCAGCCCACTCACTCTGACATCTCTCCATGTATAGTGCATGTATAGGTCCTGAGCATGTGTGTGTATTTCAGGCCTGTGTGTGAGTACTAACAAAAAGTGTGTACACAGAGTGTAGTGCAGTAATTTACCCATTGGGGACTAATAAACAAATTATCTTATCTTTATCTTAATCACAGTGTAAGCCAAAAAAGCTCAATGACAGGCAGCGTCAATTTCTAAATCCTTCGGTGGTAGTGGAAAGTCTTTCCATCCTCTTACAGACTCTACCCGCCGTCCTTACGTCCCATTACCCTCCAAACCACACCCTGATTGGTGTTTAGGTGGTTTTCAAGTAAAGCCATTAGCTGATTTAAAGGACAGAATTAATTTTTTGGCCCCTGAACCGCAGCAGAACAACCTGTAAACAAAATACTGACATATTATCATCGTGGCTTTTAGCAAACTGTTGCCTATTTACACATTTAGCAGACACCGAGCAACGTTAGCATTCAAAGTTTGTGGCCACATCCCACTAATCTAAGTCCAATACTGATTCTCCGTTTGCTCTCATTTTATGTCCAGTAAAAATTGTTAATATAAAAACATTGATTGTAGCAGCTTTAAAGCCAGACAGTCATTCAAAGCTAACTATCCAGCCAGAGAGAGAAACCTGGAAATAAGTAAGGTCGTTAATTATTGAGTACACAGCATGGTAGTGCGACTAATCTGAAGTCAAAAAGAAAGAAAAAGACAGTTTTCCTTTACAAATGAACACATCACCATGGAGACGACTGTTAGCTGAGAGTGGACTCATTCAGCCACCTCTCATTGGACAGTCAGGTTTTAAAGTGACCAATAAAGAAGAGAGATGGTGTGGGTTTCTTTGTGTTGGAAATTATATGTGTGTATGTTTGAGTGCTCGGGTGTCCGTAGCTAAGAGGGGCTTTTATAAGAAAAAAAAGGAAGCTCCCTTTGGTGAGAAAGGGTTTCATAATGATTCCTCTCCGAAGAGAAGGATGATCCTTCACACGCAGAAAAGGCAGAGGGCAGGAGAGGATCTGTGGATGTGCACATCAAAGGCGGGCATCAGGACTCGTCTTTATGTTTCATTTTTCTTTTATCTGCCGATCAGTTGCTCCCTCTCTCTTTATTTTAACCTTACATAGAAAGCCCTCCGGTCCACTCAGAGCACGCCTTCACATGAGCCGAGGCTTGTAGGACGCGCCCAGGAGACGTGCCTGTCCCTTCCCATAACACGGGCATTAGGATAAACTAGGCACAGGGGGCCCCTGAAAGGAGAAGGAGGCAATCTACAAAAGGCAGAGTACTGGAGGGATCAGCAGGGAGAGTGGAATTTCTTCATTACTTTCTCCAACTTCTTAAGCTCTGCTCCGCATTATTTTTGCGCTCAAAGAAAGTCTGACCTCTGACTTTTGGTGGCTGAATGCGTGGTGGCTTTGTGTACCGTTCGCACATCAACCCAGGCGTGTAAACCATCACTTAGGCCACTATAAATGTATGTCTCTCGACCATACTGCATTTAGTTGATAAACAGCTGAGTTCTCTTAAAACCCACACTTTTGTTATAATGAATTCCTTTCCGATTGGGCAGATCCTGCGCCGCTCGGGGGCAGTCTGACCGCAGGTTTCTGCAGTACGGACGCAGCCAAAGGGCAAACCATGACTGAAGAGGAGGCCACAAGGCTGCTAGAAGCCATGTCACAATATAGAGCTGTTCCTGCCTTCAACATCGTTCAAGATGTTCAGCTTTGAAAGCCGTCAGAGACAGGCAGTTTTATAAACAACACCAGTGACCGCAAAGTAGCAAATGGTCTCTCTCTGGGTCAGGGATGGGAAACGTTTACCCTCCAAGTGGGTCTGGGTTCAAGTTGGACCGTGTTGATGTAAGATTTTTCCCAGATGTTTTTTGTTTTATCCACGCTGATCCATGTCCACCGAGGGAAACAAGGATCGGACCTCTGGTCTTTGTTACTGGAACAAAGAATACATTGGGAACACAACTACACAATCATTGTGTACTGTTCCACAATGTCCTTTTAAAACAACTCCACATGTCAACAACAACCACCACCCCCCCTGCCCCCCCAAAATCATTTAACTTTGACTTCTTCTTAATGAGTGTAAAGTAACATTTTATCTGTGTGGCCTTTTAATACATTAATATAATATCATTGTCAACAATTAAATCTCTAAAATAGCAGCATTCAAAGATCCACACAGTTGAGGGTGAAATCAATTGTCTGAACTAGCACCATCAAATAAGAAATGCTTCCATATCCAATACCAAAGAATCACAGATTAGAGCTGTTTATGGCCTAGCGACAACCACATAAGAAATTAGTTGTTAAAGGTCTGAAAACACCCAAAGGGCTTGCTTCCTTCGATATTTCCCTCACTAAAGTACATGCTGCTTCATGGTGTAGTGATCCTCTGTTGAGAAAATAGGTCCCGTAGCCAGCTGTTCACAGTTATGATGCAATCCACTATTCATATTATGATGATGGGAATTGAGATCCAGGAATTATTGCCAAAGTGTGCTTCGGTTTTGCAGAATTATACCTGCAGGATTTTTAACATGTGTGTTTAGGTGTCTGGGTGCAAATGTGTGTTCACATACCGATAAATATCAACCCTCCAAACTTCATTAGTGTGGTCAGTACTGAATAACTGTGATCACAGATCAACTTTCCATCTCCAATTTTCTAAAGTCCGTCCATTAATATAGAGTAGTAAAAATAAAAAAATAAATCCGTGCAGGCATTTTAGCAAGTACGTTTTTCTAAACGTGCAAGAAGGAGGCTCCATCTCTAAATCAGAGTACAGAGTGGCATTTAAGTCAACATCGAGGACAGATGATCGCCCAATATAGCACATGGAAAACATTACAGCTGTTGGTGAACCAGACTATACACTGAGCCCATCTGATATAACCAGGGTTCAAAATTAGCACCATCCACCAGTCAGAAGCTGGTAAAATAAGCAAGTAGCTGGTAGATTTCCTTCACCCAACAGCCGAAAAACAACGGTAATGTATTGAGTGTCTGATAAAAATATGAAAAAGTTCATTTTGAGCCCTGACATTACCTGATAAAAATCCTATTTGGCTGCCTCTGAAAAGGGCAGAACATTACCATGGCCAGCTTCACACAGAAAAGTCCCCACTTTTGAATTCCCCTTAGGCTAAATTAAGTCCTACTCTGCTTTTAGGGACTGCACCTCCTCGCTCAATTTCTATGTTGTAAAAGCTTGTATGAAATCTTCAACACTAGGAGGTATTTATTTTCTTAAAAAGCTTACGGTGGCCATTTTCAGCAGCTCTCGTGTTTCAAATACACATATATAACTTCCCAGAAAGTACCTAAGAAGTGGACATACTCTGCGAAGAGACTATGAAGTCATCGCAGGCCATGCCCTGCCTGACATGCTCACATTATGTAACCAAAAGCCGGAGTAAAACTCACATGACATCAGCTCCGGATGTGCACCAGGGTTAAACAGCCAAACAACACTCAGCTCTTCTTCTGATCTCACTGGGAAATGTCAGCAGGTTATCAACAACACGCTGACAGTTCATTATCAGCTGATTGATCGCCTACAACAGATTATTGGACTAAGATTAGGTTTTCTGCACTTAAAAGACTTGATTGGTTGTTTTAACAGGAGCACAATGATTACATTTAAACCAGCAAAACCAAATCTGCAGCTCCACACATTCCCAGTGTAGTCTTTAAAAAAATGGCTGCAACGTCTCCTGCTCTACATAAGTTCAGATAAAAACACTCTGAATAGGTAATCACAGTCCCTGGGGTACAAATACAGTATTGTCTCTGCATGCTATTGGCCAGAAGTGCGTGGTCTGTTAGCCAATGGCGTTGCTTTGTATTGTTACTGAGTGTGTGTGTTAGTTTTCCTCGTCCCTCTGTTGTGGGGTGTGTCTGTGTGTCTGTGTGTGTGTGTGTGTGTGTGTGTGTGTGTGTGTGGGGAGGGGGGGGGGGCCGCTCAAAACAGAGCCGACCTCAATACTGAAGCCAACCAGGCAACCAAGCACGCTGATTTCATTGTCTTCTCTTTTCATTCCCCTTCTCCATTTAGGGACATCATTTGTTCAGTAAACAGCTTCTACAGTAACACATCACACAAGCACGTTCACTACTAAAGTGACTCCCTGCACTTGAGGAAAAAGACCAAAAACACTAAGTACAATCTCACCTAGTAAGATTTCTTGAAATAATATATGCTCTTTAACAAGACAATCTATCTATTACAAATATCACAGCAGTTTAACCTTATGCAATGTCAAAAAAAGATATTTTTATCTGAGCTATAACTCAAAAAAAGATCTTTTAAAAACGCTCATTTAAGATATTTAAGCATCGTCTAAAAACATGTCCCTTATTTCTCACTGAAATATCAGTTGTTAGGTGATTAGTGTTAGTGTTATTGGACATTTTTACTAGAAATTAGATCAACATACTTGGTAAATTGTTGCTTTTTGCATTGAATTGTGTCCGTCTTCATTGTCAAACTGAAGGACACACACACACACACACACACACACACACACACACACACACACACACACACACACACACACATTGAGCAACATATACAGATATCTTGAATCAGCACATTTTGCTCATATCTCTCAGTTTAGTACAACTTTTCACTGTCATTCCAAATCAATCCATTCTTCAAAAACTAGTATCAGTGTTCATGTTTCAGTCTATCTGTAGTTACAGAATCATTATCTGTCTCTATCAGCACAAAAACTGATACAAGCAGGCATCTTTAGCTCAACTTGCCTGGCAACATAGCTCAAAGGACTTGCTTGCTCCGGTCCACATATCACTTGAACCTCACCGGAGTTTCCTTCTCTCCTCTCCCTCATTACATCCTCCTAAAACTTGTGTGAGACAGCAACCTTACAGACTAAACTAAAGGCAGGTTCTGTAAAGTAGCAGCTAAGGCAATCTGGGAACAATTATACCCACCTTCTTTTCAAAATGAGTGTTTTTTAACGGACTGCTGTTATTTTGACTGACCTTCGAACTCGATATGATTGCTAACGTCTGCTCAGTTACTATTGTGTGTTTACCCCCTGTAAACATTTAGTGTTTAAACTCATCTGGATGCATCACAAGTTTCCATGCAATGTGCTCCATCAATTTGAATTGTACTCCCTGAAACATGTTTTATCACCAATGTTTTGTCAAATGCAAGATATCTTGATACAGCTGGACATGAACATCTCAATCCATCTAGGGAATATGATAGACTTGTAAACTGTGATGGACATTTTGACAATTTTATGTCATTTTATAGTCCAAACAATTCTTAATTATCCCAGGAAAGAATCGAGCCAACGCCTCCATTTATTTTGCAGAGATGGAACGTATTGTAAATATTTAAAAAAAACTCCTGTGAATGTTGATACACTCTCTAGGTAATTTAACATTTCTATTCAAACTGTGTGCTTCATTACGAAAATTGGGCATTATGGTAGTGTAAAACACCTTTCTTTGTGCCTCAACATGGTTTTGTGTGTTCAAAATGAGTCCAAGTGACTTAAACATTTCCATTCAATGTGTAACGGCAGTCTTAGTTTAAAGCAGTGGCAGCTACAGTGCACACTGCCGATTCTGGGGAAAGGGAGATTTAAGAAAGGATCTAGCAAACCCAAGCATTAGGCTTCTTTCAGAAGTAGTAGAGGGAGAGGGAGATATGTGTTTATAGTGTGAGTATGTGTGTGCGGGGGTGGGGATGGGGAATTGGGGGGCGGGGGAAGAGATGTCCTTTCTACACATGTGAAAGACCCCAGACTCAGCAGCCCCTAGTAATGCGTGACCACCAACCCCTCCCATTAAACCAGCTTTTATCTTGTGAAAGGAGTCATTGGTTTGTTGGTTTGTGTGGTTGGTTCCGTCTTCAGCAATATCTACGTAAGAGCTCTTGGCTTCACTAATCAGTAACTGTAAATTAAACTCTAATTCCTCGGCTTCCGACAACAAAAACATTGTCAGACGTTCATTAATCTGCTTCCTGATGTCTCGGATCTTCACACACTGCCAACACGCAAACACAAGAATTACAGTGCAAACAGTAAATATTTGATAACTGGCAACCTCCTCCGTCTCTCCTTGACTGCTCTGAGTTCTACTTCTTGTGTGGTCAGGAGGCTGCTCAAGAGGGCCGCAAGAATGCGAGTGGAGAGGAAAGCCAACAATGCTTTTAGAGCCACCGAAACCTTGTACACAAGGCACTTGTAGGGTTCCTGTGGTTCCCTGTGTGCAGAATAAGCTCCCTTTGAAGAAGAGGCACAATAAGATAAGAGACTTTAATTGGTGCAGTCACTTCACAAGACTGGTCCTCGTGAGAGGAAAAACAGAAAAAGAAAAGATGGACTGCCCAGAAGGAACATAACTTAACTTAACTTACATTTTCTAACTAAGCAATAGAGACAATCCCATGTCTAGAGAATGAATGCTTAGACAGTGTGGGAATTATCCTGGGAAGTGACTGTGATTGGTCTGGCTCCACTGGGCATGATATCACAGCAGGGTGAACCTGGCTCAACAGGAACACTAACAGAGAGACGAGGAAGACGCAGAGAGAGAGAGAGAGAGAGAGAGAGAGAGAGAGAGAGAGAGAGAGAGAGAGAGAAGGCAAGGGAACATGCATGGTAATTTGGTCACCAAAGTCTGACAGTGATTTCTAGGCTGGTAATCACATCAACTTTGTATCTGAGGCAGAGTGACATCACTGAGAGCTGCAAGTTTATCCCGCCCTGGCGGGCCCCAATGGAAAACCGATTCCAATGATCCAGTCTGTGGGTCCAAAGCTTCACTGCAGCTCTACAGACCCTCTAATCATGACCAAGAGGACTGGGACATATGAGGAAATATGTTGAAGGCGTTAAACAGCAGCCCACTTACTGCAGAACATCACTGCAGACCGCATCCCCGTTATTAAGAATTAAAGATATCCTTACAGTATGATCAAACACTTGATGAATAATCTCCTTTAATATTAAAAAAAATAGTAGTTTTTTTTGGCAAATACACCTATTTGCTTTCTTGCTCAGAGTTGAGAAGATACCACTGTCATGTCTGAATGCTAAAAATAGAGCGGGAGACTGTTTAGTTTAGCTTAGCACAAAGATTGGAAACAGAGGAAAACTTTGTTTAAATGTAACACAGTCCTCCAACAGCATCTGTGAAGATCACTAACCAACACATTATATCTCATTTATTTAATTTATACAAAAACCCCAAGTGTTAAAACAACACATTGTGGTTTTATTGGGGATTACGTGTGGGACTATGTCTTGGCCGGACGCAGTAACTTTCTAAGGTTTGGTAGTCACTCTGTGAGGTTGCCAAGCAACCAGCAGAGACTCCAGGAAGTTCTGAGATATAACGTCTTAGCAAGTGAGCTCAATAGGGGTTGGTAGGTGTATTTAGTTACATTTGGACAAAGCCAGACTGGACAATTCCCTCTGTTTCCAGTGCTAAGCTTTCCGGCTACGGGATGTAGCTTCTTATTAACTGGTGACAATCTTCTCATTTAACTTCCTTTAAGCTTGTCTGCTTATCTGAAAGACTGCTAAAAGCTACTCAGTTCTATGATGATCTTACTTTCATTAAACTAGAATTCACAACTTTGAAGGTGACGGTGAAGTTTTCAAAGTATTTGAAAGGATTCGAGGTACAAACAGGCCTGTGTCTGAAAACATGGTGGCAGATATTTGAATAAAACATGTGATTAAAAGGTGGCTTGGGTCAGCTACATCGGCCCGCAGCACACCAGATGTCACCCGCGCCTGTTAGGGAGGAGCTTGTGATTGAATATTAATGAGAAGAAAGAGGGCTTTTCCACATGCTTTGTCTTTGCCCCAGTAAGGGTCACCAGCAGTGACAGCAAACTTCACAGGGACAGAAGTGTGCCACCTAACACGGGATCCCCTTTAACCAAGAGATTAGGGGCAACCAGTATCCCAGATTAAAGAGAGCTGTCTGAGGTCAGGTAAATACCCTTATGTTTTTGTTTTATTAAAATTCATGGAAGCAGTCTGTTGTATTTGAAAATGTTGCAGCCATTTAGTGATGTAACACAATTGTTGGACACACTGTGTCTCACGCCAGGAGGGTAAAACAGGAAGACACAAACTACAAGAGAGTTCATATCCTTATTGTCTTTCATTTCCCTCTAAATTTAAACAAAAGAAAATGTATCCTGCATACTATTTAATATAAATATCTGTAATAAAACTGAAAAAAGATCATATACCTTACATGATTCTATTAGATTTAACCTAATTGTTTTAATCACACAATGCAAAAATCTTATTCTGCAAGCTGTTACAATAAGTATATACAAGCTGCTTTTGATAAAAATCTAGCGTTTAAAGACAACAAGGTGAGCACTAGTTATGAGACACTGCAACTGAATCACAGGTCAACACCTCCTGTAAGCCGAAATGCCTCTGGCCCTGAGCCCACGATCCTGATGAGCAACAGGACGGATGAAAGTGATGTCCGGAGCATCAGCAGCTGTGAGGCGGAGGTTAAACGTAGGGCTGCAGATGTTGCTGGCAAGGCACTGCCTCAAGCCAAAATGCAGTACGCTGCTGCTCTCAACTGTTTCACCAATGGTCCCATTCAATGTTAATTCCAAACTAAAAACGGGTGGTCAAAGATGAAATAGTATATTAACTTTCTTTTTCTAATGGTATGCTTTTGATAAAATGCATTGCATAACACATTAAGTGCATGCGATCACATTGCTTAATAGCAGGATCCAACCTGATCAGAAACGACAAAAATGTGGAGATAATGTCTGAGAGCACAGAATTGCCCTAATTGGTTAACACAATTATTAATGGAAAAAAGCAAAATTCTCTGATTACATCTACTTAAGTGTGAATATTTTGTAGTTTAATCACTTTTCTATGACAGTAAGCTGAATATCTTTGAGTTGTGGACAAAACAAAAAGACATTTGAGGACATAATATGGGGCTTTTGGGAAGCACTGATTTTTCTCCATTTTCTGACATTTGGTAGGTCAAAAAACTAGGCCAATCAATTAATCAAGAAAATTATTGGATAATAAAAAGAATCATTCGTTGCAGCCTTACATGCTTCCATGTTTCCCCTTTTCTCTGTGTGAAGTGCATCCTAAATGTAGGGAAAACATTTTAGGGTCATAGTAAGGCTTGCTACACTGGTTTACCTTGCGTAACTCCTGACAGAAGGACTTCAACTAGCCCTCATCTGACGCATGTGTGTGTGTGTGGTTGTGTGTTTGTGTGTGTGTGTGTGTGTGTGTGTTTGCGTGCTGAACTTCAAGTGCATTAATGCACGATGAGTAATCGTGATCTAGATCCCTCTGGAGGCCCTCTACAGTTTGTTTATGGAGGGAAATGAGGTCTCAGTGGATTGTGGTTTGGGCTTTTCGCTCTCTATGGTGTGAAAACACTGTAGTTGTGGTGTGATATCTGACAAGAAACATGAACAAAATGACAAAAATCACACCTCCAGTTTCCTTTGTCAGCTCTGCGGCGAGGCAGAGCGTAAAAACCCAAATGGACAGGTCACATCTGGTCACTCAGAGGAAAGTATCCTCCGTCACCCCTATTTTCCTTCACCCTGAGGGCTTTGGGAATGCCAGGACTGTAAGGTTATTCTCCTCTTTCCCTTAGCTCGCCATTCTGATTTTGTAGTCTTGCAGTGATGACCGTGAACAACACAAGCCATGTGGTGCGACAGGAGCAACCTAGGCCTTTGAGCGACAAAAAACAACAACTTTAAATTGAGATTAGAGGAAGAAAAACACTGACGAGGATGACACAAACTCATAAAACAGGCCTAATGCTACTTATTTAGATGAATCCCATGGCGTCACCAAAAAACAGATTAAATACAACATCATAATCCAAGGGATCAGGAGAATATGCAAATTCATTGCAGTGACTCATTTGTTACCCAGTAGCTCTACATCTACCTAAAAAAAAATCCTTTCAAAAAATAAGGGTTCCTACTGCGCAGACATTGGAGCATCCACACATTTTCCAAAGTTCTATGTGAAATTCCGATGACAGAGCACTGACCTCCTTTTTGACATCTTATCATTAACGATGCAGTCTCTTCTGAAGGTCTGGTGAAAAGGTTCTTTGTGTCAGTGATCAGCGCCCCTCCCACAGACATCCTTACGTGTCAACATTAACAACACGATTACAACACCAGCCACCAAGCATCCACACTGACTGTCACCACTTGCCAATTAAATCCAATAAAACATCACAGCTAATGCAACATTAATAATTACTGTAAGTCTTTGCCATCAACAGACATCGGCAAATGTGAGTCAATAAACTTTGACTGCATGAATCATGCTGCAGCTGCCAAACAGAACCATTTGTATGCAATCTTATGTGTATTTCTCCACATTGTGATGCAGCAAATGAGGCTATAAAACCTGCTGTAAACCCATTACCATGACACAGTCAGCCAAAAAGCAATATATATTCAGTGCCCCTATAAAACAGGGCTTGGGTGATTTTGTGCGAGCCAGGATAATCAATGGATCCATGTAATCAAAGCATCCAAGACTGAGTTTACTGCTGCCATGGTAACAGACATACCAAGCCAAGACTCCTCCGGTCAGACTGACCTCTGCTTTCAAACCCATGTGTAAAAGTAGAAGGAGATACTGCACTTAAAAGCAACTCATTAACATTTACAAAGACAAACTGATGAGTAGAGATCAACTTTCTTTGCTTCTATAATCCTTACAAATCCTCAGATTGTTGTGGTCTTCTTCATAACTCTTCATAACCAACAAAGGGCCATATCTATTTTTATTTTGCAGTCATGACTCGTGAATTAAGTGTTGCCTTAACTGTAAACTAGAGTGTTACAAATGTTTTTCGAAACATGCTCAACTGGCTTTGGTGTGCTTAGGCAAAAGGTTTCTGCAGAAGCCATAAGTAACATTTATGAAGCAGATAACCATAATCTACTTCACATGCTGCACACACAACTGAAAGGCTAATGTGTGCAAGCCATCGCCCGATTACTGAAAATAACCAACATACATCTGTGAAATAGTAAGGTAGTCTGTATGGAAACACAAGACGCCTTGCACTGCCTCTGCCCACACTCAAAACAGACAGATGGTTTTTGTGATGCCACTCCTTATCTTCTTTTGCGTAGCAACCTCCATTTCCTTTCTATGACTTTTCACACCGCAGCCTCTTTTAAAGCTGTTGGGATGACACCTGGTCCAAATTAAACTGGGACAAAATCAAATGAGTGTGTATATTTTCACAATGGGTAGCCACAGTGGGATTCAAACTGCTGACCTTGGGTCAGTGCCATCGCCGCTGAGCAACAAAGGCCCGTGTTGAACGTATACATTTCACAGATGGAGAACGGGGAAGCAGCTGCCCAGCGCCTTTCAAAGAAGAAGCTCGGCACAGTTCTTACTTATGGCGTGGCTGGCTACATGACTTCATCCGACAGCCATGCATCCCTGTGTACTGCTATTAGACATACATTGTTGTCTGGGGAGAGGAGTGTGATGCCTAAAGCGTTTAACATAATAGAAGCACTGAGATGGTCTGTGAGTGGAATGAGTGGATGAAACTCTGACATGTTAATGCCACTGAATTATGTTAGAGCAGTCTTTGATTGTCACAACTGTTCAGCATGAACTCAGATTTGGCTCTGCGTGTGGTGCAATATGATATGATCAAAAGGCACTGAAAGCATCAGTTGAGCATTTAGGTTAGCTCAAAACATCTTGAAGAAACTGTATCCAACCATATACTACGGTTAAACCTTAGGTTCATTGTGGAATGACAATAGAATGAATTAGTGATTCACATCCATACAATATTACAGTGGAATGCTATAATCATAACTTAAGATATACATAAGTTAGCATATGGTTTACATTTGAGCTTTGTAATTATGATGTAGTCTCTATCATTTAGCTTTAAAAGTCACCTTCAGACATTTTCTGAGACTGATCCACTCCCTTACACAAGGTCATAAATTAAAAGGTGTTTCACGGATGAGAAAGAAAGAGGTAAATCACTCCTGGACACCTTAGCCTTGGATCTTTCCCAACATCTCCGATTTCTTCAGTATTCTTGTGGCAGAGGTCATGCAAACAAAAGCTGTGGGAAGAGGAACCAGTCAAGTGATTACTGTGCAACAACTCAGTATTCAACCTAACGCTTAAACACACACTTACAAAATAGTATATGTACTTCATGATCACACTGATAAAGGCATTCATCTCACAGTCTTATGTTTCCCTCTCGCCCTGATAAAAAACCAAAGACAATGCCCAGCACATCAGCTGTGCACTCTTCCTGTGACTTTATACTCCTACTAGCTGGCCAAAACTTCCTTAATAAGACCAGGATCAGTGCTCTTTTAACTTGTAGAACCCCTGGGGAGTAAGAACACAGCCTACACATGCACATATGACATAAACAAATATTTGGCTTAAAATCCCTGAACCACTTACAAAGTAAGACACTCCCAATATTTTCTTTCAGGATGCACTTGTTCATTGCACAGCCCACAGAGCAAGGCAGACTATGTTGTTCTAGGTGTAAATGTGCCACTGAAACCACATAATTAATGGTAACAAGAAGTTAATTCCTTCCTTCCCCTGGCGATAGAGAAGTGTATCTTCTGCAGACTCTCCCAGCTGCCAGAATACCACATTTCAGCCCTACAGGTTGAGCATACAGATCTTTTCTTGGCAGAGCCCAAATGTCAACAACAATCAAGAGACAAGGAACACCAAATAGGGCGTGGGAATGTCTGTTTCATTTGGACAAATGGATTGCTTGTTTAAAAATTAAAGAAACTACATTTCTGGACCTCTGTAAATGATTTCCACTTTTTGAATATCCTCTTCTTAAGCCCGACTCACAACAAAAAGCCACCATAAAAAGGCACAACAAAAGGCAGCACGAGTGCCATTGTAGGACAAATGACCAGCAAACAAGAGGCCTATAGAACTAAAACTGAGACTCTCTAGCCTCATAAACATGAGATAGCTTGTAGAGCTGCAAAGATGAATTAATTAATTGTCATCTACTTAACCAATCGCAAACTATTTTGAGAATCAATGTTTCGGTTTGAGTCATTTCTATATTTAAAAAAGTATAAATTATCAAATTCCAGTTTCATAAATGTGAATATGTTCTAGCTTCTCACTCCTCTGTGTGAGCTGTAGACAAAACAAGACATTTGAGGACATTATCTAATAACCTAATAACTTGTGTTGTGTAAATACATGACTTGGTCCAGGCATGGCAAAGCCTGCACATCTTAGGATTCCTTGATGTGGATGAAACAACAGTGGTGCGATGCAATGATCAGGGGAGTGTGCCCCTCCCCGTGTCCTGCAATCCTGCAGACTGTGTTTAAACCAAGAGATCAGACTACCGTAATCTCCATTGTCCCGTCCTGGGTAGACGACAGGGTCCTACCATGGCCCACTTTAACAAGCAGGGCCATCTGCAGAGTCACAGATGGTCCCGGCAATGTCTCACACAGGTTTACACGTTCAGATAGAGGGTTAACCTGATATGAGCTGGTTTAATAAGATGAAAAATCCACGCATGCATGCATGCTTGCACACACAGACACACACACACACACACACACACACACACACACACACACACACACACACACCGTTTCTTGATAATCTCCCTTGGTATGCAGTTTATTATGTTTTCAAGTCCACAGCATCACATCATAACAGAGGAGCTATTTTTCACACCGTATCTACACCTACCTCACAGCTCTACAACCTGGATCTCCTAAAACATGCTGCATATGCTTTAGATTACGTTGTGTTATTGTCATCTGTCAGAATATTGCAGTCTTTGATCCACCTCTATGCACTCCCTGCAGCACTGCACCTCTAAAAACACACATTCAAAATAAAACACAGCTAAGCACAGCTCTCCCCACCTCAGAGTACACCCCGTCCAAACTAACAAGAAGGTTCACTGGGTTAACCCAAAAAAAACTACGCCCTTATGACAGGAATGAAAAGACATCATCAAGTTGATAAATGAGAGGTTTTTGTCACAAGCTGGTGCCACCATGGCATTTAGTGTCAGAGTGAACAAACAGAGGGGCAATAAAGCATGGGAATGAGACTTTAAGGACACATGCAGTGAAAGAATTCAAATCAATGGGCATCAATGTTTCCTGCCAAATGGGTTCAACCGGTACATTTCTTCCTTTAGACAAAGTGCTGCCGAGGTAACTGTCCAAACTTTACGTGAATGGTTAGACTTCCTACTGAGAGCCTCATTCAAACACGTCCCGTGAGCGAGATCTCTGTCACTGATTGGCTGCGGGATGAAGCTACCAAGCGCTATCCCAGCATGAAGGCTGTGAACTTGACCTAACTTTAAGGTGAAGACGGGAAGCTGGGAGACTCTGAGATCTGACGGGCGAGTGTGGTCTGGCTTTGTGTCCCTCAATGGAGAGGTAATGAGTCACACAAACCTTCCCAGCAGCCAGCCAGCTGGCATGTAGCTCGCCTGCACAAAGAGATCTGCTAGGGCAGGCCTTCGCTCCAAAGCCGGGCTATTTCAGCATGGCAGACATTCAAGCCCTGCTTTCCATTTTATTTACACAAATGCCTTTATGTCTGGATCTCAGATGGTTTCTAGATGAATTGTGTGACTCGCCTCCACTTTGCTCCCATTTCCTGGCTTGTCCAGACTAGGGAGTGGGATGGTTCATGCTTAGACCTAAAACCAACATTGAGTGTTTAAATCACAAGTGGACAGCTTTGTGAGTGTACTGCAGACACACTGGAATGCTACTGGTCAAGTCACATGAGGTAGTCAGAGATACATACAAACACATATGTCACAAACTTTTAATGCAAATACATCCCTGACTCCGTTGACAGACTATATAGTCAAATTTGTAGTGTGTAAATAGCAGAACAAACCTGTCAAACACAGATGGATGTGCATGATTTGCCTGTTCCAAAGTTCAGAAAAGGTTTTGAAGTTTTGAAGGTTTAGATAATACCTTTATTATGCGGACAGAGAGAGTGATACACATCATGTCCGTGGACTAATTGATTTTTGGACTATGTAATCAAATGTTCCGTGAAGTATAAATACAAACTACAAGCACCAGTGACAGTCAGGCTCAAACTTTAACTGCCAAGCTCCTCAGAATCATATTGAGTTTCATTAACCCCATCAGTGTTTTTAGTCGGTAGGCAAGATTTGCCACATGCTTTTTATTGTAAGGTAAATGTGTAAAATCTTGTAAAACACAAGCCTCACACTGTATGTATTTGGGAATGTTGGCCTAGTGTTGGAAAGAAAAAGCATTTCAAAAAATATCTTAGCCTCCCGCACAAGGAAAAAGACACACAAACAAATCCTGATGTCTGGTTACAGTTTAGCAGTATTCCCAGGAGAGAGTCTAAATGAAAGTCTGTGCTTCTAATGAAAGACACTTTCCATAGGGCTATGACGGCCAACAGATGGGGCTTATCAGCTGGCAATAACACAGCAGCACCTTCAGGTACTTTCCCCCCCCTCCCCATGCGCCATGTCCAGCTACCATTACAGACTTAGCCTGGGGGAGGGAATACTCTCTTGAGATAAACTGATGTGAACAATCCACAGCAGGCTGACCGTCCATTAGTTCTGTGATGCAACAGTGGCCCACAGCCCTCGCATTTCCCATAAATGACTCGTCACAAAAGCTATTTCCAGGAACTACTTCTCCTGGGACTGTCAGTGAAAACCAAAACAAGTAGTGTACTGTGTGCCTTGTTTAAACCAAATTAAAATGGTATTAATGTACAAGTAACAACACATACGTAGGTAAACTAGACTGCTAAAATAAATTTAGCAAACAGGCTTTCCACAAAGTCATGTTTCACATGAAAACATACTCAACGCTTTGCCAGCTAAAAAGGACCTGTGGCATCATTGTTACACACCTTGCAAGGAGGCACCAAAGGATTATTTCAACTGTTTCCTGTTTGAAGTCCCTTTGGTTCTTTCTAGCTGCTTTTTTAGACTTTGAATTCCAGAGCGGTTGATTCCTGTTGCCGAAATCATTCATAACTTTACCGAAATAACTAAGGAGGAAAAGCTTTCTGGGCAATTTTTCTTCCCGTCGCATCCGGTATTCAGATTTTGTTTATCACTTTACACTGAAGTGCAGTCCCTTCATTAAAAATCAAATTAATCTACATTCATATGACTAAAAATGAAGCACAAACTCTGACAGTAAATTGGTCTGTGATGGCTCGCTGATTGATGTAAAGAGGTTGCCAAGACGGACTGGGCAGATCAGCACAAAAGCCCAACAGCAGCTATGATGGAGGATGTAAAACTAGGTTTGTCCCAAATAGTATTCCATTTCTTTCTTCCAGTCTTCAGCTTCAAACCAGTTGCGTGTTGAGTACAAACATATTGATCACACTAGAACTATAGACTGCTCAGCATCAGTAAGACACACAGATGGTATCTCTCCACATGATAAACTGTACTGTTTCTCTGCTTCTCAAGTGTACACTAAACATGGTTGTAAAGGTAGAAAGACACAACTGTTCCACAGCAAGAAGGCTCCAGACCGTTTTGGAGAGACAGGTGGAGTCAGAAGATTTAATTCTGTACCTTCAGTGGAAAAGCAACAATACAGGTTTTCAGTACTCAGGTGTCAGTGGAAGTTCCCTCCCAAGTCAGAACTCCCTAGTGAGCTCTAAGAGTGCCACGTTCAGATTGGTAACTGGATCTTTATTCAGGCTGAGAATCCATTCCTGGGAAATGTGTATGATAGACTGATGCTACTCTAGGATTTCCTGTTTTGTCATAATTAAATGTCTAATGGTAAGAGCTGTGTGGAAGTGGGATGTGTCATGAGATTAACAACACCGGGCATAACAAAAACCAAAAGGATTTACTTGGAAATCAAATGACCCCGGTTTCTCTTTCACATTGAGTCAAGGGACATTTGATTACTCATTTGACTACAGTGAAGGACTGCAAACCCAGAGTACAGTGAGCTCCGTCCTTTCTTTTTCAAAAACCTATTGGGCAGCGAATTACACATAATTACTAAGAAACTCAAATATGAACCCATGCAAATTTACCCAGGGCGCCAGGCATCAATTCTATGTCGATTGATGGTCAGTAAATGTTTAATTCAGAGTATCGCTATCTAAAGCAGAACATAATGGAGAGCAGGTCATCCATTTTTATGGCATAAGCCCTTTTTGCTGCTATTCCAGGATGGTCTCTCCCCAGTGGGGCTACTAGGAGCGGGACTGGCAGAATCTCAAATTGAGAAACTGGGATACAGAGACAAGTGAGAGCGGGAGAGAGGGAGAGAAGCTCTCTCTCAGAAGCTCAGAGAAGGCAGTCAGAAGAGAAAAACTAAGTATACAAAATGCCTGAGGGAGCGAGCGGGCACAGAAATTACTGGCAGGAATAAAAGATGCATCCGGGTGGCGAGGAAATATCCCAGAGGACGAGGGTATAAAGGAGGGAGGAACAAAAGCCGGTGCAGCAGGGTGAACTTGCGCGTGCTACATAGAACAATGAGCCGAGTGGAGGAGAGTCGTCCTCTCACGTTGATTGGTCCAGGAAACCTCTGCTCATTCTCAAAGTGTTATCCAGACTAGAGCATTAAACTGATGCACATAATATCTTCAATATGAAAAAATTAAAAGAGTGTACTGAGTAGAATTCCCTATCTGCTAATAAATTATTCATACCAGATAGGATTGGGCATTTTCCCTTTAAATGTTAGAAAAAGAAACAACACTGCATTAAAACTGTTCATTGGTGGAAAGGTGTTGAAGTGATGAGAAGCAGAGCACCAAAAACCTCTGCATCCAGGTCAGTGATGCTCGTTCACAAACACTCCAGCAGCGTGCTACAGGGTGCCCTCCACCACTTGCACTACATTTGTAAGTCAGTGTGACAAGTGAGGGCCCACAGGACGGTTCAAAGACAGCAGGAAGCAGATAAGACCATGACGAGAGAGTCTGGCCTGAGGATTGCTCATTACATCACACAGCCACAAAAAAGACAGAAAATATGAAATAGCACAAGATACTTTCTGACTGAAGCTTCATCGATAGTAAAGTCTGTTCGAGGGGAAGTTTAGTTTCTGGTTCTTGGTGGATGTAATTACTACTCCAGTAAAAGCCAAGAAGAGAAATGACATCAAAATCAATCTATCTTTAAAAAAAGGGCTTTGGAAAATACTCTTATAAATATTTGTTGTCTTGCAAAGAGTGAGATGTCCATTAGATACAAAGCTACAAGAAGCTAGTTTAGCCCAACCGATTATTGGCATATATTTGGCATTTCCCCATCGGTATCAGCAATTGTAATGGCCGATAACATTTATAGGGTTAGGGTTTTATATATATATTAAATAGTCCTTCATAAGAACCATTTAGGACAAACAAATTATTCTGATAAAAGAATAATTAAGAATTTAAATAAAAACGGACGGTTATTTTAGTGAGAACTCATAAATAACTACAAACAACTAATGTTAGGGAAATCTGTTTATGTTTTGTTACAAGTTTCTGGATTTATTTATTTTTTAATATATATCGGATTTTTAAATCACCAAATATTTGTTTCGGTTTCAGCTTTAAAAATCCTTTATCGGTCGGGCTCTAGAAGCAAGGGGCCTAGCTTAGCATAAAGACTGGAAATAGGGGAAGCAGCTAGCCTGATTCTGTCCGACCACCAACCAGCACCTATTAATCTCAATAAATACCACATTTTATAGTGTGTTTTAGTTTAATCTGTATAAAAACTGATGTGTAAAAATAAGAAATTGGGATTTACGGGAGGATACAGCATGTGTCGGACTATTTCTTGGCCGGGTGCAGTGACTTCCTTTGGACAGAGCCAGGCTAGCAGTTTACCCTTGTTTCCAGTCTTTATGCTAAGCTAAAGTAACTGTTCCCCTTCTGAAGCTTCATATTGTAACGGACAAAACTATTGTTCTTGTAATCTAACTCTCAACAAGAAAGCTCTTGAGGGTATTTCCAAAAATGTCAAACTATTCCTTAAAATAACAGTATCTAAACTCTAAACTCATAGTAGTAGCGGTTGGTTTGCTTTAAATCTTCTGGTATCTCTCTGTGCTTGGATGAGATTACTCCGACTGTCCCACCGAACTGAAAATAAAACCTGACACCAGAAAATGTTACCTGTGAAGAGAACAGCTTTAGCCTAAACCAATGAGCCCACCGTTTACACAGACCCTGATATCCACAGGTGCTTTCTGTTTTGCATCATTTGTTGATGGTGGGATGATTGATGAAAAGGCTCTTTCAACATTAAACACTCAACCTGGCTGATCCACTGGCTCGTATACAGCAGCGAGGGAAGGGGAGTTCACATTCCAGTCGAATCCCAGTCTAAACACCTGCATGGTAAAGACTACAAATTCACGTTTCCTTCCTGTTAAAACCAGTTTTTCAAGTCAGTTTTAACTCACATTTTCCCCACCACCCACAGCTTTTACATGTTAGGTTTGTGTTAATGTTAGATGAGAAAAGCTTTTGAAAGTGTTCATTGTAAAATGTTTGTTAGCATACATGCATTAGGTTAACAATTCACTGCGACAAAAAACTTCCTATCGGCAGAAGAGCACGGGAGGCTTTACTTAATGTAAGGTTATTTCATCCAGCTGTGACTCACTGATCCTTTATCTCTCACTTCCTACTAATCTCTCTCATCAAATAAGTGAGTAAGGAGTGGAGACTTATAAGAATTTTACTTCTACGTTTATCTTCTCCTCCTGCAAAGATCCCGAGATGTGTCTTAACATTTCTGTTAGAATAATTCCATTGCGTAATATTTGAGTCTGTCTTTGTGATGGTGGTGGCCTGGGGGAGGGACTGCAGAGGAGCACAAAAGCAGAGCCGGAGATCATATCATTTAAAGACATTCTGAGTCGGGAGAGGAAATTCACACAGGTGGCCTGAAATGCTTCCGGCTATAGTGGCGGCAAGACAAAGAGCAGCCGGCAAAAGTTTTATAGCCCTGTGAGCTGTCAATATTTCTCCAGGTTGCCATGGAAAAGAATGTGGTGAGGTGTAAATGGCATGCTACAGTAAACTTAGTTCAACTTGGAGTCTGATGTGTATTTATTTGTTCTTTGGGCAAAATCTTGAAGTCTTCGCTACAGTAGTAAGAATAACAGCTACATGTGGGCTCAAACAGAAGGCGGAGCAGATGCCGTAGAGCCAAGAAGAGGAAATATCTCTCCTAAATAAATAGAAGCTAATTTCAGACAGATCTTTTTTTCTGAAATTACAGGCAGTGCTTGTACTTGCTTTTGGTAAAACAAAAACACAATTTCCAGAGAAATAAAGGGTAGGTATCACAGTTCATTATTAGTGACCAAACTGATTTAAAGTAGTTTTATGTTGTTCAATGCTGAAAGGTTTGCTGCAGCTTAATGTGAGGTTCAAAAACCACTGGAGGAAGTAAAGGATAAAGAGCATCCAAAACTGCTCATGGAGCTGGTCACGGCTCAGTTCTTCTCCAGCCATGAGTGACAGCCTGGGCTGTTTAAGTTATTGCGTTGACTTTGACAGGTTAATCATGCCTAGCTCTGGACTGTTTCTTGTCAGCCCGCTGACCTGTGGCTATTCAGTATCACGTCAAACGTAAAATCCACTCTAATTGGCCGATCAAGTCTTTAGAGGCCGAGTGATAAGCAAGATGGAGGCGGCTGGGTTTGCTCTTTTGTGATTTGAAGGGGTGTGTAGGGGGGGTCGAGGTCAGCAGGCTTTTGAGGTCAGGGGGTAAATTACTTTACCCCTCCATCTCCTCTTCAGGACAGGCTTGAATTGTGCTGCTGATGCCTGAGCCCCACACTCAGAACTCTATAAAAGGTAATGATTGCTGTGGAGTGTTATTTAATAAGTGTGTGTGTGTGTGTGTGTGTACAGTGTATGAGAGACACATACATACCTCAGGGCAAGGAGATAACTTATCATGGCCCCCTACTGGGTAGAAAAATCAATCCACTCTAACCAACAACAAACTAGAGCTTAACTTCCAATCCAGCCATTCCAGCAGAGAGCCCCTAAACGCAACTAATACAAATGTCTATATACCTGAAAATATACAGAAGACCAGCAGAGGGATTTTAGGTAAGTGTATAGACAGGCACACTCAGAAGCCCTCGCTCTCATGGAGGGTCTCACCGCAGGAATGTAAAGTGTAATCACTCACACATTTCCCTCAAAAGAAGCAATGAAAAACCTTAATTTTAACAAAACGTCTCCTTTCATAAGCAAATAGCTTCAACCCCTAACTCCGGTTTCTTCCCATCTCCCCGAATCACACCAGCCATCCAGGCCAAATTAGGGAGCATGTGTCGGGTGCAAGGTCCCAGAAGTGCAAGCGAGCATTGTGGTTTCCTGGTCACTGGCTTCTTGGAATGCTTGCCTTGACAGAACGGCTCAGCAGAAACCACTTCAATCAGAGGCCGAGCAATCCACCGGGGGCAGAGGTGCCGAGACACACACACAGTTAATGGAGTGAAAGGGAAACCTTCAGATCAACTTGGTACAAAGACCACATTTCTCATTTCAATGTCAAACACTCTAGTGTAAAAATAATTTGCTAACAATGACGTGTTTATTCCATATTATCAAGTTACAATGTAGAATACTGAACAAAGCCATTGGTTTTTCATTTGGTACTTTTTTCATACTCTGGTCCCAAAAAATTAAAGTTAGTGTGCTGAATATAAGACACAAGAAAGTAGAAGAAGAAAAATGCATACAGAATGGATGACATGACAGTTTAACTAAAATAACAGGGCATAGCATCAAGGCTGTCTCTGCCCTCTCGGTGTCTGTCTGGGAAGAGGGGGAAGGTACAGGTAGAAATGAGCTAGTCTTTGAAATGTGCTCTATAATTAGCAAGGGTACAATATCAACGGCAGGTTGTCTGGACCTGCAGAAATATGCTTACGGTTTTGACAATGAACGAGAAAAGAGAGTAGAGGCTTTCAGAGGTTTTGCTGACGCAATCCTTCTCTTTGTGTGAACGATTTAGTCTTTGTTTAGTCTTTATGGAAAGAGATTGAGGCTGGTGGCATAAAGTTCATCCCACCTCTGTTCCCACCCCATATAACCACATATATTGAAGTCAGCTACTTGATGAATTAAAAAAAACAAAATCACTAGTGAGGACACTACTGAAAATGTTTTGATTTCAGTCACTGTGAAATATTTTCATTCCTGCGTTATATGAAGCTCTATCGAGTATGCTAACATCGATTGCTATTGACCTCGGATGGAGGGTGCATTGACTCGCTGTTTGCGGCCTCACTTAGTAAATCAAAGTCCCAGTAATAGCTTGACTGGGTCAATGAAATGCAGAAGGGAAGGACTGTCAGCAGGCTAATGTGGTTTCCTGGTCTAAGCCGTTCTCGTGGAGTTCATAGTTGCATAGATGATGTGCTACTGCCATCCACAGAAGCTTTCATTCAAGGCAACGAGGCTCTCCCAGAGCTGCATGAACCTCACAGCGCTGAAGTGGAAGGCCGGCTCTGAAGTGAAATCAAGAAACAATGAGGATGGCAACCGCAAAACATAAATACATGGTGCTCAATCTTACTCAAGGGTGGTTTTAGCAAGCTGAAAAGTAGCACAGTGGAAAGCCTAAAGCACCTAAAGAAAAGTTGTGAGAAATGTTCCCTGCTGCAGGCCCTTGTCTTTTCTTAAATGTTAAATAAATAACATGTAGGTTAGTCCGTGTCACGCAGGGTACTGTGTGAGCTGAATTCTGTGAGTTCACACATTAAGGCTCAGTGAACCTGACAGGTACAAATGTTCTAAATAATAGTTTTAAAACACACTAAATCAGTCAGCTGGTTAGTAAATTATGTATAACTTCAGAGTACAATCTCCAAACGTATGAGGGAACTGTGAATTCTGCACACGTGGTCAAATGTATTTCTACTAGCAGTATTATAAACACTTATCTAAAGATAATATATTGCTCCTGGCTGTTTTTATGTGGGAAAATGTGGGTTAAGAGCATGATGACACCAAAATGTGAGGCATCTTGTTTGCTGCTGTGCTTCAAGTTTTTTTCTGAGTTTTACTGATTGGATCAGTGAGACTAATGCTTTTCTCTATTCGGTGTCTCTAGAGCGGCCTGTACAAGGAATGTGGTAAACTGCCAGCCATGTGCTCCTGGACCCAAAAAGACAGAGCCACAAGATTTACAGCTCCCCCTCTACATTGCGCCTAGTGTAACTTAAAACCCAGCAGAGTGCTCTAACATGGGACTCTGTAGTGCTGCAGAGGAGCTGTGATGGTAGTCAAAGACAGACACAGACATTGACGGGGTGTCACAGGAGAGCTGTCCAAACACAGGGCTGAGGGATACATGCCAGGCTCCTGGTACGTAAACGTCTGCTGAAGTGTGTGAGTGGATAAGAGTCAGAGAAAGAGAAAGCAAAAAAAGTGTGCTTCACATGGATTTGGATAAATATACTACCAAACAGTGCCAAATTCTTATTTTTCATTTAAACAGTTAAAGTGTGTTTGTCTTAACGGATTTCTGGTGTTATATTGTTGGATTCCATTGTATAAATAACCATGGTGATCAATCACAGACAGTAGAAGCATCACCTAAGCTTCTATATATGGACCTGCTGGCTACTTGGTACAGCTTTTGTACAGCTGGTGTTGTTGATACTGTAGATTATGAAAAGCTATCTATGAGATGGAGCAAACGTGAGAAAAAAATCCTGCAAAAAATAACCCTGCAAAAATATATAGCACAGAGAGAAATGGAAAACAGCTACAATGCTACACATGAATGATTCATATCTGATGCACGACCAGAAAAACACGTCCAAACAGCCTGTTGGCTGACACTGGACAGCACTTGTGATCCTTTACCATTGGGTCAATATCTGACCATAATGCATGATACAATATGGCAAATTAATTTGCAGCTGTGTCCTTCAGAGACAAGTCACAGCCGCATCATAAAAGCGCCCACCCCCCCCCCACCCCCCCCCAGCTCCCCTTGCCTTGAACTGGTCCATTTACACTAATTGTCATTCAGATGAGGGAGGGTTCTGTTGTTTAAGGCTGCCCCTGACACACATTAATATGAAAAGCACAATTAAGAGTAATTAGGCTTTTGCAGGCAAACGAGGGTTATCTGGTAACCTAGCACGTAAGATCTCGCGTAGCCTACAACACGCAGCGTTAAGGGATTTGATCATTTAATTCCAACATGCTCACTCCACCCTGTAGACGTGGGATGAATTACACGATAAATCATTTGACTTAAATGTTGCCATTGGGTGTTATCCTTAAACTGCAGCTTAATCACACAAGCTGTGGGTACTTTATTTATAAAATGTTGCTCTCATTACAACACTGCTGTAATAACTTTTTTACCACTGATTGTCAGAGTTGCCTTTATCAAAGTAGCTTCCCAGATTCATTTAAACAGTCTGGTTAGATACAGGGAGCTAAAGTCAAGAGAAAACTATGATAGACTCGTATTAAACTAGATTCTGTGTCACTTATAATCCTCCATTAAAACAATGTGCTTCCACCCAGCTCAGAGAGGCGCGTCCTTGGAAATTCGAACTGAAGGAGCCTCTTTAGATCAGGCTCAAACTTTCTTCAAGACCAAACAGCAAAGGGCCAGGAAAACTAGCCTGCAAATGCTGCTTCAAACCGGAGCTACAAGCACTGGCAAAAATAATCTCTGCAGAGGTCTCCCTATTTTAAATCAGGTTTAAGAGGGGTCATGTATGTGTTTTGAGTTTAGCAGGCAGCACATAAATACCCGCAGGTAAACTAATCCATTCACAGACCACAGGAAGCAGGGTCTGGGGAACATGCAAGGACTTGCTGGACCCTAAACTAAAACAGTGTAAATGCACTGGGATATGTCCAAGCTGGGGGACCTGTCCTGGCAGGACAATTCTGAGGATAGAGAGGGGCACGCAGAGGTTTCTTATGTGCTTCCTGGAGAGTGGGTTTAAACATAAACACACACCCATTAATATCACCCAGTCACTCAGAGGGGGGGCAGAAGAAAGAGGCAGGCAACGGACACATGCTGTGTTATCAGGGTAATGAATTCTTACTGGTGGTCAAGCAAAGTTCAAAAGACAAGCAGGACAACGTGAGGAGCAGAGCATCAATAATATGAAACACTTTGGCTTCATCAGCACCCAGCAGAACGCATGCTTGTATCTGTATCAACTGACACTCACTGGAGGAAAAAAGAGGAAAAAAAACGACGTTGTGACGTAATAATCAGCTAAATACACTCACACAGGTCAAAACTGCTTCCCACCAGGACCAATGTGCGTCATTAACAAATTTACCTGCAACTGTAAGTCTAGTTATAAAAAGCCATAACCAGCATACTGTACAGTTACTCCACGAGAGGAATCCTGTTTATAGCAATGTAATAGCTAGCTAAGTGGCTAACGTTGCAAGAGTAGCATGAGCTCGGGACAGACCATAGGGGCAGACAGGCTGACACACGCCCCTTAGCGTGGGAAGAGATGTCAACCAGTATGAACTAAGCTAACTGAATATCTATAAAAAATAAAATTAACTAGAAATAGAAAGAAGTTACATTTGCCTGGCTTAATGAACTGGCTTACCGTGCGCTGGTGATGGTGGTGGATTTTACCGCGACTTTCTCGTACTTTCAAAGAGTTTTTAAGCTAGTATTGTATCATTTATGTAGCGACTCTTTATATTATGCAGCTTGAGCTAAACTAAGCAAACTTTTTTTGTATCTACGTCATTACTTGCGTGGAGAAATTTAGCCCGAATTCAACGGTAAAAAGTGGAAAAGATGCCTGCTCCGCGTGTGTGGTTTCCCCGTGCCGTTTTCTTTCAGAGCCGCTCGCGAGACATGTAGCTTCCACATAAAAGAGATTTAACGAGAGAGTACTCACGCACTGCCTCCTGTTTGGGGTCCAGCTCGGAGCAGGTCTGCTGGAGTTCGTTAATCTTACTCTGCAGCCCCCTGACCCGCAGGTTGGTGGATGAGAGGTCGTTTTCCAGCTCCTGGAATATGGAGCAGGCATGTTTGGCCAGGTCCGACAGCTGCCGCAAGGTCCGGGACAGAGCCACATTACTGATGGAGACCAGGTCCTCGAAAAGCAGAGGCTCCTCGTTTGGGATTTGATGCCTGCACAGTAACTGCGGTTCCACGACTCGTTTGACAAATGGCATGTTGGTGTGGACCGAGGAATAAATCCAAAAAAAGTTTCCCAAGAGTGAGCAGAAAGCAGTTCTCCCCCCTCGGCCCCTGGTCCAGTTTCTCTGAATTCAGCTGCTGCTGATGCCCCCCATCCTTTCATTTGTTAGAGAGGACTGTTGTGCTCCTGGCTGCTGAGCCGGGTCATCTGCCGCCCCTAATGCTAGAGTGTTTTTCACTGCTCCGAAGTAGAGGTGGTTTTTAAAAATGGCGGCAGTGAAACATGGAGCGGAGTAGCAGGCTGGACTGGAGCCGGACTCCCTCGCTGTCGCTGGTGGAGTTGCCGTGTTAGCTTCAGGGCCCTCAGGAAAAATAAAGATAATGGTCCTGATAAATGTCCAGGACTGGAGTGACGTTGCATATACATCACAACAAATGTCTTCTGGGCATGTCATAAATCACATAATGGGAACATGGAAAATACCAAGCTTTTTAAATACGTTTGAACTATGAACTTGGTCTGTTTAAAATAATCTAACATTTTACATAATGGAGAATGCATTACTGCCCCTCCCAGTAGTGACTGTTTATTGGACATGTCAGTGTATTTTCATATTGTCACTTAAAACTTTAACTGAAATGAGTTGATGTTTCGATTAAAGAAAGTGACAGTAAATCAATCAGTAATCAATTTGATAACTGATTAATTGTTTGTCATTTCTGAAGCAAAACACACAAAATCACTGCCTCTAGTCTGGTAAGCCAGTTTGTAAAGTCACACAAATGTAAATATTTGCTGATGTTCCTAGTCTTCTTTAATAAGAACTGAACTGAATGTATTTGGGTTTTGGACTGTTGCCCTAACAATACGAGACATTTCAATACATAATCATAGGCTCTGGGTAAGCGTGATGGACATTTTCAACTGTTTTCTGATGCTTTACAGACCAAACAATTGATTGATTTTTAAAAACAAAAAGGGCAGATTTCTAGAAATTGTAAAACAACGACACAGAGCTTATGTAATACATCCTGGACAGGTTTGTGTTATTTACACTGCGGTGGTTTGACTGTTCTATGGGGGCATTGCAGTTGAAAAATTGAAGGGGTGGACAGCTTCTCAGGTCTTTTTACCGGACACAAAAAAACACTCAAGTATTATTTTCAGTAGAACATTCCCTCAACATCAAGCAGGGGGAGAGGTCAAGTGGCTCAGACAAAAGCAAGCAGGCTATCTGGCTAAGAGATCTCTGAAGCTGCAGCACAATGTGTGTTTTCACAAAGCTTTAAGTCGGATTAAAATAATGACAAAGTGCTGGCGTTCATTCATTCTTAATTTGTGACATAACTGTGAGGATACTCTATGTTTTCCAAGGTTCATCTTTGCTTTCACCTCCGTTTGCAGACCTGACAGCCTGGGTTGAGCTTTATTCACATTTGCTGAATGAGTGTTAAACTAAATCCCACCAGCTGACAGGGCCAGAAACGCCAGAGGTGACAGGCTAAAAGCCCTTCCTGTGGCCTAACTCATGTCCACACCAGAAGTGCAACCTTTGCAAAGCCCGCGCCCGGGACAAAGGACAGGCGAGAGAAATGGTGTATGCCGTCATCTTTGAGTAATGGTGCTGCAACAAAGGGGCTAACTTGAGCAGACAAAAGCTGCTAATCTTTGCTGTGAGACGGGTCAGCTTTAACTTTTAAGCCATGGGGGGTGATACAAGTTATTGAGAAGCTATCGCACGTTCACAGTGGTTTTACACTGAACTTGAAAAAGAACTCTACATGTCTTTGTCAGTTCATTTCATTTGTTTGACTTTTGGGATCTCCACTTTTGAAATTTTGGTCATCAAACATGTCATCTTCTGCAATCTGGTGATTTTGTCTGTCTCAAGATATGGTGCCAATGTCTTTATTGATGCTTATGTTAGGTTTTTGGGGGGTTGCACTGGCCAGTTTTGTCACCACCCCCATCCTCCCTGTAAATTGCTCCTATGCACTGAGGATTTGGTATGTTTGTGTCTGAGATCACTAAATGTCACTGTGACTCCGGCTAGACAAGTCAATAGTAATAACCACATAGATAATAATAATCCTGTTGCTGACTTTGTGTGAGATTGCTAGATGGCAATTATATCAAACAGGCATATACTTAGAGGCAACACATGGCTGACATTTATAGTTTCCTCATCACGTGCAGCTGTCATCTTAAAATGCAAGCCAAACACTTCTAAGTGGTATTTATAGTTTAGTGAGAATGTCTCCCTGTTGATCTGTCTGATTGAATGAAGAAGTCCACACCTCTCCCTATGGATAAGATGAAATTAAACCTACAGTACGGGAGGAGTACATCCTCGACGCAGCAGGTACCACCATGCCGGGCTGTGCCAAATATTGGTTATGGCACGGTGGAGCTACGAGGACCCTGTTGTCGTCTGGCATCCTATGTCTGTCTCCCACATCGAACTCCTTCATGTTCTCAGATGTGGGAGTATTGCATTATTCCAAATGCCCCAGGATAGGCTTAAATACCACTCAACTGTTTCATTTTGTACGGTCTAAAAATAAAAATAAAAATAAAAGCCGTGCAATTTCAATCCCCCACAAAGACTCATTCACGTCTTTGGTCCTCTTCTTGGCTCTCTTTTCCCGTAATCCTGCTGACAGACCAAAGGGGTAGGTGAGGTCCTTAACTAACACAAAGTACGCCTGGGGCTGATGAGAATGCCATTAGCTTTGTTGGTGTTTGGTCATTAACCAAAGTTTTGAATTTTTTAAAACTTTGACCTGATGACGGAACTAGATAAACGGTAAGGGGATCGCTGAAGTTATTATAATTCATTTTGGGGGAACATGAATGCATGTAGCAAACTTCACCCATGGAGTTAAGTTATGAAGAAATTCACTCAAAATCACAAATGTCAACCTTGTGGTGTAAATGTCAGTGGATCTCCAAAGTCATTAGGATTCATCGTCTGGGCACAGTTGGTGCTAATACATCTGTAGATATCCAGTATTTCATAGGAGAAGTAGAAAGTTTCAGCTGTTGGTTTGTCATGCATGATTTGTCTTCTGGGACAACAAATGTCTGTACAAGATTCAGTTGTTGAGATATTTCTCATGGTCATCCTTGGAGCCATGCTTTTTAAAGGGCTAAAAGCCAGGTTGTTGATATAATATGTTACGGAGTTGGAAAAATGTCTGGACCAATATCAAAGTCCATGATGGCAATCAAAGCAGCTCTGGATGACTTGGAGTAAGTGTGGATGCCGAACGCAACATGAATGAGAGAGAACTAGGCCTATCAATTGGGTGAGGTGTCTAAGTGGGAGCCAAGTGTGTCAGCGGATATTTTTGGCCGAGGGTCTGGGACTACAGCCATCAGTGGCGTTCCGCTCGACCCGTGGTTGTTATGTCTGCTTTGTGAGAGCCAGAGGGTTATGACTGCAGTCTGTTTCATCTGCTTTTGCTCTCATACCAATGATATGGTAACAACTTCTGATACAGTACATCTGGCCACCTTCCTTTCAGTCTTAGAAGTGAAAAGAAGTCAAATAATTGGAATTTCAAAGCTGTTTTCTCTTGTTGCTCTTGGGAAACACATACTATGAGAATGTATTAACCCTCATGATGTCCTCGGGTCAAATTTACCAGTTTTTTTATTTTTAATATCAGGAACTTGGCTTTCTTTCAACTAAATTGCCAAAAAATAACAAGGAGGCCATACAATGTTCTTCAGGTAAAATGAATGATTAATTTCACAGAATCTTGGTTGATTTATTGAATTTTATGGCATTTTTTAAAAGTGACAAAAAGCACTGAAAAAAGGAGAAATTAATTGTTTTTGTATAATGTCATCAAATTTAGGTTTGTGGCTATGAATAATATATTTTTTTTAAAAAGCATAGAAAAAAACCCCGCAAAAACATCGGAAAAAGCACCAAAAGATCATGGATGATGGGAAGCCAACACAAGGGTCAAGAAGTTTTGCAGGTTTTCCAGATTCAGGGCCGGCCTGTGGCATAGGCAGGATAGTCAAAAGCTCGGGGCGCCAGCAGTCCAAATGAGTAAAGCACAGTTGAAGATATTCTACAAAAACATCAAAAATAAAACATCAAAAAACAATGAAAAAGCCCGGTCATAAATGCCAGAAAATAGCGCCACAAGGGTAAGAAAAAGGGCAAACTTCTCTTGTACAGTACATGTAATAAAATAATCACAAGCAATAAAAATAGACAACTTTATTGATTAGTTGGATCATTGTCTTCAGCACAGAGCTCAGTAGATTTACAGATTCACAGTCCAATGCTCACATCATTCTCAGCATAACATGCATTATCAAGCATGCCATTGTGTATTTCAACCACCAATCATTTTTTTTTCTCCAAAATATCCTTGTTCTCCTTGATGGTAAATGGTCTAAAGCAAGCGTAACAGCACCACATTTTTGCATAGATAAAATCAAAACTACATTTTTAACATTAGCTGTTTTGAAATCTATCTGGCAAAATAGAATATTGAGCTCTTTTCTTTTCTGGAACGATAACACCAGTTTCTGTTTTTATGGTCTTAGAAATCAAATTCTTCCAAACTTGCAATGCAGAAATAGCTCTTCATATGATAATAAACATAAAATGGTTAAAGAAAAATGAACAGAGATGGTCAGACAGTGCTTACATTAAAGATGGAGCAAATTTTCAAGTAGATTATCCATATTTCATACAGATTCAGAGTCGACATTCTTCAGTGTCCTTATGGCCCCGTGTGCCAGGGCTACATTGTGACAACAGACAAAGTGCGAAGGCTGGAACCCATATCTAACACAAGGTATAACCTTGAAAATGTGCTTTTTTTTGTTTGTTTAAACTTTAAGTGCTACAAGTTATATGATTCAGAAACTAATCTGTTGCACCTTTTACTTGCTTTAGACTAGCTGGGGATTCACATTAAATGCATCATATACATAGAATGAGAAAAACGAGAGCCCTTTAGTTCCCGTATTAAACACAGAGCATGTAACATACATGAAACATGTATCTGAGGAATGGCAATATATGCACAAACTGTTACGTGTCTTGAAGCAAAGTACGATTCATGAGAGAGACCTGACAGTAAATCAAAAGAAAAAAAATAAGTTAGAATGTCATGTGCACAACAAACAGTGATAAAAAAAAAAAATGAAGACGTCATTAAAAGTAAGAGTAACATTTGCACTTCATCAAAAGAAATCCTAGAGTCCGATCCCTGTTTTTCCCATCGTCAACCCTTCAACTGTATTTGTATTCATGACAAAAGACAACTTTCTGTGTCTTGGCTGAGGTCAAACATTCATGTTTTATCGAGACGCTATTCTATTTCTGTGACACGCACGTGCACGCGCAGGTAATGTGACTTCAACCAGGCTCCAGGATCAGTTACGTCGGGGCCAGGGGCCGCAGGAGCTCCAGCTGGGACTCCAGAGTGACCCTCTCCTGGTGAACCACCTGCAGCCGACCAAAGAAAACATGACCTTGGATCAGGGCACTCTGAACAAGATCCCTCAGGCAGTGATTACAGTATTGCTTTTGTTTGCTATGGTGATGATGGTCTAGTACAGAGGGTCAGCAACCTTAGGCACACATGCCACCATTGGCACCCGGTAGCACCAAGATCTACACAGCAGGCTGTGGGGAATGAAAATACTAACTCCCCC